>NC_025999.2:84735022-85044523 GCF_000442705.2 Elaeis guineensis
TTTATCGCGTTAGAATTTTCATTTTTCACTCGAAGAGTGGAGGGATCCAAAAAATTAGTGAAAGTTATTATTTGTATCTTAAAGACCCTAGAAGTAAATATAACTTTAAAGTATAAAAGTCTAACTTGAATCTCTACTCTCATAGTTAAACAATGTCGGCCTCAAATCTTCTATCCCACATCCTTGAATTCAATTATTTGATCGAAATAAACTATAAAAACTAGCTAAGAAATCTCAGGATTGTCCTGACTTCTGAAAAACTAGGTCATATACTCGATCAAAAACTTCTAGTGTTACCAAACCGTCCTACTACTGAGCAAAGAACTGCTTATGAAAAGTGGATGGATGAAGACAGTCAGATCAAGTGCTATGTACTGGCACCATGTTAAATAAGTTGTAGAGCCAACATGAGTATATGCCCACTACTAGGGCTATGATCACTCACCTACAAGAGTTGTATGATGAGCAGAGCCATACAGCATGCTTTGAAGTGTCCAAGCGACTCTTCAATCTGAAAATATGTGAAGGACAGTCAATCCATGAGCACTGTATGACAGTGATCAAAGACATTGAGAAGCTTGAAAAGCTGAGGCTTGATATGTAAAAAAAATTACAGATGGATTTGATCCTTCAATCTCTTAGAGTTCATATAGTAAATTTATTATAAATTTTCATAATGAGCAAACTTGATTGTACTATATCCAAATTAATCAACATGTTGGTCACTGCGGAAAGAACCTTGAAGAGTTCAAAGGCCACTGTTCTCGCTGTGGAGCAGACTTCTTTGACCAAGTGAATATTTGGTTGGAAGAAGAAGAACAAATTCGCTAAGAAGCAGAAAAAAGAGAGCAAGCCAAAGAAGGACGTTCCAAAGAAGGCTGAAGCAAAGAAAAAAGTATTTTCATTATGATGCTAACAGCCACTGGAGGAGAAACTGTCCACTCTACTTAGAGAGCCTAAAAACTAAGAAGGGTGATAAACCTTCAGAAGGTATGCTCGTAATTGAATCTAACCTTACAGTTTCTTCTACTTCTAGTTGGATATTGGATCCTGCTTCGAGTGCTCATATATGTACTTCAATAGAGCAAAAATTACTATAGAAGCCATTGATACTTATTCTCTTCGATTACCATTAGAATTTAGATTAGATTTAAAAAATTATTATTTTATTCCTATAGCTAGTCAAAATTTGATTTCCGTATCTATGCCAGCATAGGATGGTTTTAAATTTAATTTTAATAAAAATTTTTGTTCTATTTATTTATAAAATAAATTGATTGCACGTAATCTTTTAATTAATAGTCTATATCACTTGCATGTTGATGTGAATGTAAATTTGAACGAGTAAATAGTGAGTGTCGTAGGTCAAAAGAGATCCAAAGATGAAATTAACCAGAAGTACTTATGGCATCATAGACTAGGCCATATTGCAGAGGACAGGATAAATAAACTAAAAAATGATGGAATTCTTGGCTCTCTTCATCCAGAGTCATATCTAGCTTGTGAATTTTATTTTTAAGAAAAAATGGCCAAGTTACTCTTTGTAGGACATGGGGAAAGGACTACTGAATTACTTGTCCTGGTATACATCAATGTGTGTGGACCATTTGATGTGCAGATCAGAAGTGGTTACAGCTACTTCATCATCTTTATCGATGATCTATCTAGGTATGAGTATGTGTATCTAATGAAACATAAGTCTGAAGCCTATGAAAAGTTCAAAGAATTCAGAAATGAAGTAAAAAAATAAAGAGACAAATCCATTAAGATTCTTCGATTTGATCGAAGAAGTGAATATCTTAGTCAAAAATTTTTAAGATATCTTAAGGACAATGGCATAGTCTTTGAATGGACTCCTCTCGAAATATCTCAGCTCAATGGGATATCCGAAAGGAAGAATAGGATTCTATTAGATATAGTCAGGTCCATGATGAGCTTCACTGATTTACCCTTATATCTTTCGAGACATACTTTATTAACTGTAACTCACCTATTAAATAAGGTTCCATCAAAATCTATTCCTACCACACCGTATGAGATATGATACAGTAAGAAGCCGAGTCTAGGTTATCTTAAGACTTGGAGATGTCCGACCTATGTCAAAAGACAGGTGGCCGATAAATTAGAGGATAGATCTGTAATAGCTCATTTTATAGGATATCTAAAAGAATTAATAGGATACTACTTTTACTTTCTACAAGATCACAATATGATTGTGAGTCGGAACGTCATATTTCTAGAAAAATTATTTATCCAGGATGGTGGCAGTGGAAGATTAGTTGAGCTCGAAGAGGTCTCTAAAGAGTAAAGAGCTATAGATTTTTAGAAATTCATTATTCATGAGCCAGTAGTTGATATTCTTCTATCACCTCATAGATCTAGCAGGATCTTCCAACCTCTTGAAAGGTACATGGGTATGCTTACGGAGAAAGTAAAAAAAATATTTCTTATAGGAGATAAGAGTTATAATGATGATCCTAATATTTTGATGAGGTGATGTCTGACATCGATTCCAAAAAATAGTTAGATGCAATGAAGTCAGAAATTGACTCGATGCATTCGAACCAAGTATGGACCTTAGTGGATCTATCTGAGAGTATAGTACCTATTGGATGTAAATGGATCTATAAAAAAAATAGATACCGATGGTAAAATAGAGACCTCTAAGGCTAGGCTTATGGCAAAAGGTTATAGCCAGTACGAGGGCATTGACTATCAAAAAATCTTCTCGTCCATAGCCATCCGCACTCTGCTTGCTATTGCAGCTTATTATGATTATGAAATCTAGCAGATGGATGTAAAAACTGCTTTTCTAAATGGATATCTTGAGAAAGATATCTATATGGAGCAGTCTTTAGATTTCACATCTGGTGATGGTGATTATAGAGTCTGTAAGCTGCAAAGATCCATATACGGATTAAAGCAAGCTTCTCAGAGTTGGAATCTTCATTTTGATAATGTGATCAAATCGTTTGATTTCATCAAGAATGAAGAGGAACCTTATGTATACAAAAGGGTCAGTGAGAGCGCAATAACATTCCTCATATAGTACGTGGATGATATTCTTCTTATTGAGAATGGTATTTCCATTGTGACCACGATCAAAAGATGGTTGTTTAAGAAATTTTTAATGAAAGATCTAGGGGAAACATCTTATATTTTTTGAATAAAGGTTTATAAGGATAGATCTAAAAGGATGCTAGGCTTGTCACAAAAGTTGTACATAGAGAAAGTGCTGAAGAGATTCAACATGAAAAACTCTAAAAGAGAACTTTTACCTCTTAAGTATGATATTCATCTTTTGAAGACGATGTGTCCGACCACATCTGAAGAAGTTCAGCACATGAGTAGGATTCCTTATGTCTCAACCATAGGGAGCCTCATATATGCTATGTTATATATACTTGACCTAATATTGTCCTTGCTGTGAGTATCACGAGCAGGTATCAGTCGAATCCAAACAAAGAGCACTGGATAGCTGTGAAGAACATCCTTAAGTACTTAAAAAAACTAAAGATTTATTCTTGATCTTTAGAGGAGGTTCTGAGTTGCAAGTTGAGGGGTATACTAATTCAGACTTCATGTCTGATCCTGATGATAGAAAGTCTATGTCAGGATATGTGTTCGTATGCAATGGTGGCACAGTCACCTGAAAAAGTTCTAAGCAGCCTATCATAGTAGATTCGACCACAGAGGTTGAATATATTGCTGCTTTGGGTGCTCAAAAGAAAGCTTCTGATTCAAAAAGTTCATCGTGAAACTTAGGATTATGACATCAGATGTCATATCATTTTATTGCGACAACAATGAAGCCATAACACTTGCTAAGGAGCCAAAGTCTCATCAAAAATCAAAGCACATCAAACGATGATACCATATCATACGCGACTATTTCAAAAAAAAATATATCGAGGTACGAAGAGTAGACTCCACGGACAATGTGACAGACCCGCTAACAAAGCAATTGAGCCAACCAAAGATAAAAATCCATCTTGAGAAGATGGGACTTAGATTAGTGGCCAATTGACTCTAGTCCAAGTGGGAGATTGTTAGAGTATGTCCTAGAAGCCAATATGGCTGATACATTATAATAAAGTTAGGATACAATTTTGTACTTAATACATTGATTTGATCAATAAAAAGATAAGTTTAATTTTCATTCAAGTATGATGTGTCCTTGAATCATCCATGAAATTAATATTTCGATACAGATTCTCAAAGTGTTGAGAATTAGAAATATGTATATAATTTTTAAATATTCTCGATCATAGTATCATCATGAGGATGATGATCGATCTGGATAGACCGATGCACTGATCGCTTTCTTCGGGATAGATGAGTCTCTGATCTACAGTGTAAAAATACTGAGCGATGAGTGCGGATAGTTGCTAGAGAACAACTAGTGCTGAGCGTAACCATATGAGAGATCACTTGAATTTTTACTTGATCATCAGTGATTGTCTCGATGCTGTAATTATGTGAATGGTCTTTTAATCTGTGATGGTACGACTGCTTGCAGTGAAGCTTTAGAGTTTGACTGACACATAAATATGATCTCAATGTGCCCTTGTTCTGGATGTTAGCGACAGTTAATCCATTGTAAGAGTAGGATGCACATCAAGATGAAATTTATCGACCTTGATAGAGAGTAGTCCTATGAAATTTGAGAGCTAAGTCTGAGGGTCTGTGGCCACAGCAGTGTGATTGATGAAAAAAAAATTTCATAAGGATCATAATTGGACTTGAGCTGATCGAATCTATCATATAACTGATGATGCAGTTTGTATCTATGACCTGCCATCTAGTTAGGACTCACGACAGAGGAACTAAATCACACGTGAACTACACCTAGAGGTTCTTTTTCAATTCTACTGGGTTGCCATTACATACTGCTAGGTGTCATTAGTGGATTGTGAAAGCTCACTAGAGTTGCTCAGAATTGATAATTCTTGATGAGTTAGAGTGAAATTGTTCTAACCCATTGAAAAGAGTTTCAATGATATTATAATAGAGATCATTGTATATCTCACTACCAGATAGAATTGAACCTATGAGGTCACACAATAAAGAAATTAGACCTGAAATAAGCAATTGAGCTTATGAAGTCTCAATTGGATTTAGAAAAATCTTATTGGATTCAGGATAACCTTGCTAGCACATGATTGACCCAATTTTTTCTTTATGTTTGAATTTTTTATTTGATAAGATTAATTTAAATTTAATTATCTACTAATAATCTAAATGAATTACATTCATTGAGCTCCAATTGTTGGATGCTTAGGATTTTGGATCAAATGAATTAAGGGTCCAAACCTTTAATTAATTTTCTTGATAATTTTGATTGGGTACCACTTGATTTGATCAAATTGGGCATGTCCACCCATTAGAGGGTGTGTGGGACCAGTATGGGGCATCCCATGGGTGCCATGTGGTATATGTATTTGTGGGTGCAAAGGTTTCAATAGTTGATGCCTAAAGGATCTCCTAAAGGGAGTCAAATAACTAAAGAAATAAGGATTCTTAATATAAGTAGGACTTGTATTAAGCGATTGTTTGGTTTTGAATAGGATTCAAACTTTATGTCTATTTAAAGGAGCCTTCCCTAAGACTTCTAAGCATTAAAATCCAGTAGCCCCACGCCTCCATAGAAGTGCCCACGCTCCCTCTCTCTTCTCTCCTCTCTTCTCCCTTGAAGAGCCAATGCCCAAGGCTTGGGCATCCTCCATCTTCCATGCCTAAAAGAGTTTGGGCATCTCCTTTGTTTACTGGTTTCTAGTTCCTGATTGCTTCATAATCAAGAGAAGAAAAGCAAGAGAAGAAGAAGATCAAGAAAAGGATGAAAGAGTTGATCGCAATCCAGACTTCGTTAAGATTCGTAGGCTGATTTTTCTTAGAAAAAAAAAATCAATATCAAAGAGAGCTATTTCAGGCTGATCCTGAGTGGATATCCATAAAGATTGGATACTTACACGGCTAAGAGAGAACCTACTCTCTTCTAGATCTAGATTTGAAGAAAGAATTTGCTAAATAGGTATGTGATTCGATCATATATTCAATTTCAACATATGAAATAGATCCTAGTACTCTATGTTTTATACAGCATGATATAGACTAAAAGATATTTTAATCTTCTATTCTGTTGCATTGTTTAGAAAAAATAATTTAAAACATATATATATGTCTCGACATAGAAAATCTAACACTAAGTCCTTTCTTTTCCTCGGCACTCAACTCTACGGATTTCAAAGATGAAGTTTCGATCCAATCCTAGTTTGAAAGCCTCCAGTCGTCTATCTAAGTACAAGAAACAAAAAAGAAACGATCCTTCCATCCATGAATGGACGAGGGAGTGCCAGAGACCAGAGAAGAGACATCCCTTTGGGAGGAAACATACAATCAATCGGCGTATGGGTGTTTCTTTAGTGTGAAGAGAGCTTGAAAAAGAAGAATTGAAGGTCAGACTTCCGTCTGAGAGTAAAGTATAAGAAATCCTATGATATATCTAAAAAAGTTTGGGGATACAGCACAGAAAATAATCCCATAGAACTTAAAAAGCTCAAAGATGAAGAAAAAAATAAGAAATCTAAGATCTACCCGAAGATTTTTCTCGTAAACCACTAATCGATCTGGAGGTGGATTATGAACTCGAGCAACGAGATCAGAAAGTTCAAGATGAAATTCGTCTGGAAGAGAGTATTGGGTTCGGAGCAACTCTAGGTCACCTAAGGTCAATTCAGTTTGGATCTCTCCAGGTCTGACTAAAGGACTAATTTTAGACCTAGGATTTCTCAGATCCTTCACTTTCTCTCGCACGGGACTCTCACTCACAGAGTTTTCGGAGCCCACATGGAAACAAAAATCTAAGGAGAAATGAAAGGAAGAAAAAATCAAAAAGAAGGTAAGAGGGACTTATCTTCGAGTAAAAAATCAAAAGGAAGCAACTATCCTCCGAGAGCTCTTCACATGGTGGAAAAAGAAGAAAATCTGTCTATAGGAGTTTTGGAGCAAGAAAAATGGCAAAAGGAGAAAAGATTTGACCAGAATTAGTAGAAAAAAAAATAAAATAAAATAAAATAAACCATCTCTTTAAATAGAAGGATGCATGTCTCTCGGAGGATGTCAAGTCGGTATGAATTTTTAAAATGGACCACATGTCAAGTCTTCATTAGCTCAAAGCTGGCCGATGGTCTCCACATTTAATGCGTCTTAGTAGAGAAGAGTGGCATCTATGCAGATTTCAAAAATTTCATCATTAGTTTGACAACTTTTTCGTCTGAAAAATCGTACGCAGATATTTGGTTTAAAAAGAGCTCTTCACATCTCTGACCATTCAGAATGCTAAGATAAATACTCCTACAGCCTGACCAGAGCTCGGACTAGGGAGTAGGGGGTACTTGTTAGGAATAATTTGGAATGAACTGATGATGTGTGAAAATTCAAGTCCATTATGATCCACCGAGTCCATATCAGTGCCTCTCAAGTGGCCTAATTGTTGTGACTCACCCGATCCTTAGTCAGCGTGTGTCTGGTCCGACCTCTGGTCGATCAGTCTTTGATTCGACCTCTGATCGGATAGATTTTTATTCGAATCCTGGATGGAAAAGGTTTGGTCTGACTTTTGGTCAGAGAGTTTGCTGGTCAAACTTCAGTTGCATTCGATCCCTAAACAACTTGCATATTAGAACAATCTTTGGACAGCATAACAACTGCAAGTCGGTTAGTCTTCCGAATCAATCTATCTAACTAGACTTTGGTCAGAAAACTATCAATCCCAACTCCTAGTCGGCAAGCCATACTATCTGATCTCTCTTCGAAAATAGATTGATTAGGCTCAGATTCAAAATGCAGGTGCCAACTGGCCATAGTTGTCAATACTATCTGGCCATAGCTGTCAATACTGTATGCATGTAACCGTTTGATCTTGAGAATCTTTCAGGTGTAACCACCTGATCCTGAGAATCATAATCAAATAACTGCACCAGATTCGATCAGTCTGTCCACTAAAAATGGTTACATAACCGTCTCCTCGATAAATACTCAAACTCCAAGGACCCAGTAAGTAATCCATCTCAGAGAGCTAAAACTCTGCTTCTTTGTTTGTGCGTTTAGACTTGAGCATTGGAGGGTCCTCGTCGGAGCACAATCCTCCAGTCCAGACTTTTTTGCAGATTGCTCCAGTGTTGTGCCTCCTTATCTTCCCTCTCTTAAAAGATTATTTTTTAAAAAAAACTAAGTCCTAACCTGATTAGGGCAATTGCTCTCTACCACTTTAGCGAGACACATCGTCACCCTGCCCTGCACTGCCTTGTTTTGCTCCCACATCACCTCGAACTAGGGCTTCACAAATAGTGAAACAATCGAGGAGGACCCACCACCCCTATCAATGGCGGAGGTGTCCTTAAGGTTGGCAGCGGTGGAGGGACAGAGGTAGAGGGCAGCGAGAGAGCCGGCGGCATCACGATAGGTGTCGCGAACAGAGAAGTCAGAGGCGGGGTCCTTGAGGTGGTGGACGAGGTGGGCGATGATCTTGGGGAGGTGGGCAGAGGCATCAGTGTGGGAGGAGCAGAGGAGGACAAGGAGGCAGAGGGACTCGCGGTGGGCGATGGTGTGAATTTGCTGGAAATTGGGGTCGGTGTGAGGGGAAGGGTCGTGGAGTAGGGAGTTGAAGAGCATGGGAACGCCATCGGATGGGAGAGTACGGATGATCTTCTCAAGGTCGTCAACAGTGATCTGGTGGGTATCACGATCGGAGAGCTTGGAGAGGGTGGAGTGGATCCGAGACTTGAGCTCCACCATGGCCAAATGAGAAGAAAGCGAAGAAGAGGACTTGGGAGTGGAGACAGAACGGGGAGAGCTTTGGGACTGAGAGGGTGAGCCTTTGGGAAAGTTTTTAGATGATAGTGGAATGCTAGAAAAGGAGGGCTCTTGGGACCGATGAATGGAGTGGATAATCCCGAAGCATATGCATGGTGATAGCGCGTAATCAGGAATTGATGAAATAGAAGGGTAGCATGTTATGCACCATGAGTTTTGATCAAGCTGGACTTCGGGCTGGATTTTAGGCTCGGTCTGGGTTGGATCCGGGCCATGCCAAAAATATATCCGAACCAAGTCTAAAAGACAAATGAGCTTTATAATTAAGTCCAAATTTAGTCTGAACTACTTCGAATCTAGATCAAAGTCCGGCCAGAAGTTAGGCCGGTCCGAACGCAGTTCCAACCCTAGCTACACAGGAACAAAGCAAAAAGAAACAGGCTTTTCTCGAAATGAGGACTTTACACACATTTCCTTGAACAGTAATATTTGAAAAGATACGGTAAAGTTTTCCTCATCAACCTATCATTCTTGCTTCTCAATATTACAGAAGAGCATTATATTTTTCTCACATTTTTTCCCAAAAGTTTTTGAAGAAAACCTTGAAGCAAAAATTGTGAAAACCCATCTAGAAAAATATGTACAATAAGCAAGTGAAAAAGGTAAATAAGCATCCTGGAAATCAGATATACGCGTTGCTTTCATTGTAATATCATTAGACATGGCAAAATTGTTCCATTCTCATGTTAATTACACCCTGCAAGTGCATGGTCATAATATGAATAGAGGTATATAAACAAAACAGACATTTTAAAATCATGAATACTATTACAAAAATTTTTAATAAATCAAATGTATTGATTACTATGTTTTTGGTTGACTTTGCATGGTTATTTCTTAATATAATTTTGCATATATGTGATCGATGAAAAAAATTCTTAACCAAAGATATTAGGTATGAGTCCATTACATGGATATGAGAAAGAAAATTTTACTGGAAGAGATCTAAACAAGCCGAACATGAACAAACTATGCTGAGCTCTAGCTCGGATTATTTAAAACCAAGTTGAGCTCAAAGCATATTTAATTTTGAGCTGCACTCGACTGGTGAACAAGTGGTTCAGTGAACAAATTGGCTATTTTCATTGTCATTTGCAGAGTCTGTGGACTCCAATAGAGATATAAAATTACAATTACATGAGTGATTTTTGATTAAAGACCTCCGCGAGCGATGGCAGCGAGTAGCGTACCTAGATCCCATTGTCAAAAAAATTATTAAAACACGCCTCCCATTGGTAGCTGCTTCACACCAATCGGCGGTTAGTTATTTTCGGTTGCGGAGACCGGACCAATGGCCGACGATCCCATCAACGTGTCTCCAAATCATTGGCTGCCCAGTCATTATAGACGTCACGCTGTTGCCCGTAAAGCCTGAGACGCGCGTGTTACGATCGGGACCCACAAGGTGGAAATCTCCGTGGACCACCTAACCGACCATCATGCGACCGTCTGATCTTCCCAATCACATGGTGATCATTGTCCCTGCCTGTGATCACCACGGGATGGACGGCACAATCAGACGGATGTGAGAAATTACATCCATAATTTGCTGTTCTTAATGGCTGCCTTGATGCCATTGGATTCGGGTTGCATCTTTCCCGCAAAAGAAGAATGATTGACCTTCTTCTATGAGCCGTTTGATTTTTTTTTCATCATCTTTAAAGTGTTCCAATCTTGCTCTTTCATTCGTCAAGCAGACATCGTGCTTTGCAAATTATGCAAAGCATAATCCAATAATTCAAACCGTGAAAGAAGATTGATCATGTTGGTAGTATTTTGATGTATCAATGCTGAATGAAATAAGGGTTTATTTCATTTTATTTTTTTAAATAAATAAAAAAATATGTGATAGGCCATCCTTGTTTAGCAATTACGGTCAATCCTCCCTTATTCTCATCTACTTTGGGTTAGCTATTTCATGGTGCACCATGGAATAGCTTATTCTAGATCTTTAATGAACATTAATTACATCTTATTCTAAATATATAGAATAATAAAGTATTAATTGCATCTTATTTTCAGTGGAATGGCAGATTTTCAATCAAATAGGTATTTGAAATAATAAGGATGGATAGCTACGCTCCTGAAAATTCGTATACCTATTTCAAAAATAAAAAAAACCTATTTCAAAAATAAAAAAAAGATATCCAAACACTACGTTTGGAGTATGTGATAAATTTTATTTTTCACAAAAATCGATTATAATCTAATTGGACTAACAACCAAATATTACTGTAAAATTAATATTAAAATTAATTTAAAAACTTACCTCCTAAGATGATTTTCGATCTTCGTACGAGATCAAACTCAAGATCTCCGTCACAAGATACAATCGGTAATCTTTCTTACATATACGATCGTGGAGAGGATAACAGAGTTTCAACTCAGAAAATGAATGATCAAAGAAACAGATTAAAAAAAATACTTGGATGAGGATCGGAAGAAAAAGATTTAGAATAGAAAAAAATCTTATATTAGAAGGAAAAGAGTATTTTTTTGCATATTCAATCCCTCCACCATGGGCTCAATTCATAGGCTCAAGGACTAGCTATTTAGACTTCTAATGTAGCATTAAAATATATTAAATATGTATTAATTGGTATAAAAGCATTAATTGGTATAACAGGAAAAATATTAATCATTAAAATATGATATTTATTAAGAAAAAATAATTATTTAAAACATAAAAAATAAAATGTAGAATGAAATAAAATAAAAAATTTAAATTTTGATTGAAAATTAAAATTATTTGAAGAAAATTTTAAATTTTCAAACCCCTCTAAAATCCTGTCCCTCCAAAATTCCGACGGATCATTCTTTCACGCGAAAGACAGAACCTACATCCAATGCTATTATGGTCAATTGGTCACCCTCAGGGGCGCAGTTTAAGCTTATTTGGGAAATTGAGTTCTGCTCCTTTGATTGATTGTTGTTTTACATTTTAGTCGTTATTTCAAATTACAAGACATCCGATTTCTAGCCCTTGATTCAAATTTCTATGTTCAGTCCTTGGTTTCAGTTGATGTAAAGATAGGTCTGATTGTCTTTCAAAACTACCTTAATTATGGATTAAGCATAAAAATGATTGACAGTTGATCCAAAAAAAAATCGGGTATTATGAGAGGCGTTAGCTGGTTCAGGTCAGAATTGGTCATACTAACATCTAAACTCAAAATATATATGCAAATCCTTACCCAATTAAAACTTTGTATATCCATAGACCTAAAAAGGATTAGATCTTAGTCATGTTTTGAGTAAAAATCGAGTATTTAACAAATTATTTTGGTACATCCTTATATTTTTTAAAAAAAAATATTTAATAATCCAAAATATGAATTATGAAATAAAAAATATATAATAACATGAAAGAAATATAAAATGCTGTATCTATCATCCATGCAACCAAAAGATATGAAGAGTAGAAAAATCCTATGGTTATCAATCTTAGTATAAATATTAAATTATAACAAATATATTATAAAAGATAAATCTATTAGTAACAACTATTAATTGTAACCATACATTAAATATAGGAATTTGGTGGAACAAGATAAGTTTTAGTTTGATCACTTTCTATTCGATTTTTTTTTTTTCCTTTAATTTATAATTATGTACTTACATGTAATTATGCACATACACATATGTAGTCAGATCAGGTTTCAGTTTTTCAGATATATATACACCTAAATCCAAACACAACTTAACAAATGATTCGGGACTAGTTTTTAGGACCCAAACTCAATCCAATAGCTTATTAGATCTAGTTTTCATATGCAATCTCTATAGTTTGAATTAATTTCAGATCAGATTGGTGGGTTATCGGTTCCCATTAATACCTTGAGGAATTATGTTTTCTTTTTAACTTTTTTTTATGTAATTACAATTGATTGATTAATGACTTTGGAGGAGGTCAATTACGAGAAAAACTATTAACGATCGAGTATATACGGAATCTACTATTCACTCTACCACTTTTATCCTTTTTTTTTTTATATCAAATAAAATAATCTAATATAAAAATTATTTTTTTATCCTGCAACTGTCACTAATCTCTTCATGCCAAAGTGGTAGAAGAACCATTTGTAGCCGTCCAGAGAATTATTTGTGTGCGCACATGAAACGTAGGCATTTTAAGATCAACACCCATTATGTTATCACTTTGAATTAGAGATGACAATTAGGTTGGATCGGATCATCTACGGATCAGATCAATATGAGTTGGATCAAAAAAATTATCAGTCCAAATCCGATCTCTTTATTAAATAGATAAAAAATTCAAATATGTACCCAATCTATTTATTAAACAGATAATCTGATCCGACCAATTTAATCTATCTATTAAATAAATCAAATTAGATTAAACAGATTAAATAGATTAAACAAGTTAAACAATTTGGGTTAAATGGATCAGAAATAAATTAAATAAATTTTATTCAGATTAAATAAATTAAACAGATCAAATTAAATGGATCAGATTAAATAGATTTTAAACAGATTAAACATATTAAATAAATTGAATGAATTATCTACTCAATCTGTTTTGAATATTAAATAGATTAAATGAATTAAAAAAATTAAATATATAAAATTTAATTTTAATTTTAATATTAAATAAATTAATTTATTTATGATCTAAATTTATTTAATCTAAATTTAAATTTATTTACGTGAACCGATCGAATTCCATATTTTACGGATCCAACAATCAAGGAACCGGAGCAACAAACCCAGGGTGCCGATCTTAAAAGCATCTCTTATGTGCGCCTCTCCGTCAAACTATCAAATCTTTTCGAATCGTGAGAATATCTGTTCACAAAATCTGGTAAGATTTTTAAAGATTTTTTTGTTCCATCCTTCGAAAGGAGGGTTTAAAATCGGCCTTCTCGGTCATCTCATATTTATGGATTTGTAGGGTTGATGCAGGAGCGAGACGCGTGGGGCTGTTGCCACCCAGTAATTTCTCCAAAGAGAGGGTGTCCAATTGGTACGTGGACCCCCTTCTCCAACAAAAAAAAAAAAAACCCTCGCTTTCCCAGCAAGCATATAATGGGAGATATTTTCATGAGCCTCAGCTAACTGCCATTTTTATCTCTTGTTCTTCCAGCACGGCTTAGCTTATTAAGAGATGTAAACAACATTTACTGTAATCATCACTATGCCTTTCCGCGGTCTATTGTCTATAAACTTTTCCTGTGAAATAAAAAAAAATTGGGAACAAGTCAAGGACTTCAATGGGTAGGTCTCTTGTTAAAAATTTTAATTTGAAAAGATTAAAATTTTAAATAGATAGTGATATCCCTTTCTTTTAGTTATCTTAGAAGTTTTAGAATACCTTCCTTGTTTTAAGTCCTGTGTTGGATATGTAACAGAAATCCTATCTTGAAGCCCAAGTCGGATTTTGAGGAAAATAGATTGGTGACCAAATCCGTGCCCTCTACTTGGCTGGCCATGCCATGCCTCTTCCCATTACTAGGTTAGAGGCTGTGGCAGCTATAAGATCCACACATAGTGACATAGATGTTTGTTTTAGCTAGTTTCAAGAACTCTAATAGTAGCTTGGTATGAACTTACAATGGCTCATTTTTAAATTTGAACTTGAAACTTGGCAACTATTTTCTCCTTGCTTCAAAATACGTCCCATTTGCTTAGACTTAGAATGATGGAAGATGCCATTACCACTAATACTTTAGGATGATCATATCATTCTAGAATGAGTACAGCTTAGAAAATCAGAATACAAAATATGATGTAGTATCCATGGACAATCGTCATCTTGACGTCAGATCCAATCTATGATGTGTTCGACAATAAAAGATGCAATTCAATCCATAGCGTTGTTTGTCTTCTAAAAGACATGCCGAACATAAACTACAATGAAATGATGAAAGGATCTCTAAATATCATGAAACAGCAAATGAGCTTTCAGATGCCTCATCTTGTTTCAAATCCAATCAATAATTGTGACAAAGCCATCTTCGACAATGATTCTCTTCGTCTGCAGCTTCTTTTTGCGCCAATATCTATTTTTGATCCAAATCTTAATCCAAAATGAACTCACAATATGCACAAAACCAAGCAAACTTAAACTTATCACGTCCTTTTGATCAACCATCCATCTTTTTTTATTTAGCTATCCTGCTTCGCCTCGAAAAAGTGTTTTCACCATCTACAACTAAAACCTAATTATGTCAGATAAACTTGTATTATCAATAGCCACTAAGCCAGTGGACGGATATTTTGGTGATTTACGTCCTATTAATATCTAATTTAACATAGGAAAAACTCCAAGCATTCAATGTCTGTACCTTTCTATTATCCTATCTTAATACAAAGATAAATAAAATAAAACTCAATAAACCTAAAACCCCCACGTCGATATTCTTCCCTCTCCACTCTTTAAGTCGCACTAAGCCATCCTTCCCTAATCGTGTGATTCCTATACAGCACACAATGCTATAGGAACTCCCATGTTTATATATATGCACATCAGGTGTAACGGATGGAAGCTAGCACCTCAATCCTCTTTCCTAATCTTCCGATATATAAATCTCTAAACCTCTCTCCCACACCCCCCTTCTCCGCTACCCCCGTCTCCTCCTCCTCCTCTCCTGCATGCCTCACCGACTCCCCCAAGAAACTGGTGATAACCTCCTCTCTCCAATCCCAATTCCTTCTCCTAATCCTTCTATTATTTCTCCGCTGATCTAACTCATCTTCTTGGGCCTCAAATCCTGTATTTTTTTTCTTCTTTTTTCTTTCCTTTATTTTTGATTTTTTTGGGGTTTTTTAACGGATTTTTAGGAAAGGAGGGGAGAAAGAGGCCGGCAATGAGGCTTGGAATCCAAGAAGACAAGGAGATGGAGATGCTACTCGATGAGATCACCCATGCAACATCGCCTCATTCCCATCATGATGATGATGATGATGATGCTGCTCGCGCCGGCAATGACGATGACCATCAGATACAACATGTGCATCCGATTCATGACATGCATGGTTCGGCCGCCAATGCATGCCCATCACCATCCCGGGCGCCTCTCGATGGGCACGGACATGGTGGGTATGGTCATGGCGCGGATCATGCATGTATGTCCCCGCCGCCCCTCGTGTCGGAGGGGTCGTCGTCGTCGTCGAGCTCGCTCTCGGGCACATTATCCCCCGCCGGCGACAACGGCGCCCGGCGATCCTCCGCCGGCGAGGACTGGATGATGGAAGAGCTCGGCTTGCTCGGCCGGCTGCGCTCCATGAGTATCGGGGACGATCGGGGAGCACCGCTCGGGCTCGCGCCCAAGCCGAAGCCGGAGCCAGCGCTGGCACCCGCGCCCGCGAACAACGCGATGAGCCCTTTATTCTTCCGGACCGATTATGGCAGCGATTTGGTGCCGGGGAGTGCCCTGGATGATGCCTATGGGGCGCGTCGGCGCTCTGTTCTTCCAAACTATCTGTTGTTTGATGTGGATGAAAGGTTGTATGGGTCTGGAGTGCATCAGCATTGCTCGGTGGATGCTAATCGATACGAGTCGTGGATCGCGGCCCACCGATTGGATTCTCCGGCGTCGTATTCCATTGGTCTCTGTACGGCACCGGAGAATTTTTTTTGCAGAGAGGAAGCAATTGGTGCTGATGG
Source organism: Elaeis guineensis (assembly GCF_000442705.2). NCBI lineage: Eukaryota > Viridiplantae > Streptophyta > Magnoliopsida > Arecales > Arecaceae > Elaeis > Elaeis guineensis. The sequence goes on from NC_025999.2 coordinate 84,751,524, forward strand.
TGCTTTGGGTGCAAACTCTTATTACGGGGGATCCCGGGGTTTGGGCTTTCCCTCATCCTTTTTGCAGTCACCACAGTACGGGGTGGCTCTCGGCCAGGATCTGAATGCATGGAATTCCTTGAGCCCCCATCATCTCGTGCTTCCTAAGCAAGGCCATAGCTTGCCTTATAGTTGGGGGCCTCGGTCGCCATTTTTGGCGAGAAATCTGAGGAATGTTGAGGCTTTTGGATCTGAGAACAATTTGATTATGCAGGGGAAGGGGCTTCATTATGTCGGGAACCAATGTCATTGTCTTCTGGAGGAGAGGAAAAGGCTGCAGCCTGATGACCGGATGTACTTGAGAGGAATCCGGGTTGCAAATGTGGATAGTGTGCCCGATGTTCACCGCCCTGAGCTTGGTCGCTCTCCGAGTTCGCCTTTAAAATATGATTACTTGATGGGCATTGAAGGGTACATATACTCCATTGCGAAGGACCAGCACGGATGTCGGTACTTGCAGCATAAGTTTGATGAGGGGAGGCATCAGGTGGATGCCATATTTAATGGGATCATCGATCATGTGGTGGAGCTCATGGTGGATCCTTTCGGAAATTATCTCATGCAGAAGCTTCTGGATGTATGTAGCGAGGAACAAATGACGAGAATCATCATCATGCTGACAGAAAATGCAGGGCAACTCGTCAGAATCTCTCTAAACATACATGGGTAGTAGTGGTTTGCCCTTTTGACAATTGACACTAACTTGGTTCTCGTTAGGATCTATGTTAATATTTAAAGATAGTGTTTGAGTTTTATTTTTAGTTATTTGATAGATTGGCCTTCAATAATGCTATATTGTTTCAGGACGAGGGCTGTACAGAAGCTGATAGAGGCTCTAAAAACCAGGCGGCAAATTGCTCTGGTTATTTCAGCATTGCGACCAGGGTTTTTGGATCTCATCAAGGACCTAAATGGCAATCATGTGGTACAACGGTGCCTGCAATGTTTTACAGTTGACGATAATAAGGTATATGCATAGGCTTCTCCCATTAGCCATATGGAACTATCATGGTTGAATTACCATAAAATAGCAGTTCTGAATCCTATTCTCAGGAGATGATGCCCATTAATACCTTTGATCTCTTGCTAGCTGTTTTATAATGGATGTGTGCATAGTTGTTGTTAATTACTTCAAAAGGTTGAATTGAGATTTTTCTGATCTCTCTTCAAGTTTTTTCTGTATATTAAGTCAATATTCATCCATTACCAATTAAACTCTATATATACAGAAATTTCTTTTATAAAATTTAAGAAGACTTCACCTTTGGGCAGAGCACTGGGAACACATTGCTTCCATTCACAGCATTAGTAATATTGGCTTATCTACTTTTCACTGGTCAAATTTTGGTTCAATGTTATTTATAGTATTACTCAAGTAACAAACCTAATGTGATGTTTTTATATAGCTGCTAGCTCTTGAGATCCTTATTGCAATTGATTAAAAACTATGAAATGTTAGTTTCTTTTAGTACTTGAGATGTGCAAAATATTATTCATATGATTTGCTTAAAACTAGGTTTATGAAACTTTAACAGATCATTGATGTGCTGCTTGTGCTTGTTTCATTGATATTTGAAAATACTCTGAACTTTGCAAACATTCTTCAAAAGTAGCTTGTGGTGTTTGATGTATATGCTAAATTTATAGTGTATTGAAAGCCATTCACCTGAATAATCAAATTTAAACAACATTTATGCATAACAGTGCAAGTCATGGCAAGAATCAGCCATAACTCATCCTATCATGCTTTTGTGCCAGATCCATGAATCTCATTTATACATTTTGCTTAAATACTTGATTTTTTTTAATTCTTCTTGTAAGGGACATCTTTTAAACACACAATATAGGATTCTGTGTGCATATTAATCAAGTTTGCATATTTTGAGAAAGGTGAGTGTTGATTCACATAGATCTTTAGCATCCAAGTGAGATGCAATTTTGCACCTACTGTATAATGTTACTCAAAGATAGTTTAGACTGTAAGTGATGAAGTTTCTATGAACACCTAACCTAACATGATGTTTGATTTCCATCAAAATTATTCTCATTCATGTTGGTGTATGACTAGCATGTTTCATTATGCATTTTTCAGCTCCTGCACTATAGTAATCCAAGTTTCTCAAAAGAAAAAAAATTCTTCTTGTTCTCTGAGAGACTTGGATCAAATTGTACAAGAAGCATCAACAAAGCCATTTTAGAAGTAGATATATTTCGAGAAAAGTATAGGTAGATCATAGCTATTAGAAATCAAATTGTTTTGAAGAGTACAAATGGGAAAGTTTTGAAATAACATGGCCAGAACTGGTAAAATACAACATTAGGAAACCAATACTCAGAAATGACAGTGACTCCTACATTGAAGAAGCTCCAGGGGGAGTCCTTTGACCTTCATCTGTCAACCACCATGTGGATCAAATCTCATGAGAGCTGCCCCCTGAAAAACACATGTTAGGCTTCTTGCTTGATTATTGAGTATTACTAAAGCCGATACTTTTCTGCATCATATGACATCTTTTGCTGCATCTCAATTACTGAAGTGCTATAGTTTTTTTTTTAGCTTGAGATACCTTTCTTTATGCTATTTGCAAACCTAGTTGATTCTATTGAAGATATTTTTTCCCTTGTTCTTTTATTTTCTGTGGGTGGTCTGGCATATTTCAACCTTTGACCAATATGATTCTTCTTGTTCAGAAAACAACAAATTAGGGGCCATCATGAAAGTTTCTTATTTTACTAAACTATTTTTCTATAATGATTGCTTTGACAGTTTCATGCCACCAATGTATGTGAAATGGAAATGCATTTCTCTTTTAGGGTTGAAGTGACCCAATAACATCGTTGATTCATACTACATTAATTCTTTTCCCCTTGGTGGTTGAAGAATACATTGCTGAGATTGGATTTCTAGCAGCAAGTCTTGCAGACTTGGGAGCAATTTTTAAGAGCCTATCTCCAGTAGGGTGCATCTGCTATTACTGATTTTATAGGACCACTTTCTTGCTTGAAAATGTTATTTCCCTGTCACAATCTTAAGCCAATAGTAGCACTTCTGTGCCATGTGCCATCTAACTACTCATTTTCATAATTTGAGTTTTTTGCAAGTTTCTATCCAATGGCAAGTCCTACAAAACTTTAGCTTTGTATGACACTACTTCCATCTAAGTCCTCACTCATTTTTCCTAACTTCTACTCATATTCGGGATCCCATTTCTACTGAAGCTTTTTTGCCTTCATCACCTTAATCCAGACCGTTTCACATGACTGTCTATTGCTTTATTTTCTCTTGGTATTGCTTCTAAGTTTCTTGTTATGAACTCATTTTTAAGTTTTTTTTACTAGTTTGCCACATCCATCTTTACAACCTTCTCTTTTTTTCTAGACAAAACTTAGTGACCTTATTTACCATGCAAACCATGTGTTTATTGGTCCTATCCAGTGCCAAAACAATTCAAATTGTACAACTAAGGCTTTTGTATAATTATCTTATTCAATCTCTTTAAATTGAATGGTATTTGACAATAATAATAAAAAAAATCTAGAGATCATCTCCAGTTTGCTTAAAATGCTTTGATTTAAGATTCACCATCTCTATACTGGGCTCCATAACAGTGCCAGTGTATTATTGTGTTGATACAGAGCCAATTCAGCATACTGAGTGTTGGTATGGCCCCGTGCCATATTTCAGTATCGAACCGGTATAATACGGTATATCCCATACCATCCAGTTTGGTCCGGTACAACAAACCTTACTTTGATTTTTTTCAAACACCTCCCATCCTATTGTTCTTTGTTATACTAGAACTAAGGTACCAACACAATTTATTTGCAGAATCTTGTGCCCCACATTTCTAAAATGTTCCCTTCTCATTCTCATTCCCGTTAGAGCTAAACTATATGTACTCTGTGTTGGTACATCTAATTACTAATCTTTGACAGTTAACAATTCTGGAACATTGTCCAATTTAATGTTCAAAACAGAAAAGGATGTAGCTGCTTTTTTTTAAATATCATTTTATGTGTCTGGAACAAGTGTTTAATATCCTGACTTGTGACTAGGTAGCATAAGGTTGAGAATTCACTTATGGAAGATCAAAGAACTACAAATATCTTGACAGATAGGAAAATTTTATTATATGTATTATAATTCATTAGATGGTTTGAAGCTCTTAAGAAGTATTTGAAAATTCTTTCATCAATCAGAATAAACTTGAGGGGAGAAAAAGATGAGAAGTATGAGAGTAGACAGAGATACCTGGGATTATGTTGTGACTTGTGACTAGGTAGCATAAGGTTCAGCTGATTTAAGTTTACATTCTATTCAAATTCAGTTCATTCAGAACACCAGCATATTCTGTTCCAACTATTCTTCTGTTGTTTCACATACACTAACCTCAAACAACATTATGCATGACAGTTTATTTTTGATGCTGCTACAAAGCATTGTGTTGATATTGCAACCCATCAGCATGGATGCTGTGTCTTGCAACGATGCATATCTCATTCTACAGGAGAACATTGGATGAAATTGGTTGCAGAAATCTCTGCTAATGGACTCAAACTAGCTCAAGATGATTTTGGGTAATATTCTCATCAATATGAATGCAGTTTCTTCTTCTTCATCTCAATACTTGAAACCTGATAATCTAATTACCAGTCCTTTCAGATAGAATGGTAGTATTTCTTTTTCATCTTAAGTAGATTGGTCACATGTTCTTCAGGAGCTCATAGAACTTTGGGAGGGGGAAGAGCAGGGACCTGATCTTCAAGATCAATTTTGGGTTATTCCACTTGAATTTCTTTTGGAAGTCTAACAGTTTAGACATGCACACAATGGGCTTATATGCTACTTCATAGGCATGTTTTGCATAAAATTTAACAAATGCCAAATGCAAACACCCACCAATCTTCAGTAAAAATATTATCTTAATGAGACCTTTATGGCATGCACACGAATTTGTCATCCACTCTGTGTAATTGTGTGTCATTGGAGCCTATTCACTGTTGAACAGATAATATGAAAGCTCCCTATTTACTTTTAACTAGTCATTTTTTCCATCACCCAAGGTGCCAAATCATGCTTCATAAAGCACCTACCAGGGCATGACAAATAGGTTTATAGGATCATCTATTCGGTAGAGGATTCATGTCTGAAATCTGAGTAGGTACAGGCCACTGCAACCTGTGTGTTTGTGTTTACATTTGTATAAACACATATAACCATATATTATGTATATATACTTCTATACATGGACATGAAGATACATGTCCATAAACAAGTGACTTAACTTCTGTCAACAATCTGATTGAGTTCATTGCAATAGAGTTTAGGATGAGATGATGTCAGTTTGGATAATCATGGAAGACAGTGAAGCAACTGGACATAATTTTTTTTCTAAATATTTGCACTAATATAGACATTTTTCACCAGAGTTTTATTAAAATAACAAGTGGCAATTTCAGCACTGAAATTTGTAGGCCCATGAACTCATCTTGCTCTTTTTTATAGTGTACCTACATCCATGCTTTCTAAGACCTCTGATCTTGTATGCCTCAAACAGTGTTGTCATGAAGAATGTGCAGTATTTCATATTTTAGCCCTGATTTTTTTTGTCTTGTGATAATCATTTATTATGAAACTAGCATATGGCCTAATAGGTATTCTTATTAAAAAACTTATGCTTACCTGCTTATAAATGCGTAATGATTCATTGGAAGTTTCCCATCTGTTTTATTTCTTCATTTTTCATAATATCATATTATCAAAACATGTATTATATTTTTCATTGCATCTTCTGATTTTTAATGTCTTCTTCTGTTATGGTTGAACTTTTTCTTTGCTTGGATGTATGAGTTGGCTTCTTTAAGTTATAATATACATATGATACCCTACATCACTGCATCATCTTTGACATAATGCTAAGACTTGCTCTTTCTTTCTGTCCTCTCTCTCTCTCTCTCTCTCTGAGAATTGCTGATCTATGCTCACGACTTAAAGCTGCAGAAATTGTCTTCAACTCATATATAAATTTTACTTGATTACACATGACATAAAATGAATTAGTTGAATCATGCTCATGCGTCACTTTTTCCTATCATCAATAAGAAATCAAGGCATTGAGTGATCAAATTTTTTGAGAACTTCCCTGCATCAATTAATGAAAAATTTGCAGTTTTAGGATTTTTACATTAATCAGTCAGGACAAAGCTCTCAACGTTCCTGGCCTCAGAAAGTATTCTTGAGTAGAAATTATTTGGAACTTGGATAAAAGCATCAAGGATAAATATAAACCTTACATGAGGATCTTGCATTTAGATGGTGCCTTGAGATGAAGAGTGTTATTGCCTATTAGGTACTTTAAAGATCTATCCATCCCATCCAAAGCATGCGATTCAAAGTAAAGCATTTTGCAAGAAATAAGTCTTCTTCTCAACACAGTTATGGACCTCATGAAAGATGTGGGGTTGCAGTGAGGTAAGTAGTGCAATTTGATAGTTGGTGTAGCTGCATGGCAACCTTTAGCTATATATATATAATATATTATATATATATATATATATGATATTTGTGGATGTTCTTAATTATAAAATTGTTTGGCTATAGAAGTATGTTATTAGATCTATAATTTTTAGCTAGGTACATCACTATTGTCATTATCATACTTAGGCATTAAATATTTGGAGACAGGGTATATGATGTGGAGCCACATGCCATGGTTGGGGGTTGTAGAAGTTAGAACTATGGGAGGGATTTTGCATGCATTATGGAATTTAATAGAGTATTATACCAAGATGCTTGTTTGGGGATTTCTGTCAAACCATGATTTAGACATATAGCAATTTCTTCTCTAAAAATTTTTATAAATTCTAAAACATAATGGCACTTGCTTTTGTTATATGATTCAATAAGGAATGTGCTTCCTTGCATGTTCGATAAATTGTTCGAAAATATGCAAGTTATAAAAAGTAACAAATGTAATATGAGGTCATATGCCTGTTTACAGACATGCATGCTTTTCTTCCTAACCCCTCTTCTCTCTCTCTCTCTCTCTCTCTCTCTCTGTGGCTCATAATTTTATTTTACCAAGATTTTACTGTACTGTTAAATTGTTAAACATTCAATTGGTGGATTACACACTGATCGTTTGTGTATGTTTGGAAACATATGGTGATTGTGGGCTCTTGATGGATAATAATGCATCAAAGATGAAATGTAGCTAGCAATTCTGATGGTATCAGGGACTGTTCCTTAATAAGGATTAAAACTCTTTTCAAAATTTAAGCACTCCAGTAAATCCAAGGTTTCTTGGGTATGACAGAGGCATTATTTAAGATAATGCACAATCTGGCTTCTGTCTGGTTCTTTCCTTAGGATTAAAGCCCTTTGCTTATAAATACTCAGTGAAATATACTTAGTCCTTCAGTTTAGCTTTAAGATAAAAAATTTGCAGCTTGACTGATATTCTGTTTTCTTCTGTTCCACATCTGTCACCTTGACTCTTTTTGAATCTGGTGTTTTCTTAAAAAAATCCAACTAATTTGATTTTCTATGGGCGCTTTGAATTTTTATGTTCTCTTCAAAAATTGTTTGTGATATTCTGTATCTTATGATATCATTTAGTCTCTTGATTTTTAACCATTTTTTGATTCCTCAAGCAGATATAGTATTTATCTGATTTGATTGGTATGTGTTTCTATTACACAATATGAAGTTATTCATCTGGAGCATATCCAGTAGTTTCAGACTGCTTTTGAGTTTCATGTAGGGATGTGAGTGTTAGATACTTCAAGCTAAATATTGAAGATAAAAAAGAAGAGAGGATCGCTAAAAGACAAAAGGCTAGGATTTTAATCCTCGAATGCCTTTTGGCTGGTAGCTCGGTAGAGGCATTCGAGGATTTCCCCTATTAGATATGTTTGGGCTTGAAACAGATAGAAGATTGCTAGTTGTGGTTGTGCAATATGTTAAACTCCTGAACTAAAACTACTCCCAAATAGAACTCCTGAGCTAAAACCTCTCCCGTGCTAAAACTATGCAAAAAGATGATGTGAAAGGTGCCACCTGTTGCCATCTACCAACTAGGTTTTAGTAGCAGCTGTTAGCTGATTGCTGATTAATGAGAGAACTGGTAGCTTGTCAATAAGACCTTTGTTTCAAAATGTAATGGATAGGGAGAAATAAAATGTAGTCCATCCTGGCTAGTAGTTAAGCAAGAAGTCAATGGAATGGAAAAATATCGAATCCATTCTGGGCATATATCAGAAGCCAATAACACAAGATTTCGATAAGCACAAGTTCCTTTGTCACAATAATGGTAGCAGAGAAGCACAAAGAGAGATGAGGCTTTCAAATATTTACCCACTAACCAAAACATGCTGCAAGATTGGGAGATGGTTTATTCTACTCTCTGCTAATGTCAGTGCAATATAGATTCAAAGTGCAAGGGATGTGTATAATTTGTTAAAATTTGTATTGTTAGAGAATGTTCAAATGTAACCCATTCTTTTGGCTTAAGGGTACATACTGAGAATGGAATTAAATTCTGATCTACATAGTACTGGTCTCAGATCTTGACCACAGTTGATGAACCTGACAATTGGGTGTATCCGTCTGGGCATAGACGACTGTATTTCATCAGGGAGCTTAGCATCATGAGGCCCATTTCGAAGAAAGAATTGTGGAATTTGCATTCTTCTAAAATCCATTTTGACAGTCTATAATTGTTTTAGTGCTTAAATTTGCTGAGTCCTTTGCATACATCAACTATATGTGAATAAAAATGTGATTATAATCTTTTTACTCGGTTTAAGCTTGTATACATCCTTTATGAATCAAATAAATGTTTTTGCCTTTTCTGCCATCTTTTTTGGAAAAAAATGTTATATACTAATTTGCTTTGTGCCATTGCATCTCATATTTACAGTGTCTTTTATTGTTGTTTCAGAAATTATGTTGTTCAATACATCCTCGACCTGAAAAGTCCATTAGTGATTGCAAATTTGGTATCACAGTTTCAAGGAAATTATGTACAGCTGTCAATGCAAAAATTCAGCAGCCACGTGGTGGAAAAATGCCTCAAGGTGTTCGGTGAAGATGATCGGACAACTATCATATTTGAATTGCTTTCAGTGTCTCAATTTGAGCAGTTACTGCAACACCCTTTTGCCAATTATGTCATTCAATCTGCTCTTCAAAATACCAAGGTTGTGAATCACCAGCCAAATTTAATCATTTAAGCATCTTACATTCTATTCTCTCCTTTTCTTATTATTTATCCCCACGAAGCAGGGTTCTGTTCACACTGAACTGGTCGAAGCCATTCGTCCTCATGCAGCAATTCTTCGTACCAGCCCATACTGCAAGCGGATCTTCTCTCGAGCTCTCCAAAAGAAGTGATGTACATTCTTGATTTGCAAGATTGCATGTTGTAGTCCATATTTACAGGCAGTCAATGCTGGAACTACTGAATCTAGACTTCCAACTTTAACTGAAGTGCAATGGGTTGCGAAGAGATCAAACAAATCATGATGTAGAGTTGTAAAAATAAGCAATTTTGCTTGTGAAATGCTTAACTATGTATCTGTTGTAATATTCTGCTGTCTTGATCGTCCAGGCTAAAGTCATCACTCATCACCCACAGTACATGTGACTGTACAGTGTAAAGGAAGTACCTTTTTTTTGGCTTCATTTTGCTCGGATAATTGAAGCGTGGATGTTATGAATAGATGGATTTTTGTGAAATGGAGTTCTCTCTTATTATAGCGCATTAATGTATAGCTACAGACTGCATGATGTATTGCCAATATCTTGAGTAGTTTAGGGAGTGGGGATCTGGTTTCTTGTGATACCTTCGCAATAAGTGTTTCATGCTGTAGTTGTACTTTTTGTAGACCGTATATGCTATTACTTGCCTTTCTTCTTTTGATCTACCAGCAAAAATTTTGCCAGACACATATTTTGTTGATTCCTAGTGGTTATTTTCTTACTGTAAAAAAATCTTGATAAACTTAGGTTCTGCTTGGTTGTTTGTAGCTTGTGGAACTCAGAAAAGTGATGTCTGAAAAGTGACTTATATTGAAGTCACAACCCAGTTCAAGTGTTTGGTTGGGCCTGAAGTCCTGCATGCAGAACTTTCGTAGTAACTAAATGGAACTTTCGAGTTTTATAATCCTCAAAAAAACTAAATGGAACTTTCGTAGTAACTGAATGGGACATGGTAATTTTGGTTACTCTAAGAACTAGCTTAATCTGTTCACCTCTCAAATGAATGGTGAAGTTACGTCCCAAAGTTTATTTGCAAACCATGACACTACCACGATAGAAACATAGCACCTAACAACATGGTCACAATGCTCTCCACTGGGAAGCTATGCAATTAATGCGTGGAATTATTTCATTAAGAATTTTATTCAGCAACAAAGCCCAATAATGGATTATTCATAAAATTTAAAATGCAAATAAATTTCAGTGGTTCAGTAGGCAACTGCTTGTTAACTTTTGTCGTAAACTTCTGTTGCTTATGGCCTTGTCCACAACTTGCATGCACGAATGGTGTCTCACCTTATATATTCTCATAATTTTATTCAACTCCAGCATGTCATCGAATCACCCTGGTATGTCACATGCGTCTTGGTATCCTCTCCAGAGATAGGAAAACAACTGGAGGTTGTAAATTGACACGTCATGTCGCAGGCAGTAAATCGTTGCACAATACTTGTAAATTATTAAAATTTAAAAACATGGCATTTATTACTCAAACACAAAGGATTCATATATTCAGCATCTTGGTGGAGAATACCCGCACCTAACAATGTAACAGAACACTGAAAAGAAGTAAATGCATATTTCAAGCTTACTTATGGGCACATAGGGACCCTTTATTTTTATGTCTTGGCATGTCGTAAGACCTATAACATGGCAACACACAGTCAAAGGCAGACCAAGATATCACTCTCTTATAGAAAAGGGACGACATGATGGACAATACTAAGTTACCAAGATGCTGAAGTAGTGAACCTCAGGAGAACCTAGGCATCCTGTCCTATCAATGCAAGAAGGAAGTCCTCATAATCTCCAGTGGTATCTTTTTTAAGGGCATGATCCAAGCGTACGCTGTTTCTCTTATAGTAGATCTCTTTGATGTGTTTCATATTCACCTCAGCACGAGTGGTTATGACTCGAGTAAGAGCACACTCATCTGTTCCCATTTTGTTGATGGCGAGCCGGATAACCTTCTCAAGATATCTTTCAGGGCAAATGATGCAACGTACGATGGCCCTCAGTGCAAAGAGGAAATCATCCTTAGGATCAGACTTCAGGTCCTGAGAAAGCAAACAATGAGTTAAGCTACGCATTTCATCTTTCAGTGCAATGTAGTTTCTGCTCACCCACTTTTGTTTGTACCCTAAGTATAAAGGATAAATTTTTTCTGTATTCTGGCAGCAACATATCAAATACAATTTGGTGATGTAGCTTGCAGGAAAAAAGCACCTACAAGGTGTTGTATGATAATTACACAACAACAGTAATGCTTATAAGTCTAAGAATGTCCATTAGGCAGGCTGGAATGCCAGGCAAAAAGATCTTTCAATATTCACAAAATTTACAAGGTCAAAGTCTTTATAGTATTAGGATTAGTGTAAGGGAAGATTCGTGGGTTTCACTAACCAGTGCTAAATTTGCAAAGATAGAAATTAAAGTTATACTATAATACCCAGATGAAATATAACTGGTCTTATGCTGGTCCCCTGGACGGTGCCTCTGTCCTCAGTGCAAGCAGCATGGACAGGTTCCAGAACCCCAAAGCAGGCATACCGACCTTATTTCTCAAAGGAAAATAAATACAATGGCTACCTTCAGTGAAGACAGTATAGAACCCATTAAATAGGGCCAGGCAGCATTAATGAAAGGCAGATGGCACACAAGGATGTAGTGGAATCCTTATAAAGGCTTACTGTGTGTTATTCTGGCTGTAGTTGAGACAGATCACAACCAGCAAAAATATTGTGCCTCAATAACATGACCTAACTTCATTCCTTGTATCTCACACTGTGAGTGCAAGGGAGAGATATAAACCATAACATGGAAAAAGAAAATTTCAATGATTTAACATTAGAATATACCTTGTTGATTGGATGACCAAACTCATTATTGTAATCATTGAATGTCGCAAGCAGATGTTCTTTGCTTCTTGTTGTTAGAATTCTAATGATCTCTTCATGGCCATAAGCTTTCTCCTCAATCTTTTCATGCAGTATCTTAGCCTCTGATTTCGCCAACGATGCATTCACTTCAGGCCCCTCATAGCGATATGAGCTCACAAGCGGCACAAGAAGCTGGACACAAAAAGCACTGCCCAATAATTCACCAAGTAAAATCAGAAGTAAAATTTTTCTCAAACTTTCTTGAACGCTACCTCTTCCTATTCAAAAATATTATCAAGAGGAAAGTAAAATGACATCTTATATGCATGATCAGAAGTTCAGAACACTAAAAATACCTATCATGAATTTAAACAGAGAAGCTGAAACTACTAGATGCTGCTATTTAACAAAAGACAATCAGAGGTTAAAACCTCACCAATTGTTTCCTCACAATGTGATTGCAATGACTAATGACGTTGAAGGCTCATGAGGCACAAGATTACATGTGCAGGCCAAATTTCTGTGGACCCAGAAAACAATCTTGAAGCGTACATGTCACAGGACAAAATAGCATTCACCGTGACCATTATAATTATTTCAGAGTTCCATGATATGATAGAACTAACAGCCTGTATTTGATCTTTCCACCATGCATTGTACAAAGTACGCAGAGGTATTAATTAAAAAATTATATGATCTTTGAGCTGTTATTTTGTCGAATTACGCAGTTGTTGCACTATATCCATTATCCCATTATTTCCTGTTGTAACGATCAATAGTAGCAGCAATAATAGTTACTTTATTATGTTTCCAAAAGAACAAGGCTCTTTAGCCATTAGAACAGTCAATAATGGTAACCCCTTCGGAATGCCATTATAACCGGATAATAATGGCATTTACCAAAACCTTCATGCATGCGGAGAAACATACTCAAAAGAAAATCCAACCACTTAGTTTAACTTTTTAATTACCAACCAAAAAAACAAAACCAAAATGAAAAATCAAATCTTTTACTTCTTTATTCTGAGAAGAAGAAAAATCATATCTTTACACTAAAACTTTAACGTTTCAAGGTCATAGAAACTATAGTTCTAAAGCAGGACAAGGAATGCATAATCAACTCCCAATCTGGGCTTAGTCAACACCTGTATTCTCATTTTATCTTTCCTACTGCCACACAAGCAGAGCGTAAACGGAATTAAAGATCGAAACTTTCACGCAAAGACACCATAAAACTTTTATTTTTCTGAGTTTAAACGGATCAAAGACAGGACCAGTGATCGGCGCCCCGAGTTACCTTCCGGAAATCCCCATTGGTGTGGACCGCGACATCCTCCTCAAGAGATCTCTTGAAGCGGCCCCGGTACGCCCTCCGAACCGCGAACATCTCGTCAGCAGTCCTTGTCATGGCGATCTCAATCAGCGCCCGGTTGTTGGGTGACCACTTCTTCAATGCCTCGTTGGCCAGCACGGCGTCCCTCTCCGGGGGATCCAGTATCCACAGCAGCACTGCTTTCTGTTCCCAGATCCAAAACAGATCAAAGATGCGAAGGACAAAGGAGACACCATTCAGATAAGAAACTAAGGGGGAGGGGGGAGGGGAAGAGAGGGAGAGGACCTCGAAGTCTCGGGTGAGCTCCTTGTCGAGGACCTTGAGGAGGTCCTCTCCATAGGCCTGGGCGTAGGAGTCGCGGATCTGGCGGCGCTGGGCGCCGGAGCGGTGGGCCAGAATCGAGATGATCGACCCCTCGTTCGTGCCCCATCCTGCCAAGAACAAGAGAACGAAGAGAGGTCGATTGACCTCTAGGGTTTCCACAAAGAGATTCCAAAACCCAAGCCCTAACACTAGCTCCAATCCTGAGATTGGAAACAGAGAAGACAAGCAGAAAGCAGCAGGAGGAGGTACCTTGGAAGGCCTTGCGAAGCTGCTCGCAGTCCTCGGCTGGGGACGGAACGGAAACGGGAACCGAGATGGTCGACATTCTCTCTCGAGGAAAGGAACCAAGGGATCTGAGAGGAAGGCGAAGGGATCGGAGGGAGGAGGAAGGAGACGGTGGTGGTGGGAGGAGAAGCTTTTTCTAAGCGGCGAGAAGAGAGGAGTCCGGAATACCATGTTCATGAGAAATATATGCGGGAACTAACATAGGCCGTTCACGTTGCTTCTATGAAGACATCTGAGCCATCGGTATGCTCAAAAGAGGAGGAGAATGGTAGGATGAGAGACACGTGGTATGAAAGATGTGCGCCTGGGATTGTTGACGGCAAATATTTTCTTCGCATATGTGATTTTTGGGCGGAAGGTGAGGAAATTTGTGCTCATGCGTCCGGCGTGCGCGGGGGCGGTTACGCGGTGACTCGACCGGGCACACGCACGAAAAGGAAAGGTCCCGACGGGATCATCATTGGGACTTCGTCTGGGGTTCGGCCACTAAAGAATACACCCTCCAAACTCACTTGGTGACATGTGTGGGCCCCGGGTGTTGTATGGATCTTATTAATGTGGGTGGCTGATGTGAGTATTTTTCTCGTCATCTCTTTTGGCAAAATTTTGATTGCTGCCGTCCTTCAGTGTCGGTTTCTTCTAATTTACTTGCGCATTTGAGTATTATTAAAACGGGCCACAAAAAAATGGAGGGAAAAACCTTAAAAACGACTCCACTGGGGATCGAACCCAGAATCTCTGGTTCCGTAGACCAGCGCCTTATCCATTGGGCCATGGAGTCGAGTGCTAGTATGGTTTCTGAAGTAATTATTTTGTTTCTGAACATTCGTTCTTGCTTGTAACAAGACCGCGACCATTTTATCATAATACTTCTTGCGAATCAATGACATGGATGACATAAATTAAAATAAAAAAACAAAAAACAGGTGACAGAAGAATCTGAACCCACGTTTCATCCCGTGGTATGACCAAAACCACGTGTAAGAAATATTCTTTCCTTTTAAAATCACCTGCAGGTATTGCATGCACCAATGATAGTTCGCACTTGGTGAAGAATCAAAAGCATACAATCCAATAAAAGTAAATTTTAATGAAAGATGAGTCTGAGAATTTACATGCAATGTGAAAGTATTGAAAACGAAATAAGTATTCAAATGCACAAAAAAATGATTTCTATTCTAAATTGTAAAAGTTGATGTTGTTTTGGAGAAGTCTAGTTGTTGTTGAAAAGGAAAGTTCATATATAGAAGAAAAACTTGAGATGATTATAGAAATAAAACACAATTTGTATAGAAATAAAAATTTTATTTCCATGATTTTAGTGCATTATAAAAATACATTGTACGGTTAATGAAACCATGCATTAAGTTTTCAGAAAACATGGTTATTAGGTTGTCAAGTGTTGGTAAAATGGGCTTATCAAAACTAAAAATGATTTTTTAAGAAAATCTAGATTAGCAGCTTCTTGCAAAACTTATTTTTGGAAAGACATAACAAGTCAACAAACCTGAATTTTTACTTGAATCATTGTTCTCCAAATGACTTATTTTATACAGAATCTAGATATGCAATTTATCCACTTCCCAAAAATCACATGCAACTAAATTATATTTTAAAAAGATATGTAGAACTATTTTACATGCTTGAGAGTTTTATTTCATACAAAATAACATGCTTCATTAGCCACATCGAGAGTTACTTCATTCCTCCTATCATCTAGTTTCCATTTGAGGAGACCGGCTTCTAGCAATTGAATTAAAGCAACTCTCAGTTGACAGTTTGACGCATGTTTTACACTCAAAATAGCAACAGGATTCAACAATTAATTCAATAGGACATAGCTAAACCTATCATCTTATGTCACGTAGGAGTAATGGATCCAAATAAATAATACAGACAATGATAGAACTTGAGAAAAGGAGTTGCGGCTTAAATTTGGACTCTTTCTTTTGACAAAAAAATTTTGCTGATCCTTTATAAGATGTGGCATTAGTGTAGTGGCTAAGTCCATCAGGTCCCATTTGTTAGGTAAAGGGCTATTCTTTCATCACCTAGTTGGAAATAGCCTTGTTCTATGTTCTATTGTTATATATAATATATACAAACTCTTGGATTGTGACTCCATCCCTAAAATTCCAATCTATCATAAGCCTTAGATTCCCCCTTATCCTCTCTCTCTCTCTCTCGCCCCACATCCCCCCGGCCCTCCTCTGTGTGTGCGTGGGTGTTTGTGTGTGTGTGTGTGTGTGTGAGAGAGAGAGAGAGAGAGAGAGAGACCCTTCCCTGTCATTTTCTACCCAGCCATACTCATTGCATATGCTGAGTACCCCCTCCT
Organism: Elaeis guineensis; assembly: GCF_000442705.2. NCBI lineage: Eukaryota > Viridiplantae > Streptophyta > Magnoliopsida > Arecales > Arecaceae > Elaeis > Elaeis guineensis. The sequence goes on from NC_025999.2 coordinate 84,767,981, forward strand.
CCCAATTTCTGACCAAAGAGGTGCATCGCATGGGGTAAGTACTGAATTAATATATGCAACCCCTTGTAGCATCAGCCTTTCTTTAATCCCCTTGATTTTCCAAAGCAAGCTTATCACTCTTTGGTGTCCATGTTCCTCCAACCATAGATATACTATGTTGCTCAAGCATCCTTTATTATTCTGATACAATGAGGCACCTTTTGGAAATTAAATGAACCATCGAAGCAAAAGCTCATGTGAAAATTGATGTCTACCGTCGCCCTAAAATTTTGGTAGACTTTATGTGAGAATAAATAAATTAAAAAATTGAAATCATATTAGCTTTGCATGAAAGGATAAGTAAAATTGGGTTTGAATTGTATATTTCACACTAAAGAATGGTTGATTTCTATTTTGCAATGTCAACTATTGAATTGCATCTGTACAGATCTTAAAATATTTCAAATTCTTATATTCATCTATTTGCATAAATCTTAAAGCAAACATTGCCTAATCCAATAGTGAATGGATGTGCGGAGAAACAATCATTCTTTCATGCTAAAATTACTATCCTGTCCAGTAAAACCATGGCACACCATCAATTTGGTCTATAATTTTTTTTTTTTTTCTACCGCAGCAGCATCCATACTTAGGCTACCAATATATTATACTATAGATTAATAGTTCTTTTCAATCTCCTAACATTTCTCAGTTTGTTTGTTATTGTTATCCAAATAACAAATTTTTTAAGTCCAACACTTGATCAAGTATAGATAGAAAATAAGTCAAACATACTATAAACCAATAAGATCGTCAAGCATTTGCTTATATGGTATCCCATCTTGCCTTTTGGATAAGATAACCAGAGGTTTAATTCCGGTTAGCGTCAGGATAGACTTGGACGGCATAGTTGGTAGGGATTAATCTCTTTAAAAAAAAAAAAAAAAAAACTACAAACCAATTGGGCCCCATCTTACACCAGCGAGTACGAGAAGCTCCCCACCGCCTCAAAACCGCCTGCGCGGGGCCCTTCTACTGAAACGCGTCGGCACGAGAAGGACCCGGGCCAGCCAGAGCCAATAAAAGTTCGGCATTTGATCGTATCCGCTCCCGGGCTCTCGTCCACGAGTTTGAGGCTTCTGGGCCCCACCTGCACCCCTCCATCGACGCCCTCCACCACCAGTTAAAAAATTAGAATATATACCCTCACCGAAGGCAAAAAAGGGGAAAAAAAAACCTCAGCTGGGTGCACGAGAAGAGAAGTCTCCGGAAAGATCGAGTTCGAGCGACGGTTAGGGTTCGGATCAGGATTTTCGGAACGCCTCCGCTCTTCTGGTGAGGATTCCGGCTCTTCAGCTTCGATTTTGGAGTTCTTGAGCTGGTTTTGTCTTTGGGGAAGGGGGAATAAGCTACTTCTGAGTCTCGACAAATTTTGTTTCGGATTTATTTTTGGATGTTTGTTTACTTCTTCTAAGTTTAACCGGGGCTCCTCAGCTTCGTTTAGGATTTTTTGAGCTGGTTCTGTGAAAAAAGCTTTTGCTGAGCCTTGCGTTAGGTTTTAATTGGGGGTTTTCCTTTTTTTTTAGTGGTTTTATGATTGATTTTCTGATAACTTTGACACTTTATTTTGTCCTCTTTAGCTTCACTTTTCTCATTCTTTGAGCTTTTTTTTTTTTTTTTTTTTTAATAGTGAAGAAGGTTTTTTGGAGTTCTCTGGTAGGTCTTGGTTTGTTTTGGTGATCCTGCGATTATTATTTTTCGTTTTACAGATTTATATTGCAGGAGTAAATCAACTGGGATTGCGTGGTTGAGAATTTGAGATCAGATCCAAGGGAATTGTACAGTTACGGGCCAGGATAGATTGAGGAAGAGGATGTCAGTTTGGAGCCCTTGCAAGGTAGCTTTTCTTCTGTAAATTCTTAGAATCGAGTATTTATTTCCTCTTTTCCCCGGTGGTGGGGGTTGTAATTCTTGCAATAATATTATCTAATGTTGTTGATGGACACAGTACATCTGTCCTTGGTGATAAATTTGTAACTATAATGAATGGGCGTTTAAATGCTTAATGATGTAGGACTTATTGGGGAGAAATTTTACTGCTTTTTTGCCACTAAAAAAAGACTGGAAGCATATATAAGAAATATTAGCAGAATGATTTTATGGACGAATATGAACTCCTCTGCAAATTTGCATCTTCGTGAGTGAAGGACAAATATCAATAGGTCAAAGAGTAGGTTGTGGATTTGACACCTTTCTTTCTGGATGAAAACCAAAAATCATAACTCAGTACTGGATAAGTCTTAGAGGGATTTTAGCATCAAAGTAATTGATTGAAATCACCAATTGGTAATCTTTCTCAAAAGTGAAACAGTCATAGTTCGACAACATATTTTTCTTTAAGAACTTCTGGTCTTATTTTTGGGGACTGCTTAGGGGTGGCTAACAGGAAGTAAAGACCTAAGGAGGAAAGCATTATGCTGGAAATACACCTAGCTGTCCTATTGCAGAAAAAGTGAAAGAATTTGTTGATGAATTGAATATTAAAGTTGAGAAAGTTTCTGTTTAAAAATTTAAAGAAAGATAATGCTACTAGAAAAAGAGCTCTTGCATTTTATGGCAAGTGGAAGTTAGCATAGTACACTTGTTGTAAGAAATTCAGATTGCGGATGCTATTTCGGTGCAGAACATAAGGAATGGAGTGCAATAAATCAGAATTTAAGTGAAAATGTTTCACAATGACAGAGCAACAATTTAATGTAATCTAATTACAAAAAAAACTGTAATTCATTTTTTACTTCATATCAATAGTATAAGAAGATTTTTTTTTTTTTTTTATTTAAGTGTTTGTTGTGTGGTTCAATGGAGACAGAAGAAAAGAACACAAGAGAGTTATAACAGAGATGCATGTGGTTTAGGTCTGCTGCGGAGTGGAAATTTAGTTTCCACTTCAGGCCTGCATGCGATATATGGTGGACTTTGAGATTTTGAAGTGGCTTCCTAACAAGTTTTGAGTGCACCACTTACCATGATGGTGAACACGCATCTAAGAATCTGCTGTATATCACAGGTGGGCTTGAAGTTTCCACTTCTAAGTGGACCCTAATAGAGATTAGGAAAAAACGAAAGAAGTAAAAGAGATGGGAGGGAGAACTAGAAGGGAATGAGCTGGCCTTTAACTCCATTTTCTCTTGCAAAAGAATCTTGTATGTTGCCTTTTTTGGATGGCCAACCATTTCTGTAACTTTTCCATGATATCTGTAGCATAAATCATAAGGCACTTTATAATACATTAAGTATTTTCCATATGGATTCTCAAAACTATGGTACGCTGTACCATTTAGCACCCATACATATTGGGTGTACCATACCCTATCAATACTGAACCAATATGCAGTATGGTGGGTGTATTGAGTGTCGGTATGCCAAACCAACAACTGTACTGGACATACTGACATTGTACCAAGATGTCACCGGTATGGGCTCCGGTATCGAGAAGGCGAACCTTTCTCAAAACAAGACTGCATTACAAAATTTGATTCCTTCATAGAGAGACACAGAACTATTCAACATCAACCCAATATCTAAAGTAACATGTATACATATAAATCCTATTGAATAGAAGATTTGAAGATACAAAAAAATTTAAAAGGAAACAAGTATTTTCTTATAATTTCTGATTTGCTGCCTTAGGGAGCAAGAGGGTTTCTTTGGATGTTCAAGTTTTGGCCATTCATGCATCATAGGGCTGGGATACTCTTTATGCCAACTTCTCATAGCAGGGTGAGGGCCTAAAACACCCTTCCATGATCTGGATTGAGCTATCGGAGCTGTCCATAACATCTGATCTTGATCCAGACACTTTGGGCTGAGTCTTTTGCGCACTTAAGTCCTTTGCTTGCATGAAAGGATCTTCCATCAATATGGCATCAGTCATGGTCTTGTGTGACCTATTTTGATCAACTAGCCATTAGCAAAACACCTTATGATGCATTTACTCTTTAAGATTTGATGATCTTCGAACTTGTTTAATCTACTGTAGCTAATGCTACCTTTTCGTATGCTTAAGCTGGTCGCATAACATCCAAGTTGCTTGTCTCTATCGTTAGGAGGTTGAGTTCTTGATTTGACATACAGTGTCAGAAGCCTCCGCAGTTTGCTTCTTAGGTTTTCAACCATGATATATAAACCTTATTTTTGCCTATCTCACTTATGGAGCTACCAATGCTTCTTGCAGTCAAGATGTTTTTATACAACTTGCCTACTGAGCTAAATTTGCCCTTATCATGCTATGATGGACATCCGCATTAATATTTTTCTCCAAGCGTGAATATTTAAAAGGCAGTGGACCACATAGCACTTAGCCAAATAATGAGCATTTGGGTGGAAATTAAGAAAAAAATATTAAAATGACTAGAAAATTAGAAACAGATCAAAATAAATTGAATGAACAGGGTATAATAAGATTTTTTTTTTCTTTTCTTTTCTTTTTTTTTTTTTTTTTTTTTTTTTAAAGCTTAGCTAATAACATATCTTGGTATCACATGTCATGTTAACAAGCAATGAAACAGAATTTTATAAAAATAGCAGAAAAAAATTAGTGTTCAGCTCAAGTCGGTTCATGGAACAAGCAACTTCAGAAAATAATGAATACATGCAACTTACAAACTGTGACTTTGGTAAAGTGTTCAGGCACTGAGAAAAAATGTGGCCATTCTGATCAATGCATGTGCTGCATCTCATATCCCAACTTACCCGACCTAAAATCCTCCACTCCAACATGTAGATTAAATCTGACATGCTTGTGCCTTGTATGCCTAGGTGGGCTACTAACCCGCATGTGGCTGGCCAACAAATAGGCGAGCCTAGGTGATTGTGCCGTAATGATAGTGGTTATGGACTGATGAAGCCTAGTAGTTGGCTGCCCAGTTGGCTCAGGAGTCTGCTTTTTAAAATATTTGTCTCACTATGATGTTGGACAACCTGATACGTTGGCCAAACAATAGGACAATGGATTGTGGATGAACATATTTTTATGTGCCTGTGCATGCATGCTTACATCCATCTGTCCATCTAACAGCATGCTTTGTGATAGTGTTCCTACTATTTGATGGGTCAAACTTACTTTAGACTGGGCATGAGCTACTGAGTTAACACTGCTTTCTGAGAGCTGCTAGTTTGAGAGGCCCAACCTACTTTAGACAGCTCGAGCTATGGGATAAGAGCTTAGATCGCGCCTTCACTGCAAAGGGCAACTCATTGATAAACAGTTTGGTGCCTGACTATTAGGCTTGATGGGCCATAGGAGTATGGTAGTGTTAACTTACTGTTACAAATCTGAGACATCCTGTCTTTCTGGAATTGACAAAAAGCCAGTGTTCGATAAACATTTGGAAACAACTTTAGCAATAAAATTCAAGTGAATTTACATTTAATAACTAATAGATGAACAACATGTATCAAACCTGAGATTTGTTCGAATGGTTCTTGTGCTTAGTTAATGTGCTTTGTCATGGGCGTGAGCTCTCATGATCAAGGTCTGGGTCTAGCATGTTGCTATTCTAGCTTAGGCCTGGTTATTAGCACCCTTAATTATGGGTATGCATGGGTACGAAGATCCCATTCCTTCTTTAGTTTGGTCTTTAATTACTGAATTTTTTGAAGATTTATATCAATTCTTTCTATTTATTATTAGTTTTAGTTCACTTCTTATTCTCGCCATGGTTTGTTTCAATGAAGAATTCTCAAATGTGAAACTTTTGTTAGGATATGCAAGGAATTTTTTGTTAAAATCTTGTCTCAACTGAAAGTTTTCTGTTAATTGGTCAAATCATTTTCTGTTTATTTTGCTTTACTACAGTATCAAAAAACAGTTTTTATCCACTTAAAGTAGATTAAAAAAATGCAGTGATCATGTGGAGACGCCTCCAGTTTGTAGTCTTAGTCCAGTTTGTGGTCTTATAATTAACATTGCTAACTTATCATGGCATGCTTCTGTATTTTTGAACTTAGGCATCCTACCATAAAAACAGAAATTATGGACTAGTCCATTGATAGATTACCATACAAGATGTTAGGTGTCTTTACAATTGCTTGTTCTGCTCTTTGATAAAGCAACTTGATAAAAGTTAATAAATTGGCTTGAAAAAAGTGTCTTTTGTTGGCTATATCAATGAGCTAAAGGGCTAAAGATGTTTCTCCTCCATTCTTGTTACTACTGATCATCATAAAGCCGGTCTTATTGCTAAAAGTTTAAATTAAAAATTATGGAGCAAAGTAGCAAACTATGAAGAAATCTTCAGTCCTTGTGAATGGAAACATTACACTAGTTGGATGTTTAACATATCATTTTGCCTGGAAAGATAATCTTATTAGACTGAGCAGTTATGCATTTGAAACAAACATCTAAATAAAACCATGTTTTACAGAAGATCGGATATGCTTGATCCAAAAACTATAAGGCACTCTTTTACATGAAGCAATTTCTGATGTTTCTTGCTCAAAAATTATGACATCATTCCTCAGATAGGAGCTGGAAGTGGTGCAAGAACTGTATTGTATTGTGTCAACACTCACCATGCACTAATGCATGATGAAGATACATAGCAATGCTAAAACATGCAAAACTAACATGCCAAACTTTGATTTGATTTTTGACATATATAGTTAATATAATTCTCTAAGCCAAATGCATGCTGCTTGCTTAAAAAAATGCCTTAAAAGTTGAAACTTTAAAGTATACACTATGCTAAGAAGTCCAAGACAAAAGCTACCAAAAATTAACATCATATTAAATCAAATGATCAACATAAACTCATTGTCTAAGATAAAAACTATAAAAGATCATATAATTGCATATGTTAGATATAAGAGAAAATTTAAGGGAGCAATCTATCTTCTGTTGAATGATATGGTCAAAGAATAAATGACTCAAAGCAAGCCAAGCCACAAAAGTCACTTGCAGCATTACGTATTGTCTTATGTGGTAGTATGTTGCCCAATATGTTGTGATGTAGGTGGTTATTAAATGCTGAAACTATTGGTACATGTTAACTTACCACTAGGCCCAAAAGCTTAACTAGTGGTCAGCTAACATGGTATAGGAGCCAAAGGTCATGGGTTCAATTCCCATTTAGGCCAATTTTACTCACTTCTTTTCTTGAACCTTTTCTTTGCTTGACTCATTCCGGGTTGACTCATCTTTACTTCTTACGATCTTGAGTCATTCTTGACTTGCTTGTGCCTTCACGTGCATTGTCCAGGCTACACATGAGATGAGGTCTTAAGGCCTGATATATACTGTTGATCCCTACCCTAATAGCTAAGGCTTTTGGTATCTAGTATGAAGTTAACAGTACACAACTTCTATATTCTATGCTGCTTTGCCTAGAACACATGGTTTTTTCGTCAAAAACCATAGTAACAAAATATAGCATGTTGTCATGCTTTTCTCTTTTACTGTCAATTGATCTAAGCAACAAGACTTGGTTGGCTTATGGTTTGAAAACCAAAAAACTTGTGCTGAGTTGAGCAACTCAAAGACTCGATCAATTATTGACTGTGCCTTACACGTCAAGACTCTAATAATTATAAATGAAAATAATATAGTATGGTTCTATAAACTACTAATTCTAAAGCATGACTATGATACTTACATATATAGATATACATCTACATGTAGAATTATCTTATAAATATCCATATATTGATAGCACTAATTTCATATATGTTAAGAATTTAAAATCCTAAATATATAATTTAGCCATATATTATAATGATATTATGACCCCACATAGTATACATTACTCTTATATAATCTTAGATGAAGTGTGTACTTTTTAAATCAACATGATTGAACTATGGATGTATTTAAATCTAAGACTCAGTCAAATCAAACAAGTTTAACTGATTTTTTGAATTCCTTGTCAAATCATGCGTGCCAAACTGATCTGAAAGCTGAGTCAACTCGAAAAACTATGGAGTTGAGTTGATTGAGTCAAGTTTGGAGTTGCCTTGGTGAGTTTTTGAACCATAGGTTGGCTTTAGTTCAGCACAATGAGGCTCGGTTTGAAGTTAATTGAGCCGATCTTTACTTGGCTCATGGTCCCAAAATTAATTTCAATCCAAGCCTCAGAAGGAGCTTAAGAAAAGTCCAGCTCAATCATTCTTAGCTTGACGAGATATTGGGCATATTATATGTAATATACATGTAAGTGTATAAGCAACTATTGGAATACATCCAACAGGTGATGCATGGAGTGCTTGGGATTAAGGCTAGAATTAGTGGATCATTTAATTTGTCTAAAACAGGTTAAACTTTAATTCAATTTTGAATCAAGCTTTAAATCAATCTTGAACCTAGCTTCAATTCAAGTATGAACCAAGCTTGACATAAGCTTGGCTAGTTTTGGCTTCATTTAATGTTATCAAGCAAATTGAATTAGTCATGTCTTTGGCTTTGGTTAGAAATTAGGCTCAATCAAATAATGACCTTCAGGCATAAAATTAATTTCAACCCAAGCTTGATCATATTCTGGCCTGATCAAGCTTGGCTGGATTATACCCTATCTATTTGTTAAAGTATGATAAATAAGTGCTCAATTTTCTGCTATTGATGACCCCAACCTCAGCTTCCTTTGACACCAAACTGAAAAACATTTATCAACTTAGGCTCAATTTTGTTAAATCAATCTACTGATAATATATAAGGATGTTATCTTAAAACCTTTGCAGTCATTTTTGCTTGTCCACCTATCTTGAAATATCTGTTAATTAAAATAGTTAAAGCTAACAAGCTGCTCATTTCTTTGATTCTGTTTCAGCTGGTAGATAATTTGTGGGATGAATTTGCTGAAAATGATGTTCTTATCATGCCTTATCGAAGTAGTGATGAGGTGAATGAATCAGTCGCTATCAGCAATGCCTACCAGAAGTCACAACATGTAGGAAGGAATGTTGGAAAGAGCACAGATAGCAGAGGATTGACCAGACCTGTCTGGAAGAAAGAAAAACCATATCTGTTTCCTCCTATGAATCTTGGGAACCCTGATCCTGAGTGCATTCCTAATGCCATTATGAGAGTGTCCCAGGATGCTGAAGTCTCTGATTGTGGTATAAAGAACTGCAACATAAACCCAGATAGCGATATATTTTGCACAGGAAACTCTATTCTCGGGACTACTGGTTCAACAGATAGAAGCAATAACTGCTGTTTCTCATTTGATAATGCTTCTCCAGCGGTTAAAGATTCTTACCTTTTGGAAAATGGACATGAGGATAGGGAAAATGATCTTGCATATTGTGACTGGCCTGATATTGGCAATTTTGAGGATATTGACGAAATGTTCAGGTAGTTTTATGAAATGTGATTTTGTCTGACATCTCATTTTATATATTGTTTTTAAAATTTCCACCATGAATTTTATTTTCATTCATATATATATGTTTTGATTTTTGGAGAAACTGTGATTCCACATTTGGGCAAGGGTGTACAGACAACGCAAACGAGCTCTCATGGTTTCCCTCTTTGTCACATTCCATTTATGGGTCAGAAGTTACTTTTGATTCAGGCGTACAATCCTCATGTTCAGAGTTGAGTGTGGTGAATAATGCATTGGAACATCAGTCTGCAAATATCAACTTTTTGCCTAAACTCGATTCACCATCTGCTGTTAATGATGGTTCATCTACTGTTGGCTATCAACTTAATGGTGATTGGCTGGATGCTGGTGCTGGAAATAAAGACAAATTTGCATTTAAAGAAGTATGTAGGAAATTTATCTCTTTCACATTGCTCTTGAATGTTTATGGCGGGTAGGGTCAAATAATTTCAGTTTTTAATATATTTTTCTGACAACCGTTTGATGTCTATGTTCCAGTTTTATGATAAGAGGGCCAAGATGAAGTTATCAGCTCTTAACCAGACTTGCAGTGGAAGTGGCTTTAGTGGATCGGAGGACCTTGATATGATAGCTGCTGTAAGTTTTCAGAGAACATCCCTGAGCTCATTACCAATTTATTAAGAAGTTGCTCTTCCAAATGATTATCTTTTTGAATTCTGTTTTAACAACAACATATGGTCAGACAATAAAGGGTACATGTGGTTTAATACAATGAAGAGATGGAAACACAAAATATAATGAATGCATAGGTCATTAGGATACACGCTGCCACAAACTTGTATGTTGTGAATGGCTCTTCACATTGAATACCAGGCTGTTGACCCCTCATTGACAGATTGAGAGCTCATCACATCCTCATTGGCTATGGAGATTAGTCTTGTAGTAAAGTGGGATTGGTATGATCATGCTCATCTCCTTCTCAAGCATAACCAACCATTGGCCTACCAGATGTCAAATTCATTGTTCTGTTGCCATCTGCAGGAAGAAGTCGTTAAATAGAATTACTGATTGGCTACTTCTAAACTGATTCTACTACTCATGCTTATAAACTTAATCTGAGTTTCATAAGCTAAGACAAACTGTCTCGAAGACTTTCACATATTCCTCACCTCCGTACTACCATCCGTTCTGGTCATTATCTCATCAAAACCATCATTCATCCCATGTTGTTGGCTTATTTCTTGATTTCATCATTCTCATGGAAAGTGATTGGGCTGATTTGCAGTCTGAACACTTCGCAATGAAATTTGGCATAAAAGACTTTGGATAGCTCCGCTAGCTTCATTTGTTCTCGGATAAAAATGGTTTTCTTTGGAACTCCTCAATATATTCGGCATGCAAGACCCCAAACTTATTAAACACCTGGTAACCTTAACTATAGATCAGGTATGCCTGATGGAAATCTTCTACTGAATTCAAATGCAAACAAAGACATGACAGACAGATGATATTACAATCTCAGATTAGTTATCTCTTATTAAGCATGCTGTAAATCATCCTATCATCAAATGTAGTCATTACCTCCCACATCATCATCCTCTGTTTATGGAGTTAATTGTTATGTATTGTGATCATTCTTGTGGAAATGTAATGTTAATTGTTATGATGAAATTTGACACAGAAGGCTTGGGAGAGCTACACTTATTTCTTGGTGTATAGTTTTTACTAAGATTTCTTTAGTTCTCTGTTAACTATAGCTTTCTCTTGAACTCAATAAATTCTGTATGAAAGATACCAAACTTATTGTTACACCTAGAACCTTAAGTATGATCATGTAAGCCTTATGGTGATCATCTGCTGAATTTAGATTCATACAAGAAGCATCACAGACAGATGTTAGTGTCTTAGATTAATTATATCTCTTATTAAATATGTATTTGTCACTTTAATGTGCCCAATTTGATATATCATCTTCACATTTTCCTTACACTCTGCAACTCTAGGGAGCCAAATGTAATTCGGTATAACAAACGTATATCGCAGGTTTAGATGCATATCACATTCTCTTTTATTTATAGTCTAATTCTTTTAATATCAGGCGTACATTAAGTGTATAAATCAAGTTTGTTATGTACAGGCACGCCTAGTGTGTAGCTTTTCATATGCAGTCTCAATGAGGGCTACTATAGTCTCCCATCTTGACCCTTTTTTAGATAGATTATTCAGTCTGTGGGAAGGACTCCTAGACTTGCTCCACAGTATGAAATATGAATGGTGTCTTGCACATTGGGTTTCGATTGATTGATACGAGTTGATTTTCTGTTACGATGGATTGATGAAACAATAGCTAGCCCAATAGCTGCTTCAGCAGCCGCAACAGCTATATCAAGATTTTGCAAGTACAAATATTTCCATGTAAGACTATATGTTAGATGTCCAACTATACTCCTGAGCTACAATTACTTTTCAAGCATTTTGAATTTGAAGTTCGGTGGTCCTGATTCAGGATGCTAATCTTTGGGTTTCTGTCCCAAATATGGTTCTTCTCTTTTGTTTCTCAAGCAGCATATGGAGCTGTGTTAACTTTTTCACTTGAACACTGCTGACTACTCTGTCAACCAATTGGCAGTGGCTTTTCCTTGACGGGCTTCAACATATTCATCTTATGAGTGCTCTTACCTGTGATATCATCATTCACCAGAGATGAACTAATCTTTCATGCTCTCACTGAGCATAGTTAGTTGAATTACCACACTGTGGTTAAAATACATGTAACCTGATGAACTTAGTCTCCCATGTCATCGTTGGGCTAGCTGTTAGACATCTTCATGGGAGGACTTCTTAAAGCAACATGTGTCTCTTCTGCTCCAAGCTTTTGTTCAACTTTCCTGGTTTTGGTTTATACATTCTACCTTTCTGAGTTTTGGAATTAAAAGAGATTGCAAGAGCATTCCAGGGAATCTTGTTTTGTGCTTGAACCCATTTTATTTGGTTTAATCTTTTATTTTTTTCATCTTATTACAAATTTACAATAAGAACTGATTATATCTTATGAATCTTATATGTTGAGAACTAGCATCTTAAAAAGAATTTGCTTTGGCCTTTTTCTTTATCCTTTCTGCAACTTAGTAATGAAAGCAATTTGTCTAATGACATGCTGACCGAGCTGCCAAACATTTTTTAACTGAGAATGATTTTAACTTGTCCTTCATAATGCTTTTTTAACATTCTTTCCCTAGAAGATTTATGTTTTTTAATTGTGATCCTAAAAAACCTTTCAAATGGAAATCACTACAAATCTTGTATTGTTTCACTTTTTAAAACTTCATCTTATTCATAATGCAGATTGGAAGCCAATTCTCATCAGAAAAAAAGATAATACAGCAACTTGCAGATCAGAAACATCCCTCTTCTGCTATTTCAGTTGCTGAAGCAAACCCATCTGAAAATATGCTGGAGCAAAAGCATTTCTTGGGATCTGCTTCATCAAGTTACATGTGCACTTTCAATCCTTATTCAGAATTGGAGCTTAGTTCTCCTGCACATCAAGTTACATGCACACAAGCAACATTGAGTAATGCATCAAGAAATGTTACTGATCTTTCCTCTTCTCATAGAGTCTTAGATCATGTTACAACTTGTTCCTACCAACACATAAAGAGGTTGCCTAATGAATCAGCTTTGCCTCCAACAATGACATCAGAGGGAAAAATGGAGAAACATAGACAGCAGTTACACGGTACAGTGATTGTTGACCACAGGCAACAGCATGCACCGTGCACAAGTAAAAATATGGTTATGAAAAATCATCACAAGTCTCGGGATGAGATAGGATGCAACAGTGAACAAGGAGAGAGTAGCATCGAACATTCAGCCATTGGGATGGATTCTTCTATAGTGGATGAGGACTCTTTCATGACAAATATTTCTTCTGATGGCATCTCACTAGATGCAACTAGTTTTCAACAGCTTCAAGATGTTATGGATCAGGTATAGCTACTTATCTTGGGCCTTAAAATACAATTTGTGTTAGAGTGTATATATGTTGTAACATATGATGTTGTTTTCTATCATTTTGGTGGTATTTCTCACCATCATTGGTGACTGCATTGTTTGAATATATATTTATATTAGTCATAGCTTAATAAGCATTTCACAGTTTACCCATCTTAGCTTCTTCCTTCTCTGAACCCCACACTTCCATCCACAACATTCAATGTGAGGATTCCTACTTTGCACAAGTATTTCTTGTAATATGCTATTGTTGTATATTAGTACTTGCAGCCTGCATCTGTCTAACTTAGTAATTGCTTTCTGTTACTAGAAAATAGCTTTCAACCTTGAATCTTAGCTTTCTGAAAGTTTAATTTCCCACCTTTTAAAATCGTGCATTTTAAAATAACCAGTTGTTTGATCTTTCATGGACTGAGCATTATAACGGGTCCAATTATAGTTTTGGGAATTGCTTTTGTTTATAAGAAGCTTGCCACCTGTGCAAGTATGTGCACATGATATCTGAAAAGTGACAGTAACTTCCGCTGTTTTATTTTTCAGATGGATGTTAGAACAAAGCTGTGCATAAGGGACAGTTTATACCGTTTGGCAAGGACTGCTAGACAAAGACATATTTTTTCTAATACAAGCAATTGCGGCAGAGAGAGTAGAGATGCAAGAGGAATCCAGAGTACAGAAACATCAAAAATGTATGGCCAATCATGTTGTGGTTTTAAAATTAAAATCATTTATAATTCTAGCTTTTATGAATTTTAATAATATTTTATTCTGTCTTGTTGGTGATATGATGGTTTAATAATTTCCAAGTATTGATGTTATGGACTATTACCTTAATCTTAAATTCTTTTAGGAATCTACAAGATAAGTTTGAAGATGATTTCATCATTTGACTATGTATTATTTAGTACATTAACGAGTCATCAGGTCATTGTTAATTAATATGTTTTAAATGTTTCACCATAAGTAGCATTAAGATTGTATGTGTACACTGGGATTATCTAGTAGGAAAGCTCACCCAAGGAGAAACCAACAATATAAGATGAGACTCTTGGAAGCATTATGTGATGTAATGGAACTTTTCATGAAATGACAAACATGATTATGCAAAATATGATAAAGAAGATAGTACTTTAAAGCTTTTCTTAAAAAAACTATTTTTTAACTTGGTCCACTAATAAATTGGGTGATTGCCAATGGGACTTCGGTTTGTTGGTTGGCGCCCCTCTCCTGGATGCTCTAGGTTCAAACCATAGAAAGGTGGGTTCCCATTATTATTCTTAGAGGAAAAATTTTGATCCATGCCATTCATCGATTCCATGTAACCATACCAAGCCAACACATGCTAACACATGTAGATATATTTATGCATAAAAGAAAAAGGATGTTGCTTATAACTCCATTATTGTTTATGTGCAGTTATGACCTGCCCTATTTCATTTTTCTAACATGACAAAGCACAATCTTTCAAAATCTTCATGGGAAACCCTGTTATTAAGTTTCAACACTGAAACTTATAGGGATTAATTGCTTGCTTTGGTGTATATAACTAAATTATTCCCTTTATGTCCTCAAGTTACATAGTTAATGCAACATGAGCCCAAAGTAAGCCATCCTGTCTTCCTAGTTAACCCCAAAACTAGCCCCACTGCTAGATCCATTCCATCTTTCAACTTTGGAACCACCTCAGACCCCTTCCCTCGTCTTTCTTATACCCATGCTTAGCCCTAGTGAGACCCACTGGGGACCCATCCCAAGTCCCTAGTGCTCATGCCACCTTAAAGATCCCAATAAGTGAACACCTTCCCTTCTTTCCCTTAGCCTCCCACTCCATTGTATCCCACATTAATCTGAGGCCATGGCTGCCACCACTAGTGACGTGGTTTGAAGCTTGCTTTCAGTCCTCCTTCCCTGGTCTTCATGCTAATCCTTGAACCTAATCGTTGCTGCAGCCAATGGGCTTGGCTCTAACATCAACATCCATCTGTCAAAAGCTCTACCGTGGTTGCTATCACTACTACTTGATAGTTGTAACTAAAATTATTTTGACCTAATTCACCTCCATTATTGTTGGAACAAGGCCTATATCATGGTGATGTGTGGAATGGGCAATTGTGTTTGAAGTAATGTGCTTTTTGGTGCCTTGAGCTAGGTTAAAATCCGTACAAAGTCATAAAGGTGATCAATTAAACTAAAAAAGAGGGAAGGGGCATTGTTTTGACTGAGGACAAAAGAAAAGATTTAATATGGAGTAATTAATGGGTTTGGCATCAGCATTGAGTTGACAATGAAGGTAGCAAGATCTATGGACCACTCAAATCCATTGCCAAAAATTTCTTGCCAGAAAAAGATTGTCATTGCCAAAATCAACATATGAATGGGATGATAACAGCTAGGTAGCAATGAATTCATCGATGATGACAATGATGGCATTGAGCTGACTTAGCAATAAAATGTTCCAGTCTCTTGCCAATATATAGACATTGTGGTAGCTGTGTCCAACCATTAGCAAAAGAATGTTGGTATCTAGAATTCGTTGCCAGATATTTAAGGTGTTGGGTGGTGAGGAGCTATCATACAAGCACAAACATGGAATGGCTTCAATGTTATTAGGGCACAACTAACTTGGTTATGTCCATAAATTAGAATATATGGTTGGACATGAAAGACTTGGTTATGTCAAATAGATACCTACGTTATTTAACATGATCTAAAATTGCCTGCAGAAAGACTTCGAAATGACTCATTACTTAGGCATTGACAGATCATTGGATAAACAAGTTTTAATAGCACAATGAAAGATTTGTCCTGATCTATGGCTAGGAACTATCAAAACTACTTTGAATTTTACCATATGTGTAGAAAGTTAAGGGTGGCAATAGATGACCTCACCTAACAACATGACATGAACCCGACCCACAATAAGCAAGTTTGGGTTTGATGTGAACAGGTCTGGGTTGTAAACAGGTTGACCAGATTTGATCCACTTATTAGATGGGTTCAGTTTTGGAGTTTCGACTCATGTAACCCATTTAATAATCAGGTTAAGCTAGAACAACCTGTTCACAACCCGTTTACAACCATTTATGACCCATTTACTGTGTCAAATCAGGTTCATGGATAATTACAGATGATTTGATTTTACCTGTTTTCTTAAATAGGTTATGTGCATCGAGTAAGTAACCTGTTTGTTAGATGTGTTGGGTTTAGGTTTGGGTTTTTGACTAGTCTAATAAACAGATTAGGTTTGGATTGGCTATTTTTCTTTAAGACCTGCATCTCAACTCGATCCAAAGCTAGCCTGACCCAGTCCACTGCCACCTTGATAGAAAGTGATCGATTATATGGATCATCAACTTGGATGACCCATATTTTGTCATAGGTAGGGGTGGCAAACGGGTCGGGTCGGTCATAAACGGATCGGATCATAAATGGGTCGGATCAGAAAATGGTCAACCCAAACCCAACCTGTTTATTAAATGGGTCAAAAATTCAAACCTGAACCCGACCTGTTTATCAAACAAGTAACCCGACCCGATCCGTTTAACCCATTTATTAAATAGGTCAAATTAGGTTAAATGGGTTAAACAGGTTAAACCGGTTAAATAGGTTAAAACGGATCAAGTTAAATGGATCAGAAACAGGTTAAACAGGTTTTAAACAAGTTAAACGGATCTTAAATGGGTTAAACAGGTCAGGTTAAATGGATCAGAAATAGGTTAAACAGGTTAAATGGGTTATCTGACTCAACCCAACCTAAATATTAAATGGGTTAAACGGGTTAAACGGATCAAATATCTAAAACCCATATCCAACCCACTTATTAAACGGGTTAAATGGGTCGATCTGTTTATAATCCGAACCCGTTTAGCCTAAACCCAAACCTGTTTATAGCGAGTCGAATACGGGTCGGGTTGGCGGGTCGGATCATATTTTGCCAGCCCTAGTCATAGGGCATATAGGAAGGAGGGTGGGGAAAAGGTTGGTTAGGTGGCTCGTAAGGACAAATGCTGAATTAAAAGTAGGCCAACCTATTACCAAGTTCTTTTTGTAAGAAGTTTGCCTTTTGAGGAGGGGAGGGGAGGAATCATGGATTTATATCAATAATGTGCATGTCTTGGTCGCAGGTTTGAAAAGAAAAGGTTAATTGCATATAGAATTACAATGCATTGAGTCCCATGCAAACTCCCAAAAGAAGAAACGTATCTGAGCTAGTCGCATTGTTCAGTTTAGACTAAATAGCATGTAGGCATTGATGGCTTGACTCCTGTTGCCTGGTCAAAAAAAGTTGAAATTAAATGACCCATTGAACATATTCGAGCTAACTTGGTAGACCCAATTGATTCAAGTTGACTATTTATATATGAAAATCCATATGATTTAACTCGAGCGAACATCAAGCAACTTGACACAATTTGGTTCAACTCAACAAACTAGACTTGAAGCCAGAACCTACCATCATGTCTTGAAATATGTTTGACCTGAACTTATTGAATATTAATTATATGGTTTGGTGATAGTCGATACAAAGTATTCCTGTTAATAAAATTTATCCCATTGCTTTTTTTCATCTGGGCATGAGATGGAGGAAAGCCAAGAAGGATTCTGATTTCATAAATAATGTGAATTATATGAAGAGAGATGGAGGTAACAGAGAAATGATAATTAAGAAAGAGGCTAGAAATAAAAATGGCCCAACTCTAGCTAGGCTCGAGCTTGGCTGAGAAACCCCACCTTGAGCTTGGCTTACTGAAGCTTGAAAACTGAATCAAAATCAAGCTGAGGTCAAGCTCACTCAGCTTATGTCAAGCATTTTTAGGTTTAGCTTGACAAGAGGCTCAAAGCTTGCAAGCTCTGTTATGAGCTCAGCTGGACAAGGAGCTTGAATCAGCCATGAACTAACTCAAAATCAGTTATATAAAGCAGGAAAAAACCGAATCTACCCAAAAAAATAACAGAGTTTATCAAAGGAAAAAAACTATGCTCGTACAGAATATGATGATACTAACCTACTATAAAAATGCCATGACTGAAAGCAATCAACGGAAATGGCATAATTGGGCATCATTCTTTCAATAAAATCACATAATAGCAAACAACCACTTAAACTAAAATTAGATATCTGACAATATTTGACAGCCCTAGAGGGTGCCCTAAATCACCTCTAAACAGTGTTTCTTATCAAGAATTTCAGGATTAGGGATCTAACAACTCCCCTGCATCCTCTGATTCTTTCTTCTTAATTTATATTTCTTATTTCTTTTGCTTTTATAGATACTTAGGGCTGGATAAGATGCCCAAATGTCCAAACTGGCCATGAATATTGTAGAAAGTTTGATATTTGAATGGAGTAGCTTCACGAAGGATGATTCAGTAGTTTTCTTACTAGGGCGGTTTTCTAGGCTCACCTTGGATAACCTTGGTTTTGTGACAGCTGTGAATTCATAGCTTCTATGCTATGAACTTTTGCAGTTTGCATTTATAAATTTCTGACAGTTATTAGCACTTGTTACATCTTGAATCTCACACAGCTGGACATCAACCCAAAACTAGTAGGTATCTGACATTATCATGACTTTGGACCACCATCCCAGTCCATGGCAGTGTATACTGCCTAAAGGGTATCATGTGCCAGGACCTTGCCAATTGGGACTGCATGTGGAATAGTTCAAGGTGGCTTCCACATGCACAATCCTCAAAGTTCACTTGCATGTGCTGGAGCTTGCATGGTCTATCCATGGATGGGTATACCAAGCAGTGCCAGTTTGGTGTGCTCAAGTGTTTGTCAACCTGTGAACCTAAAATGATTTCTAGCAAATCCACACATGTGAGGGCTCTGAACCCCATCCTAGCACAATTTGAATAACACCATCAATCTCAATGCACTCCTTTTAATTTCATTAATTTTTTTTTTTTTTAAAAATCCTATATTTAGCTTTGGCATGCACTGGCATCCTCCTTTTTCAGTACTCTTATTGCTACAAATATCTCAACGAAGCATGTGAGGGAATTTTTTTTAAAGAAAAATTAACCTATGTATAGGAACACACTAAATGAGAATTAATGGTCATTTATTCTTCATGCACCAATGAGCTTGGATGAAGCATTGACTGTTATTTTTATTGTTGTATTCTAGTCATTTCACAGCATGCTTGAGTGAAATGTTTAATAACTTGTTCATCACCACAAATTATTGGGATTTGCATATAACAAGAACTTATTACTGAGAGCAATGAACTGTTCATTAGTATTTCCTTCGTGTCTACGGTCTACCATCAATTTTTCGTTTGACATGTGTTTTACCAGGTGTGGAGAAGTTACAAATGCTGAAACTGGAACAAATCCTATAGATCGATCTGTTGCTCATCTACTTTACCACAAGCTTTCAGACCCTTCTACAGGACCTGCTGATGATGCCATATCATTTGAGTGTCGCATCATGGTCAGTTTTGATTCTTGACTTGACTGTTAACAATGATGTTTAAACATATGAATCTTGGTTTACCAACTCTTATCTGTTACAGGATGAACAGAGCCATGTTCCTGTCACAATCCAGGCTGAGATGCCTGTTTTTTGATCGAATGAGACAGCCTGATTTATTTTCTCTCAAGACAAGTTGGTAGTTTTAGCAGTTTGAACTTGCTGAATAGTGATCAACGATAAGAAAAACTCAGGAAATCCAGCAACATAGTTCTCCACGGAAACTATCATTTGTAAGTAGACTACTCAAAAGACCATGTATGTATGATAGTTATACCTCACCGGGAACTTAAGAGAGTGATGAAATGTTGTTTATATATCTGTATGCCTCAAATATTGTTAGGGAGCACTGACATGTATTTAGCTGATGTTTGTGCTATGATAGTATGTGCTGATATTATTGCTTCTTACTGTGCCCCTTGCGAAAACCAACTAAAGCATTGAACCACGTAATAAAAAAATGTAGTCATTGAAGTGTCTTATGGACCTCAGGAGAATCGGAGGTATCTACAGCTATTATGATTGTAACAAGATAGCAGACTGTTCTTATTAATCAATATTCCATTATTGTTGTTACCTGTATTGTATATTAAACTATTGGTTTATTGAGTACATTTGGTATGGGACTGTCGTCTTTTAGGAGCAGTCTCTCTCTCTCTCTCTCTATCTCGCGCGCGCGCGCTCGCTGTGTGCGCGCGCGCGCTCGCTGTGTGCGCGCGCGTGTAATTTTAAGTATCTCAGCCGCCATCCTGGGTGATTTCTTCACTTATTTGGACACCTCACTTTGTTTATATAGAAAGTCGTGAGTGTTCCCATCCTGATTCCTGGAATTGAGTGAAACTATACGAGCTCTAAACGAAGATCAGTTGTATTGGTTCTGAACACAGCAATCGATAGGGTTGGCGTACCATCCATGTCAACACAGCGACGAGATAGCGAACCGTTCTTACCGAGATTCGCTGGGGTACTCGGTTATTCTCAAACATGTCTCTTCTCTCATCGACATTTTAACAGTTTGTTTCTGCTTCGTAATCTCTCGGAATAATCAAGCAGAGGAAACACTAATTAACAGCGTGTTGGAATGGGGGACAACATTTCAAGGAATTGGAAAAACTATTCAGCTTATGTTTATTTGAGTTGGCTACTTTCTTCGTTGGAAGGAATAACTTATCTTACTCGGAGAATCCAGTGGACTATAGACGCGCACGTGGATCAAACCAATAAACATCAATCTGATCCATTGTACGTTGGACCTAAAGATTAAAATATCAAGTATATGTCAGGTCCAACAATCCAAGTCCTAAATCTAAACTTAAATGGTGCTGGATTTAAGATAGCTAGATCTATCCCTGCAAACCTGAAGGCTTCGAAGTGATATTGGGCAATTGATGCACTTGAGAGGGAGGTGTACTGGGTTCTGCCATAAGAGCAAGATGATCCCTCTTGGACAGGTGACAGGCAAAGCTACTCACTCTCAAGGTATAGACATCTCCTAGCTACTGCAAGATGAAATAACTTGTTTGGCCGCAATCAAACTCAACCTCACTTTATCTAACACATCTACGCTTGGTCACATTTGATCCAATATAATCTAACTCGATCCAACTTAAATTTAGCTACTTAATCATCTGAGTCCTACTCAATCATATACCTAATCATGGCGGATTTACACTGATGATACTCAACCTGATTTAAACCTCACCATCCACTCCAATCTGACCTCACCTAATATACCCGATCAGACTTGGTCGTACCTAATGTATACCTAAAAAGCCTATGATCTACACTTGCATCTAAATTGAATCCAACATAAATCTAATATAGGCTTAGACTAGATCAGATTATCATAGGCACACCAACATCACCTATGATATCCTCGCTCCCCTCTCCATTAGCATAGGCACATATTATGACCCTCTTTTATCTAGTTTGCTAAAATCACCCTCTTTTATAGCCTCCATCATCCCTTCTCTTGTGATTACTTGTCTCTTCGTGTGGCACTCAAGTAAACTTCCACCTTATTTTTATGATAATTCCCTATAACCAACTCAGTCCCTCACTATCTCCCCTTGTGCCATGCATCAACCCAGAGCTATTCTCCCATATTACCACTTTTTCACCAATCCCAACCCCATGCGAGGACAATGGTGAGATATCCTCTCAAAAAATACTCTCCCCTTAAAAGAAATTCTTTGTGCACCACAGGCGGTGTAGAAAATCCATATTTTATGTGATTGGTCTACGTAGTCACCATTTTTCAATGCGCATTTAATGCCTGCAGTTCTATTTTTTTATTTAAAATTTTGAATGATAAAAATATTCCTGTCTTTTGAAAAAACTTATGACATCCTGTGTCAATATTATGACATCCTGCATGCAAAAAGTTATAATTTTGATGCAAGATGTCATAATATGCCACAGAATGTCATAATTTTTTATAAAGAGTAGGAGCATTTTCGTCATTCAAAATTTTCAAATGAAAAAGTTGAACTGTAGGCATTAAATATGTATTGAAAGATGATTGGACAAAAATATCCCTTCTATATTATGACATCCTGAGCCATATTATAACATCCTGGACTATATTATAATATCTTACATGAGGAAGTCATAATTTGACGCAGGATATCATAATATGCTACAGGATGTCACGACTTTCTAGGCCATATTATGATATCCTGCATGTAGGAAGTCATAATATACCGCAGGATATCATAATTTTTTCTAAAAGAGGAATATTTTAGTTATACAAAATTTTTAAATAAAAAAGAGATTTTTTACATCGCCCGCAGTGCACAAAAAATTTTCCCTCCCTTCAGTCGCCAATCCCATGCATTGGCTTGAGGTGGGTGTTTGCATTTGGCTCTCAGATCTCCGCATGACAACCTATTTAGCCCTTGAAACTATTCTTAGATTTGGCCTAAATCATATCTATGATGCTCTATCCTCATCCATTGAATCTCGCATCCACCTTTTTGGTAGAAAACCTTCTTGGTCGAAGGTTGATTCCTTCAATTCATTGCTTTATTCATTTCATGCATGCACAGAGAAGTGAAAAAAGAAATACCTCTAACTTTTTCCATCCATCCTCTCTCCTCTTCTTGTCTTTTTCTAATTATTTTCATGAAAAAGTTCATAACACCCAATCACGTCGGGAAGGTAAAAGAAAAACCATTCTTCATCTTTTGATAGTGGTTTTGATATTCTAAAGTTTTCATTAGTCATTTCCTGAACAATTTGATGAAGAATTGTGTTATACTTTTTGCAGGAGGTTTTATCCCCGCGCTTTACACGCTGGCAGTCTCAGAGAAGTTTCCAAAGGAACAACAGAAGTTTGTTTCGTGGCTTTGCTTGTTCGCCTTTTTTTTCTTTTTGCTTTTTTGTTTTTTTTTTTTTTTTTGACGGTAATGTTGCGTGGCTTTGTTGCTATTGAAGGACAAGTACCTTAGCAGCTACAACTGGAGTCTAATACATTGCTACGATTGCAGACTGTTGGTCCTGCTTAGATGTTCTCACGCCTCTCTTGCAGCAAGCCTGTCGCTTACAGCGAGGATGTTTTTCGGCTTTGTATCAAGTATAAACGTAAGCCTTTTTATCGGATGGGATCTAATTTTGTCCGACAACTTCGTTGAGTTTTTGGAACCAGTTCCAAGTTATGTAGGTCTGACACCAAACAAAACTGGATGACGTATCCAATCTTATATAACTTTAGTCAAGAACTATGTACTGGTTTTTAAGACGGTTCTATTTCTTAATGCCAGAAGCACGGCATGACAAATAAAGTATTGCCCCGTTATTTAGCAATATCACTCTTTCAGAAACAGTCTGAAAGTTGGAAGTGTGCAAACCTGTAAATTCCTCAATAATTGATTTATTTCAATTGCTTTGCTGACCTATTAGTTCTTTGTGGTCTGTTACCTCGAAACTGTTTCTCTTGATTCACACATTTTTCTTTTTAGTAATCTGAACTAATTGAATAATACATCTATGATCACTAATAAAGAGAAAAATATGATGTGGATTGAAGAGAAGGATCTAAGACCAAGATCCAATAACCAATTTGAGTTTTTGAGGCGTTGCAGGTTCTTTATATTTCAATTATGCAGTTAATTCAAGGAGTTTAGCAAGACCCTCATCACATAATCAAGAATCAGCAGCAATCATGTGTATGAAAGAAGGTGATGACTGATGAGAGACTGTAGCCAACCAGCCTGAGCTAAGGTAGTTGACAACCCTCTCCAACTGGGAGAGGTTCAAGATCCGAGCCCCTTGTGGAGGTGTGCCCATCATATTTTGAGAGATATACAGAATCAAGTGGGCTAAATGACGAGTGAAAAATATACTTAATAACATCGCAATACAGGAAACTAACTAGCCAGATGGTCCATTAGCAGATACCAGATTCTCCAGGTATGCTTAATTTTTTAACAATCCGCTATGTCCAGTTACAGCCTTGATATATAATGGAAGATTGGATAATTTACCATGCCTACTTTTATCGCTTGTCTGGACAAACCTGGTGAAGATTAATTATAGTTATCATTCTTTATTTGTGAATCCTCTGTGTCAGTTATCCTATTTATCACAAGGTTTTCCGATTCCGTTTCAACTTCCATCAATGTTAGTTCAGGTCTTTGCCTCCATTTCTTAATCTCTCTTTTTTTTTCTTTTTTTTTTTAACATGTCCAGTTTGATCTTTGGTTGATGCAGCTTCTATAATTTCTCCATTATACCCATTCCTCAATAATATCATTGATTTTACCATAATCAATCGCGACATTATTGTTTAAGTCTGTTTTATTGGTATAGGAAAAATCAAGAACCACTTAACCAACTACAACATAGCAACTCATCAATCTGGGAACTTATCTGGATAATATAATCAAGCAGTAACTGTATACCATACCTTTAAAGCATGTCAAGGAGTAAATTTTCCAGACACGGCATATGAAGCATTCTACTGTTAAATAAGTTATTGCAAGAAGCTGAGTAGCAGCACTAGTAAAACTCCAAGTAAATCAGATCCATTTTAAGTCTTCAATGCAAGGTAACAGCTCAAGTAAATGAATGACAAAGAGGAAATTTATGATAATAAAACTCCAAGCCAGACTGCAACTCCTTTGTTGAGTCCATCAACTGCCTCCAACATCTATAGAAACAAAAACTGATTTGATAAAGTCTTCATCTAAGAATCAATGAAACATATGGTTCTACATGTGAAATAAAAATCATGAGATCGATAAGATGCTGCTCACAAAGAGGGAATTCCCTTTGAAAAGTTAAAACAAGCAGAGAAAAGGCATATACCATTTTAATTATGAAGAAGCTAAGCAAAGTTCAACTTTTCATCGCTATCATCCCTCAGATTGAATCTCTCCAACTGCATGTTAATTTGCATACAAACACAGAAAGCTTCAGCAAAATAATGTTAATTTGCACTTCTCAACTCACCAAGAGCCTTAACAGCCAGCAGAAACTATATAATCTGATGAAGAAGAAAGTATGATGCTACTGTAAGGTCTCAATTTAGTATCTTACATGAAAAGAATTGATGGAAGAGAAGCATCCTGATGGCATCAAATGGGATTCAATAAATAATATCTTTGTGATTTTGACTAATGAAAGTTTTTCTTGATGACAAAAGGTGCTTGTTGTAGAGTTTAAACATGTCTTATGGGGCCAAACATCAATTAATTTTCTTTTCAAATAGAGATAGATTATACAAAATATATGAATTAGTGATCAGCCTCTTCAGCTTATAGTTTGTGTCTTATATATGACTATAGTTTCATACAATAAATCTTGCCTTCCCATCTTGACTCATTTCAAGTCTTGAAAAACCTTGGAGGTTTGCTCACAAAGGTAGATCTCTCCACCCACCTACTGACCCTTCATCTTTCATGATAAACCCCTCTTGTCCATCAATCATTGATATGGAGTTAGAGTTAATTTAGATGAATGTCAGGATAAAAGCTGGTTGTAACAGTCTCTCAAACTTTTGTGGATAATTACTTGGTTCTCATAGCTGACACCATGTAGATTGAGTAAGATATGCTGTTTGGCCGGAGAACAGGAGTGGTGACCACTTTATTTAATCTGAGCTGTTTATGTAATTTCTCAAATGTTTGTGTTGTAATTGGTCACAAAAGATGTTTCCTTGTTTTTGTTCATTTAAACTTCTGGTGTCCTTTGTTGTTGAAGAACGAAACTAAGTTCTAAGTCAAATCTAATCTTACAGATTTTTCGGCCCAAATGGATTTGTGGCTGCTTTACTGATTGGTCCGTAGTGTGATCAACGCAAATACACTAGCCTTTCACAGTCCAAGAGTCTACGAGAAATAGTGAAGTAAGGAAGGACTTTTGAATCCTCAGAACCCCGAAGAGTAATTTTCTTTTCCGAACGTATTGTTCTTCTTTCTTCGTGCAGTTTTGTTTTCTTTTAAATGGGGTTGGGTGGTTACCATAACCACCCAAAGAAAAACCACCATATCATGAGAGCCCATCATGGGCGTCCCATATACCAACATCTCCCACTCGCACATGATGGGTTCGACTCATCTCATCTATATTTCTCATCCATTCATACTAGACAAATAGACCGTACGACCAGCAAGTATTTAAGAGCTTATTTGGCATGCACATGTTAGGGATACATATAGCTCATTGCTAAGAGATCAACATACTTGCTATACCCTAGACTAATTTTGTTACATCAATCATAACATCTCCGATCACTCTATATCAAGAGCATGTTTGATTTCTTTTAAACATGTATTCACAATTATGTCCTTTTCATGGATGACATAACTGGTCAATCGGTGAATACAGATATGGATGTAGAACAAGAATCTAATTTTTCTTTCCTACTCAAGTCTTTTCATTTCAAACAAGCTGCTTTCTTAGACATGCCCCACCAAACTGAATCACACATAGTCATTGGGGACACACTAAAGTAGCAAACATTGAAATAAAATTTCAAAAAATGGTTGAAAGTCCTTAAGGGTAACAATAAAAGTTTATGAACCTCAAGGGTCTCATACAGTAGAGAAGTAGGGATCCATTCTCTCACTTCTCTTATTAGTCGCATAGCACATGTGGTATGAATCACGTGCTACGGTATTTACTCTCTTCTAAGAATGTATGTCATTTTCTAAAACAAATACCATACAGACTTAAGTTCAGACACACCTCGGTGTCTAATCTGAATTTTCTTATACTACTATTTAGAAATTCATGTTTGGCTTCTAAACAGGCTAGATTGGATGGTGGGGACATCCATCTCGATCAAATATAAAAATGATCTCATCTTGATTCTTTTATCAAGGCGACATAAGTTTTAAGCTCAAATTCAATAATCTCTTAACATTTTCATATTTAAAACGTCTCATCTCTGCATACTCCTCGACATCAGAGGCGATTGCCCGTGTGAGAGGGCCAAACTTTGCCTGTTGGATATACTTTACTTTTTGTGCATTAAACAAAACATTACACATAATACTCGCGTGTGTGTGTTACTATTGATGGGTGTTAAAACAAATGAACAAGATGATCATTTAATGACATGAATATCATACGTAACAAAAGTATTTCACATGATAAATACTTGTTCATAAGTTTCACATCACAGTCTACCTAGACCCAATAATTTCACATGTTTCATGTACACATCTCTAGCTATTGGCTTGGTGAGTGGATCTGCCACCATTTGATATGTGAAAATATACCGTATAGCCACTTCCTTTTGTGCTATAATGCCTCTCATAAAGTTATACTTGGTATCAATATGTTTGGTTCCACAGTGATATTTGGGATTCTTTTTATAGTCTATGGCTGCCTGACTATCACAGTGCACTGTCACCGGTCCCTTATTATCACTTAACATCCTTAAATATAATAGGAATCTTCTCAACCAAATAGCTTTTTGCACTGCTGCTGAACATGCTACAAATTCAGTTTCTATTGTAGACAAGGCTATACAGGTTTGTTTCTTACTACTCCATGATATGGCGTCATTATTTAGCAAGAACACTATCCAGACATCAATTTGCATTCATCTATAGCTCCTCCCCAATCAACATCAGTATAACCTTGCAAATGCAAATCGGATCTCTGGTAGCAAAGAGAATAGTCTGCAGTGTTTTTTAAATATCTCAAAATTCTTTTCACAACTTTTCAGTGCCCTTATTTCGGATTTAAGCCCTTATCCCGAATTTGATTGATACCGGCTGATCAAGCCGATGGCATAACAAATGTCTGGCATTGTACACATCATAGCATACATTAAACTTTCAACCGTACTTGAGTATGGTACTTTGGACATTATCTCCTTTTCTTATGGAGTCTTAGGACACATTGCGAGGCTCAAGCACTCGTCTTTTGCTACAGGAGTGTCAATAGGATTACAAGCTTTCATATTAAAATATTCAAGAATCTTCCTAATATAAGACTCTTGTGAAAGAGCAAGCAATTTTCTTGAACGGTCTCGATGTATCTTAACACCAAGGATGCAATCCGCCTCACCCATATCTTTCATCTCAAAATTTGAGGATAACCATTCCTTTATAGCAAGGACAAATACTTTGTCATTTCCAGTTAATAAGATATCATCAACATATAATGACATTATTATAAACTTCTCTATGGATCTTTTGATATATACATAGAGATCCTCATCAATCATTTTAAATTTAAAAAAATCACCGTCTGATGGAATATCAAATACCACTGTCTAAATAATTATTTTAGGCCATATATAGAATGCTGCAATTTACGTACTTTACTCTCTTGGCCTTTAACAATGAAACCTACTGGTTGCTCCATGTAGATTTCTTCATCTAGTTCTCCATTTAAGAATGTTGTTTTAACGTCCATTTGATGTAGCTCCAAATCCATTCGTACTACTATGACTAGAATTAAGCAAATTGAGGCAAACCTTACTACTGGAGAAAAAGTTTCCTCAAAATTGATACTCTCTTGTTGGGTGTAACCTTTCGCTACAAGACGAGCCTTATATCGATCAATGGTTCTATCAGCATTGCGCTTGATTTTGAGAACCCATTTATTCCCAATTACCTTGCGTCCAAATAGACGATCTACAAGTTTCCAAACTTGATTTATCTTCATAGACTCCATTTCTTCTTTCATTATTTTCTTCTATTGTTTCTTTGCAGGATAAGATAGAGCCTTATAAACTATTCTAGGTTCACCACTATCTTGTGGAGTGATTAATAAAGCTTTCCCTTCAATTTCAAAATGACGGCGGGGTATGCTCTTACAATTACTTCTCCGCAATTCAAGTTTTTGTGAAACAAATTTACTTATTCTACCACTCCCACTCGATTCTTGAGGCCGAGATATCTCTTCTTGTGTCTCAATTTGTCAAAAATCAACATTATCTGATTCCTCCATTTCATATAAAGGAGTATTTCTATCTATTTCGCCCTTGCTCAAAAAATCATTCTCAAGAAAAGTGGCATCCCATGATTCAATTTCAGTCACACTTCCATCTGCCTGTTCACCTAGGAATACATAATCCTTCGAGTATTGTGAGTATTTGATAAAGATGCATTTCTTTCCTCTTGGACCCAACTTTCCATATTGATCAAAAAGATCATGAACATAGGCAGCAGACCTCCAAAGTCTTAAATGACTTAGGTCAAGTTTTCTACCTGTCCATAGTTCATAAGGTATAAAAGGAACTGATTTTGAGGGTACACAATTAAGTATATATATAACAGACACCAATGCATCTCCCCAATAGGAGATTGGTAGGTTTGCTTGTACCATCATAAATCTAACCATTTCCAAAAGAGTTCTATTCCTTTTTTCGGCAACTCCATTTTGCTAAAGCATGCCAGGAATAGTCAATTGCCTCGTAATTCCTTTATCATTACATAACTCCTTAAATTGTCCGAATAGATATTCATACCCATGATCAGTTCTTAAGATCTTTATTTTCTTTTCTAACTGATTCTCTACTTCATTCATATATAATTTAAAACACTCTAGTGCTTCAAACTTGTGAGAAATCAGATAGACATGACTATAACGCATGAAGTCATCTATAAATGTAATGAAATATGAAGCCCCTCATTTTGTTCTTATACTCATTGGACCACAGATGTCTGAATGTACAAATTGCAATGAAAATTCAGCTCTAGTTGCTTTGCCAAATGGTTTTCTAATTGTTTTTCCAGCTAAACAATGCTCACAAATGGGCATTTCCACTTTGGAGAGTGATCCCAATAGGCCTTCTCTTGCTAATCTATTCATTTGATCTTGCCAAATGTAGCCTAATCTAACATGCCAAATAGTCATATCCACATTACTATTGCTAGTAAAGGCATACGACGAAAAATAACCACTGTCATAATTATACATATAGTATTCAATATCCATGATAATAAAATCATTCATTACATAACCAGAACCATAATAAACAAAATCATTAAACAAGTCCATACCAGTAGATGTAAAGTTCAAACTGAAGCCTAAACTTAGAAGAACAATCATAGAGACCAAGTTTTGTCGAATCTCGGGTGCATATAGGACATCACGTAGGAGCAACGATCGGCCACCATGCAAATTCAATTTGCAAATGCCAATTTCTTTGACCTCAACTTTAGCATTGTTTCCTACATAATTCCATCTTGCTCCAGTTGGGATTCAATGATATTCCACAAATGCTCCTCGATCTCTAGCTATATGGTCTATGGCTCTTGAGTCTATAATCCACAAAAGATAAGATTCAGTAAACAATACTGAGCTAAATACATATATATCATATTGAAAAGTAAGGCTAGGTGTTATCTTCTTTTGCTCGGAGCATTCACGAGCAAAATGACCCAATTTGCCACAATTGTAACACTTCATCTTGGCCTTATCTTTCTTTCTTTCAAACCGGTTACCCTTCTTATTGCGGTTGGTCAAGTTCTTCTTAGGTATAGGTCCACCTTCCTTTCCCTTCCCTTTCCTGTTCTAGTACCTTTTGCGCTTGGAGCCTGAAGCCCTTTGGGAGCTTGACTCGGCCATAAAGGCCTGCCCACGAAGCCTCGCCGCTACAAGACGCTCGTCTTCAAGTTTCACATGACGGGCAACATCAGTGAAGGTCTTGATGCTTTCATTATGGGTCAAATTAACCTTCATATGCTCCCTATTATCAGGAAGAGAACGGATCACAGCTTGCCCTTGCTGCTCATCGGAGAAAAAATGGCCAGCTGATTTCAACTCAGTAATCATGTTTGATATCTCCCTTAGGTGTTGCTGAATTGTATGATTGGGGTGCTTCTTGTAAGTGTCAAACTTGATTGTCAGCTATCTCAGTTTGGTCACCGATGTGCGTCCAAACTTTTTCTTCAAAGCATTCCATATGACATTAGCAGTTGGATACTATTTGTACTCATATAGCAGATCATCATTCATAGAGCTTGCCAGAATGCCTCGAGCTATGGAATTCACCTTTTTCCAATTTGGGTATGCATCTTGGCCTCTCCTACTTTGAGCAGAATTACCCTCACTAGGGTCTGTCATTTCATAACACGGCCATAACACGGGACATAACACGGCCATGCTACCGAGGGATGGAGCCTACGATAACACGAAGCCAATCCATCATAATCATCTAAAATCCATCAAATAAAAAGGTTTAATTCTATTATTCATCAAATAATCGAACCAATATGGGTTCAGAACATCTAAATCCAAAAGCAAGTACTAACCCGAATCTCAACATTCATAAATAACTACAAATCCATGATTATAAAATAAATTAAACTTCTGTTGCCAAATTTTTCAGCTTGCTATGCCGATCTTCAAGCTTGGATTCTTTTTACCTATCCTAACCTTATTTCTCTGTTCAAAAAGAAAACAAAAGAAATATGAGCTACACTAGCCCAGTAAGTAGAACTTGCGCTTCCTTATCAGATCAAGCATAAGTTTTTCATGATAATGCAATATTTAGAAATTAACAGATAATACAAAATAAAGCATTTCATAGAGCATATAACAAAACAAGTTATAAACTCATCATGCATGCATAAATCATGTATATTTCACAATCATGAATCGTAAATCATTTTCATCATGTATTCATGTCATGTTTCAAAATATTGCTCACAGATATTCGTGCTAAGATCACTATTATACCCGTGACAGGGCTATGTTTCTTAATCGACAGAGTTCTTAATTCATGTGCCAACTTTATACCCGCTGGCAGGGCCATGTTTCGTGTGGATGCTAGCTCCGGATGTCGATCTTCCCGAAGGGATTCATTCATAACTATCTGAGAGCCTTTGAAATCATTTTATCTTTTTCTTAAAACATACATATACATAAATAGAAAAATAATAAAATTCATGCTTCATAATCATGCTATTTTTATAAGACATATTCATGAAATCAATGCTCATAATAAAACATGCTTTTTCATATCACATATGCCGATCCTTATTTTATGAAAAATTATGATTTCATCAATAGCATTTCTTTACATAAAAATATAATCATTTAAAAATAAATAAGGAGCATAAGATCCACTTTACTCGTTCATCTTAGACCTTCAGACTTCGTTAGAAGAATCAGCTAATCCTATTTAAAATATCAAATCATTATCAATTTCTATTTCATAAATATAATAAGATTAAATCATAAGGAAAGAGGACTGTTATTCGGATGTGTCGGACCATCCAGATACCAGGGCAATTCAGGATCTCTTATCTGAGGGTCAGATTCAAGCGACTTGATCAAGAAATCGTGAAGCACAGATCAAATTAAAGTCAAAATCAATCAATAGGATTCTTTAATAATAAATTTGAAAGATACTTGATATGATCAAATAAAGTTGACATACATCACGGATATCAAAGCAACTTTGGATCATCTTATTAGAGTCAATATAAGCTTCTAAAAGATGAAGTCATGACTCGATACAGGATTCATAGATCTTTTTAGAGAGAGAAAGTCAATCATGAGAGAGAAAGTAGAGAGAGAAAGTGGAGAGAGAATTTCGTATCCTTCAAAAGTGACAATCATGATTGAGATCATCAGAGGTTATATCAGGATGACTTAATATGGATTAACCATGATCGATGTTATCAATTTCGAAGAAGGATCGGATCAAGATCCGATCTATTGCACGAATTTTGGAGCAGTCTCAGATTATCATATTTTCATCTCAAGTTTCTCCTAGGGTCTGTGATGCAATCAGAGAGAGAATGACCCTAGAGAGACAAAATCCATAAAAAGAGATAAAAGGATCTAGAGAGAGAAAATAGGAAGAAAATCTAGAGAGAGAAAATGGAGAGAGAATGTAAAGAGAGAAAGTCCAATTCTAGGGAGAGAAAGACTTAAGAGAGAGATGAGAGAAACTTTCTCTCACATGTATTTTTTATTATTATATTTTTCTTTTCTTTTTTTCTTTTTCTTTTTCTTTTTCTTTTTAGAGAGAGACAATAGAGAGAGAAAGAGAGAGAAGAGAGAGAAAGAGGGAGAAAGAGGGGAGAGAGAGAATTTTTCTCTTTTCTTATTTTTTTTCTATTTTATTATTTTTTTATTTTGCATTTTCTTTTCTTTTCTTTTTCTTTTTCCTTTTTCTTTTCTTTTTCCTTTTTCTTTTCTTTTTCTTTTCTTTTCTTCTTCTTCTTCCTTCTTCTTTTCTTTTCTTTCCGCCACCTCCCTTGGCTGAGACAGGGGAAGATCGTGAGGTCCCCCCCTTGGTGGCCCAGGCTTTGGCGAGATGGTGGCTTGGCCGGAGGTCCGGCAACGATGGCCGACCCTGCGAAGCCGGTCGGCGATGGGGTTCGGCCGACAGACTTTCTTTTTTTTTTCGAAAAATAGGGAATCCATCCCCTTTCTTCATGATTTCCGGCTTTTTGGCCGGTCGCCAGTGGTTAAGTGCTCAAGAGAAGAGAGGGAGATGGATGGGGATCCGATCTCGGGGATGAGACGTCGAAATCGACGGTGCCGGTGGCCGGAAAAGAGAAAGAAAGGCTCGGCCGAACAAGGGAAGAACAGGGCCACCCCTATTCATAAGTTTTCCGTCGATCCCGACGGCCGACGAGGGTGTGCAAGGCCATAGGAAGGAGGAGAAGGAAGAGAAGGAGGGTCGGAGCTTACCTTCGACTTCGGTGAGGTTTCCGGTGAGAAATTGAGGTGAACACAAGAACATGGTCGGGAGCTTCAACGGAGAATTCCAGGAGAAGGAAGAGGGAGATCTCACGGCTGGTCGAGGCTGGCTTTTGAGGGGGAGAAGGGAGATTTATAGATAGGGTTCTTCCCAGGGGTTTTCGATGGTTCTGGGGAGTTCTTCTCCTGGTCGGACTTAGGGAAGAAGAAGACTCCCGTTGGGAGTCTTCGTCCTCTGTTTTTTTTTTTTTTTTAATGGGCTTTGTGGGCTTTTTGGCCCATCAGGCCGGATTATCACAGATTTCAACTCAGTAATCATGTTTGATATCTCCCTTAGGTGTTGCTGAATTGTATGATTGGGGTGCTTCTTGTAAGTGTCAAACTTGATTGTCAGCTATCTCAGTTTGGTCACCGATGTGCGTCCAAACTTTTTCTTCAAAGCATTCCATATGACATTAGCAGTTGGATACTATTTGTACTCATATAGCAGATCATCATTCATAGAGCTTGCCAGAATGCCTCGAGCTGTGGAATCCACCTTTTTCCAATTTGGGTATGCATCTTGGCCTCTCCTACTTTGAGCAGAATTACCCTCACTAGGGTCTGTCATTTCATGGTGTATAGCCTCTAAGGCTT
Source organism: Elaeis guineensis (assembly GCF_000442705.2). Lineage (NCBI taxonomy): Eukaryota > Viridiplantae > Streptophyta > Magnoliopsida > Arecales > Arecaceae > Elaeis > Elaeis guineensis. The sequence continues at coordinate 84,802,547 of NC_025999.2, forward strand.
CTTGTTCCTCAAGCACATATTGGATTTTCATATGCCAAATATTATAATTGTCACCATTAAGCTTTTCACCCTTATTCAGATCCGTAATAATGCTTTTCGATGCCATGAAAAATCTAGTACCAAGAGACATGTATATAATGTCAATACCCAAACACAACATATATTTGATTTTATCAATAATATAGAATAAATCTATGATAATTCAACATTAGGTACAGAGCCGAGAGTTCACTATGTTCCCAATCATCGTCCATTATTCTAATGTTCAATTATCACAAACTTAGTCTCATTATAGCAAAATATCCATTCTAGATGAAAAATATTATAAGTATTCAAGTCATCTAGAACTCCCACTTGAAATAAGCATACATCAAAATTAATAATAAATGCAACATATATGTTCAAATTTAAAGTTGCACACTTAATAATAGATGAAAGTTCATACATGATAAACAATATCCATCTATTTACATATCAAATGTGCATTACAAAACAGTAAATAAGATATTTACAATAAACACATTTCTAATATAAAAAACTAATGACGAAAGTATCCAATTCTCTTAGGGATAGACTCCTCAATTTTTTGAAAGATACACTTAGGAGTCATCTTTGGTGACATGAAGTGCCCAAGTCAATATGTCCATGATGACGAAAAATGGGTCTTAATAAGAGGACTGCTGATCTAGTGATATTTCTTATCATGTACTCTTCCACAAAAACTTTAACTAACCAAGAATATGTTTTATCTGGTCTAGATGACCCCCAAAACTGATCTAACAGATGTTGCCAAAATCAGCTAGAGTAGATTGTAATGCTAAGAATCTTTGATCCTCATTCATAACAAATCCTGCAAATAAAATGTTTTGTATCTTTTCATTGACGGTCTTGACATGTTCAATCATATCCCTATTGGGTTCCATCCTATATTCATTCAATTGTCTCTCATCATTTTCCTAACTTGTGCCCGCTGCTCTGATGTTCTTATGACAATGGGACTTCTTTTCACAATTATCATTTTTTCTATAACAAATAGAGAAAAAATAAAAATTAAGAAAAAAATGATATAGGCACCCAAAAAATAAGATACAAGACACAAAGTCTTTGTAATCATACTTCTATTATATTTAAAGCATCTTTTCATTTACGTTAATGTCTCTATTGTAATATTTTTTTTTATTTTTTTGTTTTGTTTTGTGAGTTGAAGAGCCATGGTGTATGACTCTTCTTTTCAACCTGAGAGCCAGGGGATGGTTCTACTTTTCAGAAATGGCCCACAGTGTCCCACCGAAGGAAAAAAGATCCAAAGTAGCGCCCACCAAGCCCATTTTACAGCACCGTTTTCTTCAAACAATTTTCATACTTTATTCATTTTAGTCCCTGATTTTCAAACTTTAATATCTCCCTCTACCAATGTCCAAAATTTTCGCATTATATGTTGATTTAAAGCTCTTGCCATGCTCTATCAAGCCATGTAGAGTTTGAAATTTGAAACAGAATGGACTTTTAATTATGCCCCATTTAAGATGATGGTTTCAGAAGTTTGAAACTTTAATTTCTCTCAAACAGCTTATTAGATTATAGCAAAATTTTGAAGACATAATCTACACATCATAGGCTATTTGCATACAAAAATTCGTTTCATAATTCATAGTGTACGGAAAGATATGAATTTTTCAATCTATAGTTCGTTATTATATGCAAACAGCCAATTAATCATAAAAAAAAACTAATCAATTATTAATACACTAAATCATGCTAGAAAACAGCCTAAATGGCTCTGATATCAATGAAGAACGAAACTAAGTCCTAAGTCAAATCTAATCTTACAGATTTTTCGGCTCAAATGGATCTCTGGCTGCTTTACCGACCGGTCCATAATGTGATCCACGCGAAGACACTAGCCTTTCATAGTCTAAGAGTCTACGAGAAATAGTGGAGTAAGGAAGGACTTTCGAATCCTCAGAACCCCAGAGATTAATCCCTTTTCTTTTCCAAATGTATTGTTCTTCTTTCTCCGTGCAGTTTTGTTTTCTTTTAAATGGGGTTGGGTGGTTACCATAACCACCCAAAGAAAAACCACCATATCATGGGCACCCCATATACCAACAGTTGTATACTTCTTGCCTTGACGCACATATAAGATACCTTTTTATAATTAAGCAAAAAAAAAGAGATCTTGCTATTATTGTTTACAAAATTATATCACCAAGATGCAAAAACAGATGAACATGAGAATATTGTCCTTAAGCTTGTGCACAAATTATAAGGTAAGAAGATTGCAGTGTCAGTCAAAATAGTGGTTCAAAATTAGATGTATACAAAATGCCAGCAAATTTCTGTAGGACATAGTACACATAGATATAGAATAGTCTCATACCCATTGAGAAAATTCCTTTAAGATCTACAAGTTGAATTCCTAGGCCCTTAGCCATCTTTAAAGATTTAATTGTCCAAAATTAGTTAAAAGTTGAAATATTTGTGAGGTAAGATTTTATCATAAAATCAATGAGATCTCAACTATAAATAGAATCCTGTGGGTGAATGCATATACAAAATCAAGAGTTATTAGCAGTTAATATGTTGGAGATTCCAGAAGTCCTCGAAAGGCAATTGATGCATGCATGGCATCCTCTCTGATTCAACAGTGTGCAATTTAACTGAAGACAGAGTGCATCCCATATGAGGAATTTAGAAGACAAAATGCATTAAATATCAATGTTCAATTATAGAAAAGCATATATATTTGTTCCTTAAGTTCATTGAATAGTTATATCGAGCACAACTTACAGAGCATCTAGAAGATTTTTCTTCTTGTTTTTTTCTTTGTATGGTTGGTGGTGTGTGGTTGTTTGGAAAGGAACAACAAGAAAAAAAAGATGGTTGAACAATGAATGAGATGTGACCTAAAGTAACAGAGGCAATAATGGTCACAAAATCTCCTTTCCCATAGGTCATACTTGTGGTAAAGAAGGTAGCAAAGTATTATAGATTAGAGATTACCTTTAAGCCCAGACTTAAATCCACAAGTGGTCAAATGGGTTGCTAGTTTCTCTCCTAACTGCTGCTGCCAATCCTGTGTAACCTTGACTTCAGGTACAGGCCGCACGTATGCCGTTTCTGTCTCAAGACTAACAGTGGCAGAAGACACTTGAGGCTGCCGCACATCCGTGTCCAAATACATTTCGCATAACCAGTACAGAAGCAAATTACATCATAGGCAATCAATTCAAAATGTATGAAACTATATTGAAAGTCAACAAATTCATCCACACCGCAAAAATATTTGTCTACTGAGTCATGGCATCTTGCAATGAACTGATGAAACCAAATTGAGCAAGCGAATATAAAATCTATGAAGGGCTGCCTGAGGCTACTGCCAGGGCCGGGGGAGGGTAAGATGTATGCAGTCTTACTCTGTGGAGCAACTTCACCGTTGTGCCAAGGCTCACCCTCTGGAACATAATAGATCTATGAGAAACCATTTGATGGGACAATGGAGGTGTTATATATGCCAACACCCTATGAAGCACCCGCCAGATTGCTCGACCCAACATGGCATTGGCATGGCAGGGGCAAAATCTGACATGGCGCAAACAACTGCCTTGAATGGCACCAATCTACTCGTCCTGCCACGTCAGACAGGGAGCTGGCGGGCGCTCCATTGCGGTATTTGGAAAGAATTCCTAAATGTTACCCATGGGAGTCGTTAACCAGTGCTGCCTCAGCCACATCCAAAAAGTAATGGAAAAGATGCAAATGCTCCTATGTAAGAGAAGATGAAGATTATAATCATGGTGAAACAAATATCTCGAAAATATCTAAAAATCAAAAATTTTCCTATTTCACACTTTTGATTCCACTTACAAATGAAGTATTTTTCTCAAAATTTTAAGAGTCGAATTCTTACTTGACTTTCTAAGATTCGTTTCACGCTTGCAGCGCATCCACCACAAGACATTCCCTGCAACAAATTGTCAACTTAAACCTAAAAATCGCATTTTTCCTAAAAAATGAGGGCGAAACCAAGAATTCATCACAGAAAATAAACAGGAGGCGGTGTCAAATTACTCCGACGTGGAGAACGATCACGTCAGGCCCCAAAACCGGAACCTCTTCGGACTCCTCCGCGACGGACTTCACCACCACCTCCCCACCACTCGATCCGTAGTCGCCGCCGCCCCCACCGCCGCCGCCTCCAGGGGGCCCGTCGCCTCCACCGCCAGAACCCGAGAAGGCTGCGGAGTTCGAGATGGAGGCGAATCTACTCGACACCGGAGCCGTGGGTGAGCTCCGGAGTATATTCCCACCGAAGGAGATGGAGAAGAGATCGAGGGACCTCCGAGAGTCGAGACTCCCAAAGCATTGGGCTTTCAAGGAGGAGGAGTATAGTGGGAAGGGAAGACGGAGGTGGCGATAATCTGGGGAGGGTTTGAGCGGTTTGGAGGAGGCGATGAGGGGTATTCTTGAAAGAGACACGGACTCCATTGGAGAAAGCTCCTTACCTCTCCTTCCTCCGTTTCTTTTCCAAGCAATGTCTGTTTTGACGGTCATGAAAGCGGGAGCCGGGCGCCTGGAAGGGGTAGGTGGAGTTGGGTATTGTCACGTGGCCAGAGTAGCCCTGCAAAAGTAATAATTTTGCAAAATGACCCAAAAATATGTTGCATGCACCCCATTTTACTCAGCAAGCTTTGGGGCTGCCGAGGAATTTGAAAGATATGGGGTCCAATCCTAGCTAGTTAGCGCATCTATTGAAAATTATAATGCTAATTTAGAGACGTTGGCGATACACATTTTAAACGAGCCTACTAAGTTCTTCATGCTTTAAAAAAGTATTATTATCCCCTCTCTCTCTCTTATCGAGACGCAGGCATGCAACAAGAGTTACTGTTCCTGCTTCCCAATCGCAACTAGCTTCATACTTTACAATAAATAATATTTTAGTCTTGTAATTTCTTGGACTTCCATATTGCAGTGTGGCTTCTGCTCGGAAGAAGATAAGGAGGAAGAGGCAAGTAGAACAAATTTAGTAATATCATACAACAATGAGCATGTAGACAGTAGCATTATGTATGAATGGTTGGAGTTTGCAGTAAAAGGACATGCACAAGGGCTTGATGTGAATTGCTTGGTACTTGGAGCACTGTGCTCGATTTCGTTAACAGATATGATTATTGGCGATGCTTGTTGGAAGAAAACCATATACGTAAAAGAAATTGCGTTCTTCCAAAAACTTAGTTGAACAAACTTGTTTTTGTTTGCACCATCATCAAAGACTGATGCCCATATCATTTTAGTTTGATGGATGTATTGAAGCCTTTCCCATCCATGCTTTTGCTCAAAGAATATCTTCAAAGACTTGCGCTTGGATGCTTGTAATTTTCAAACTACAGGTCTGAGATCTCATACACTTGACATTTCAACAATAAGCTGTTCTATTTTTCTATAGCTTTAACAGAAATTAGAAATATCTCGCTCTTATCCCTCAATTAGTAACTCTGAAGGTATAAAGGATGCTATATCCAGAGACGTCATCTTTGGACTTTAGTTTAAGCAAGCATAACATATTGCCGTATATAAAGCTATCACAATTTTTCAGCTTTCTCTTTTATTTCAAGAGTATTCCCTCATTCCCTTCATTTCCTATGTTAAGCACAATTGGGCTTAATTGGCCCGTTCTTTTGTGAATAAAATATTTATCTAAAAATTTATATTTTTTTAAATAAATAATTTTTAGATAATATTTAAATAAAAAATAATTTATTATATATAAAAAAATAATTTTAAAATCTATTACGTATATCTTTTTGTATTACTATTTTTTTAAATAAATTATTAAAATTTATTTATATTTTTTATAATATTTTTATATTTTTTAAGTTAAAAAAATGAATGATTGAAATATTGAAAATTAAAATAAAATAATTTAAAATAAAATTAAATATTTATTTTATTTAATAATTGATGAAAAAATAATTTAGCTATTTTCAAGATAGATAAATTTTATCTTTTATTTTATGGGTAAAGATTATCATAAAAAATAATTTTTTTATCTTAAAAATTTTAAAAATATGATAAATTTGTTCAGTTTTTGCATGATTTTGATCCACAGAAGTACGAACATTATTAGGTGCAGGAAATTCAGTCTCAATCACAACCACTGAAAAGGTAGGACCGACATAAATGGACGGTATTGATCGTTTGTTCTAGAACCCGAACCGTTTTCAGACGATCCGAGGTTTAAACCTTCTCCCCCCATTTGTGTGTCCCCCGAAGCGCCCGTGAAACTCTCCGCCGTTCAGAAGCGAGCAGAAGACAGAAGAAGTGAAGAGATGGGTAGCCGTTTGGGTCGACGGGTGATCCACTTCGCGAATCTCCCGATAAAACTCCTGATGCCGTCGCCGCCATTCAACTCCATCCGGGAGATCGCCCTCAAGACCATCCCTTCCGCGACCAAGGTGGAGATCCGCCGCGTCCTCGAGTCCCTCTACGGCTTCGACGTCGCCGAGGTCCGCACCCTCAACATGGAGGGCAAGAAGGTCAAGCGCGGGCCCTTCCTCGCCGCCAAGCCGGACTACAAGAAGGCCTACGTCACCCTCCGGTCGCCCCTCTCCCTCTCCGCCGATCTCTTTCCTATACCTTTGATCCAGGAGGAGCGGGAGCGCATCGCTGCCGCCCAGGCAAAGTCTCGGCCCACCGTCGTCGAGGGGGAGGACGGCGCCGGGGGTCGGAGGCACTGGCTCGACGAGCGCCATGAGGACGAGGAACCAGACGGGCGCCGGAGGCACGGCGGTGGCGGTGGAGGGCGGACGGGTGGTGGTAGTAAACGTGGGACGGGGAAGAAGGCGGAGGAGGAAATCAAGTTCCCCTGGAGCAGCATGCGACTGTCGTCGAGGTAGTGTTGTTATTGTTGTTGTTGTCGTCTTCTTTTTCTTTTTCTTTATTTGCCTTGAGTTAATTAGTAAGGAGAAAAGTTTGCATCTTTTTGCAGAATACATTCGAGTTTGTAAGCAAAATGGTTCTTTGTAGTTATGGATCTCGGAAATTATATTTTGCGTTTTATAATACCTGAATATCATGAATGGTGCTCTCTAGTTATGTTGTAGAATATATGTTTGTTGAAATGCCGATGACGTTTTGGGTATATAGGTTTTTTCAGTTAGAGCTGCAACTTTTTGTATGGAGATGGACTGGTTTCTGTTGTCAGAATATGACATTCGCTGGCACAGTTGTTCGAATACTGTGCTTGTTTGGATAAGACTGGATTATTTTAGTGGAATTTGATTTGGAAAACCAACTCACTGATGCATGTTGATTCCATGGGCTCATGGGACGATAAAATCATGTGGCCCATCGTATTGGCTATTGATATGTTTGATTCATCATATCTTTGCTTTCAGTTTCTGATCTCTGTAAATTTTAACTCGTGTTGTTACCAGTATATATATGAGTGGTTCTGTTCTGCAGGAAGGTTGAGTTTAAGATTATTCAATAACTCTTAATGCGGGGACAGAGATTTGGGACTGAACAATGAGATTTATTTGATTAGCTCCATGCTTGAGCCACCCATTCCTAGACCCAAAAATCTAAGTAACTCGAAATAAGATCGCCCACTTTGCTGTTCACATCCTTGGAGCCCCTTTTGAGTTCCCCCCTTCTCAAGCTTTGGCCTCATTACAGTAATTCTAGTTTTCATAGGCTTTCTGATTATTACCTTTTTTCTTGAAATCTAAACATTAAATAGCATCATAACAAGCACTCTCCCATCTATTTGGCATGATGACTGTTGTTTTGAAAATAAATGGAATTATCATTCTAAAATTGCTAGTAAGTACAGGAAAGATCATACTGTGATGCCATATTGATGTTTAGTTGAGAGGATAGCATAAATAGTGAAATATTAATAGGTCATGCTAAAATTAGCAGTTAATGATAAAAAGTTTGTTCAATAAGCTTTTACTTTGAAAAGATTGTTAAGATCTCAAGTCTATTTAGTGAAGGTGATTCTAATTGTGTTTTATACAATAGTCCATGTTCTTCATATTAATATTTCTTTGTATATTTGATATCTTTTAGGTTATTCCTACAATATAAGTAGTGCTATAGGAGCATTAATGGTGGCAAACCAATGAAGAAGGAATGTGTTCATTGGATTGTTGCCTCGTGTTACATAAGGTCACTTTCTAAAGTGCAAGCATGCAGGGAAACTTAAGCTTTAAATGTATCGTCTTTAAGGACAATCAATGCTTGATTACCATCTTCTTGCTCATGCAAACTTTGTCAGTGTATTTGGGCTCCTTTTGTTGTTTTCATGGGTATATTGGATTCTCCTTGGCACTTTATTAAATGTGTAATTGGTGCATGGTTATATGGGACCAATGGGCCAAATAGTTAGGAGGTTGGTTCTTGATTAATGCTTCTCAGGACATTGAAGGAAAGAAATTTAAAGAAAAATAAATATTCATGCATAAGTTTTTAGGGAAGATCAAGATTGATGTAGTTCATTGTCTTTTTGATGGCTTCGAGTAGGCCAGTAGCTTTGTTCTCATTCTCTGCCCAATATTTGTCATATGTAAAATGGTCACAAACATTTTCAGCTATGTCAAACACATTTTTGATGGTGTGCTCTGTTCAAGTGCCAGACTCATCCATTTATTACAAAAGGCTTTGACTTGCTTTGCGCTCACCAAAAACAATGCTTCAAATGAAGTGGAGGTTAATCCATGGTATAGAAACAAGCCTTCGACAGTGGGTAGATCACTGTAACCATAGTTTCATAGTACAAATGGATTTCAAAATCTTGTTTAAAAGTAACATATTGAGGAGACTCCTACTATTGCTGGTCAACTTAATGATACTGCCCCAAGAGTAGAGGGTGTCATAATTGTTCATTTGTCATAGTGCTAACAATGTGGTAAATCATCTAATGAAGATTAATATTGGAAGAGTTGATTGCTTGTTGGAGTTCTGTACCTTTTGTAACTTGATGTCCTCTGCACTTGTTGCAGAAGACAGTGTCTAAGATAATTTATATGCTTGTTATGCCTGTTTCATCTTCACCAAGTTGTTGAGGCTAGTTTAGTGATCTGCAAGTGATTTCTATGAAGCTTTGTTCTCTCTTTTTTGCTAATAATCGCAATGTTGATTTCTGCACATAAAGCACACTAACTCTAGGTTTGCTTGTGAATCTTTGAAACACACAGACATGTCATTCCATAAGGGCTTTTGTTACCATGTAATTCCTCTTGTAAATAATTTTTTTGAAGTATTTGTTTAATATTAGTTAGTTGAACTGAATTGAGATTGGGAAGCATGTTACTTCTTGTACTAGATCCTGTTGCATTTGTTTCTTTCTTGGAAAGCATTTATTGTTGTTGAAGCCAGCTGAGGATGTCCAGACCATTTAAAGCCAACTATCTGACAATCACACCTTTCGCTAGCTGCTGGTTCCAATTGGAATATTTGTAACACTGTGGAAACCAAAATTTCAACCTTATTTTTTCCCTCTTCCCTTGCATCTGCTACCTTGTTTTAATTTTCACCTGTAGAAGATGCAGGCTCGAAATTGCTTTGTCATTTTTTGTTGAAGCAATGACTTTATCTTTCAGATCGAGTTTTCACATCTGTACTTGTTCCCAGATGTTGATCTCATGAATTTTGCTGATTTTTACTAGAGTGGAAAATTTTCCCGAGATCTTGGGGCACTTCTTGTTTAGAGAAGGGGCTTGTGGTTGACTTCTTTGAATTACAAATGAACTACATGATTTCAAGTTGACTGTATTGGGTACAAAGAAGATGTTTCTGCCGTCATATCTCTGAACCAGGCTTCTTTCTGAAGCCTGTGGAATCAGCAAAATCAACTCTATTTGCTGCTTTGATTCTTAGCTTCCTTTTGAGTTACTCATGTTAATGCATCAAAGCTTACATTTGTGGGGTTTCTATGCCAAGTCTTGAACCTATTTTTCTGCTCCACTTGATAGTGAGAATTATTATTTGCGTACTTCTCCTTATCCTTAAATTCCTTTGCTTCACTGGGATGTCCTTGGGATTGGCTTTCTGCTGCTCAACATCAAGGCCATGTGTTTCTTCCGAAACAAATGCTTATGAAATTTTTAGGCTGCAGGATATGATGCCATCTTCAGATTCCAGTGTATTTGTGTTAGTGGGATATCTGCTGCCAGGCTTATTCGTCAAGTTAGTGTCTGTTAGTACCATGAATGGTGCAAAATGCCTGTATGCAGGTGTCAGAATTTTGGCTTCTTAGACCATGACTGAGCTGCTTGATGTTATTTTTCAATAGTTTATCTTGCTATGGAGAGCTCTCATGCCCAACTATTTTACTTGTGCAATTCAAGTTCCAGTGCAAATGGGACAAGGCTATGCCACCACCCAGTTGCATCCCTCAACATAGGTTTGGTATCACCTATTGTAGGAACTACATTGATCCAAGATTGTTACGAGTCATCTGACTGTTAAAAGTTTAACCCTTCTCGATGTCATGCATTGTCAGCATGCTGCATCATGCTGGATTAGCCAATACAATGGTGTAATGGATCAGGAAAAGGCATTGGCTTTTCATGAGCCATGTGAACCACAAGAACCATTTCATTGAAGCCAGCCCTGCATCAAATACATGCACAATCTGCATCTGAAAGATATTTACATTCAATTCACAGCACGTAGCACTGCTTGTATTGTAAATGTTTTTTGTAAGCATGAAATGTTAATATAAATGTATTATGCTTAATTTTGAAAAAGTAATAGTGACATAATGTTAGATAATGCCATCTAGGGTTTATAACATGCGCATAAACAGTTGTTAATTAATTATAAACTTTGCCTGGAATAATTAAGCAAGTCCACTCACAACGCTAGTAACATTTCAGTTCCTTGCAAAGATTTTCTTTCAACATGTTTGTACAACAATCAATTCTTTACACCCCACTGTACATATCCAAGCTCGACATCGTTACTAACCTTTCGAATGAGGATAGGGTGACAAAGCTGTTTAGGGGTGCAAGAATTGAGTTCCTTGGAACGTGGATGGGTGTGTTTCAAGGCATCTTTCCTGTACCATATGCAACCTGAATCAGTTCCTTGGGGGATATCCGACAGGAGAAGAAGAAGAAGAAAACAAAAGCCAGTCATCATGGATCGTGAATCTCCCAATCAACGGATGAGAGGGCCATTGCAAGGATGATCTCTCTCTACTGCTGGAGGAGGACCACCTCCCGGACGACACCGCACTCGCAGTTGACGCTCACCCTCACCGCCTGCCTCTTGCGCCACTCCGCCCCGCCATCGCGATCCTGGACCTGGACCTTAAAATTATCAAAATACCCTAGAAGCACCTATGCCCCTAATGGAGCTAGAATAATCAAAATTATGGCAGCAAGAAAGATCCATGGGCAGTGCGTTATCGTAATTTTGCACCAGAATTTCTTCAAAAATCAAGAAAAAAAAAAAAGAATTCATTTCAGATGATCTACCACATATCAAGTCGTCCATCCGATGGAGATCGGACGGTCATGAATTCTTGATTGGATCATTTAGGATAAAAAAAGAATGAAGAATAAATAAAAGAAGAGAGAGAAAGAATTACCCTCTTATTGCTAGGCGCGGGGCAGGTTATCGCCGTCGCCGCCGCTGGTGGGGTGCTTTCGCTGGAATGGGACCGCTCGACGCGACGGTCCGATGGCACGGGCACTAAAAACGACGGCGGCGACATTGGGGGGACAGGATCCGAGCACAGGTGAACGAAGGGAGGGACGGCGTTCGGCGGAGGGGAGCCGAAGGCCTCGGCAGGCGATTCAACACTGGAAGGGAAAGCAGGGGAGGCGGTGCGGCCGAGCGGGGCGGAGGGGAAGGAGTGGGAGCGGAGGAAGGCAGAGGGCGGGGGAGGCGAGGGCGTTAGCGAGGGGCCGGCGCGGCGGGAGGAGGAGGGGTGGGGGGACGACTCGGAGCGGAGGAGGACGGGGCGGGTGGGGGAGGGGGAGGAGGAGGCGGAGGCCGAGGCGGAGGTGGGATCGAATACGAGGAGCTTCTTTCGGGAGCGGGCTGGGGGGTGGAGGCAGCGGCGCTTCCTGTTCCCGCAGCAGGGGCAGGGCTCCGAGAAGCCGACGGTCGCGGAGGAGGACTCGAGCCGCACCTCCGAGATGTACGCGGTCACCTCGGCGGCTTCCGGCGGGTTCTTGGAAGCCGTTTCCATCTCTGATCTCGCTCTGGATGGAGCGTTCTAATCCTTGTTCAAATTGTGGGAGGGAGGGAACGGAGTCTATTATATAAGGAGGAGACGGCGGTCGAGATTGTCTGACGAAAGCATCGGGCGGCTGAAATTGCTCCGGTTTGTTTACTTGGTTTTGGATACTTGATATGCGTGCAGTACACGCAGGTTTTAACTCCTCGGGGCATTTGGTATCGGGACATGCATCTAAGACAAGAATGATATAAATAAAAATGATAAAATACTGTATTACGGTGATCCAATGCCAGTAATTTTAAATTAACTGCACTTCTCAATCATCTCTCAACCCAACCATAGAATGTCTATCTTTGAAGTTGAGAATCTAAATCACCTCCAGATAATGATCTTGGATTAAAATATAAAGACAAAAATATATTTCAATCAAATAAAAAAATTAATACATCAATATTTATTAATATATTATATTAATATTATCTATATATATTATATTATATTTAATATTATATAATATATTTATAATATATATTACATGATAATAATTATTAATCATATTTCATATTATAATTCAATAATAATTTTAAATTAGAATAAAAATATCTTATAGTACTTTATATTAATATAATAAAATTAAATTGCTTCAATTTATTTATTCTTCTAATCAAAATAAATATTATTATTAATAAATAATATATTATAAGTATAAATAAAATATTAATTTTATAATAATAATTAATATATTTTTATAGGATTAATAGTTTATAGGACTAATAAATATATTTTTATAAATCTATTAATTATTAATATATTAATAAATATAGTAATATTTTATTTATAATATATTAGATATGATTAATAAATATATTTTTATATAATATATTATGGATAGTTTTAGTATTATATAATTAGTGATTTTGGATTCTCATAGAATATCAAATAGATTACTCATGGATACTCGATGAGCTTTGATCATTAGACAATAGCCTACCAAACGTCATGATTTTAAATCAATGATGATCAAATCACTACAAGATTTGGATTATCGATAATCTTAAATCACATGGTGATCTCATTTGGATCATCAAATGCTACCCAAGTGATTGGATGACTTAGTTAATCACTTAGTGACCTACAAGTATTTAACTCAAGTCCAATCATGTATTAATATATAATGTCCAAAACAGCTTCTATATTATCTGAAGCCAGCTGCAATTTTAATAATTTAGGGACTTATGAGCAGGCACCAATATACAGTTTCTCCTTGAAATGTTGGAAGGTGAGTTCATGCAAAATCTCGAACCAAGAATGTTTCCGAAGCTAATAGTATATCATTTTCTATTAACAACATGTCATCTACATACAGTACAAAAAAAATGACTACAGAATCATTAGCCATTTGTAAATGCAAGGCTCTTCTTCGTTCCTAATGAAGCATATATTTTGATCACCTTATCAAAACGCATGTTCTAACTCCTAGATTCCTGCTTCAGTCCATAAATTGATCTATTTAGTTTGCTCATCTTAGATTCGTTTATGGATGTAAATCCTTCATGTTGTATCATATATACCTCTTTTTTCAGCTCTCCATTAAAGAAATAGTTTTACATCCATTTACCAAATCTCATAATCTAAGTGTGCTGCTATTGCAAGCATAATTCGGATGGGCTTGAGCATTGTCATAGGTGAGAACGTCTCATCATAGTCAATACCATAAATTGACGGTAATCCTTGGCAACTAGAGGATTTTATAGGTCTCCACCTTTCCGTTCGCTCCTCTTTTTCTTTTGAAAATCCACTTGCACCCTATAGATTTTATTCCTTTAACAGATCAACTAGTGTCAACATACCATTGATCTCATGGACTCCATCTCGGATTTCATGGCTCAAGCCACTTCTGGAAGTCGGCCTTTGCATGATTTTCATATAAGTGATCGGATCCTCATCGTTCTCATCTAGTTCGATAGGATCACCATCTCGGATTAAGAAACCGTAGTATCTGTCCAGTTGATGCGTACTCTATTGATCTCTTTAATGGTGCCTCTATAGCTCTAGATTTGATTCTCCAATCAAATCGATTCTGTATGTGCCGATTCTTCTACCTCATGAACTTCACCAAGTTCAATTTTGCTGGTATTAGTTTTGTCTCTAAGGAACTCTTTTTCCAAAAAGATTGTCCTGTTGTTGACGAACACCTTTTGTTCTTCAACAAGTAGAAGTAGTATCCTTTATTTTTTTGGATACCCTACGAACAAATATTTATTGGACTTTGGTCCCAGCTTATCTGTCTTTAAACGCTTGATATAAGCTAGACACCCCCAAACTCTAAGGTATGAGAGCACCGACCTATGCCCTATCCATATCTCATATGAGTTTTATCGATAGACTTGCTTGGAACCTTATTTAGAATATAGCAGACAGTTTCAAGAGCGTATCTCTAAAAGGAGATTGGCATATTTGCAAACTCCCTTCATGGATCGAATCATGTCTAACAGGGTTCGATTCCTCCTTTCAGACACTCCATTATATTATGGTGTTTCAAGAGGGATCTACTGTGAGAGAATCCTATTCTCCTCTAGATATATCAAAAATCACTGATGAGGTATTCATCTCCTTGGTTTGATCGAAGATTTTAATACTCTTTTCAGTCTATTTTTCTACTTCACTATGAAATCTTTGAACATTTCAAATGATTCAGATTTACGCTTCATAAGGTAGAGATCCATACCTCGATAAGTCGTCTGTAAACATAATGAAGTAATAGTATCCTCCTCTGGCAGTTATGTTCATAGGTCTACATACATCACTATGTATTAGACCTAGAATATCATTGGTCATTCATCTTTTTTTTAAAAGGTGACTTGGTCATCTTACCAAATAGACAGGATTCACAGGTCGATAATGATTTATAATTATTAATTTCAAGGATACTCTCTTTGATTAATCTGTCTATCCTGTTCTTGTTTACGTGACCCAGCCTATAATGCCAAATGTAGGAATCACTGACATTATCTATCCTAGGGTATTTGTTCGATGTGTACATTATACCAACAGACTATGATAATATGTATATGTCATATTTTAATTATCCATACATAATTATAGTATCATTCACAATAATATCACAAAAATCATTCTTATTAAAAACTTAAAACTAAATTTGGCCAAAAGGCCTACAAAATGGCATTCATCAAAAAGGAAGAATAATAATGACACTCATCTAACATGGCACTATTAGACTCAAAAACAAGCTGCATAGTTTCTAAAGCTAGAACTGGAATAAGACTTCGATTCCAATATTCAGAAACCGCTCGTCTTCTCTAAATTTTCTACTGACTTGCAATTCCTACAATGAATTACAAATATTAATCGGACTTTCGATATCCAATACCCAGGTAATAGTATTACAAATAGAGAAATTACAAGGAGTTATCATATAAGTATCTTACAAAGCAAATGATTGTTTGTTTCTCTTACTCTTTGACTTATTTGGATCAAGGAAAGCTATATATGCTGAAAATTTATTTTTCAATGACCCAACTTCTTGCAAAAGAAGCATTCTGCCTGGCTCTTATCGATTTTTGACTTTTTGCTCTGCTCTGACTTAAGTTCGACGGCATGATTTTTCTGCATCTTTTTCTTCTTTCTTCTTAGAGAAACGACGACCTGCAGATGAACTCCTACTATATGCATCGGCTTCTTTTGGAGCTAATGGTCCTTCTCGAATGTCTGCAGCAATTCTAGCAAACTATGGTAGTTCACTATAGACTTGGTCATTCTGTAATGACTCAAGAAGAATAGGTAAGATTTTGGTAGCGAGTTCAGGATAGTATTCTTACCCAACTGTTCATATAACGGAAAGTCAAATTTACTTAAGTATTTAATCTGCTCGATCATGTACAATACATGATCAGTGACTGATGCCCCCTCTCGCATACAGACATTGAATACAGCATAAGAGATTTTATGTCTCTCCACATCCTCAGGGGTGTCGAATATCTCATTCAACATTTGAATCATATCCTCTGATTGCGTATCTTCGAACTTATGACTAAGTTCATCGTTCATTGCTGCCCTCATGATGCAACGCACAGTTGTGCGTCATTGAGCCACTTCAAATAAGTGTCTCTCACAGCACGGGGTGTGTTGGTAGTAGGTTCTTTAGATGCTAGATCCGCAAGCACGTACAAGATCCTTTCGTGCTCCAGAACGATCTTTAACTTCTGATACTAACTATCGAAATGGGATCCGAAAAGCTTGTTACTGTCCAACAGTGAACGAAGCGATAGTGTGTTAACCATAGCTAAAAAGAAAAAATATAAACCTATTAGTATATGAATTATTTTAATCCTAAAGATATGAACTTTAGTTTAAAGGTACTCCCACTATTTTATACAAATTGGTAGCATCTACCTCTAATTCAAAAATTACATTAATTCTTTAGCGGGTACTAGAATCCACACAGATTGCATTCGAATCTAAGTATGGCTCGGCCAACCCTAGTGCATTCATGGGTAAGTTCATAATCAATTATTTCTCTAAACAATTTTTAGCAATTAGATTTTACCTCAGGCATCTCTTCAACAGACGTGTGGCGCCTTTACAGAAAATTCAGGATAGATCCAACCATTAACATGACTACACCAAGCGCATCCAACAAATGAATATCCAGGCCCGAGTGTGGCTCGATCAATCTGAGCATTGATCTAAAAGGCATAACAAGATGGTCATATGATGAATGATAATTTCAATATCCAATAGACACCAGGCCTGTGGTGCCTTCAATGCCTATTTAGAATATTAGACTCATTATCACGCATCTTAATGGGAGGCTATGAACTAGTTATCCCTATAACTGTATTATTTTAAGGACCTAATAATATAAAATATTTGATTTAATGATTTGAGAATAAGAGAAGAAATTGATCTGTAAGTCATAAATCCTCCCACTGATTTCACCCAATTATGAAGAGGACTTTATACAAGCTGATCTAAAAATACTTAAATCAGTCATATTGATTTATCTTAATGACATGGGTCAATTTGAATCGATTAGTAATCTAATTAAAACATAATCTACCATATTAGTCAGGTAAGTGAGATTGATAGGAGGGATATGCCATTACTCACCATAGACGCCATCTGGATGAATAACTCCCAATTAATGACCACCGATCAAAACTGTCAAATTTACCTTGGATACTAACTGGTTAATTAATTTCGATTTGGTCCACCAGAAGATTTAGGCTCAACCACTAAGCCATGTTCATGATCCATTTAGGGTGCATTTGGTTACACTTTTGATTTTGATTTTTAAAAAGTATTTTTTATTTTTTTTGATTTTTGCTATTGAGTAAAAGCAAAAAAGTAAAAAGTATGTTTGGTAACATGTTGCTATAAAGCAAAAAGCAATATTTGGGGACGGCAGATGAAGAGTTCAACGAGCGAGAAGAGTTCAGAAAGGGAGGGAGAAGGGGATGGGGAGGTGAAGAGCTCAACGAGAAGAAGGGTTCAGGCCCTTTACTTTTTGATTTGGTGTTTTAAATGTGCGGAAGCAAAAAAAGCAAAAAAATAAATTTTGAAAAGCAAAAAAATTTTGCTTTGCATATAAAGTAATTATTTTGATTTTTTGATTTTTACTTTTTGCTTTTATGACATTACCAAACATTGCTTTTTGATTTTTGCTTTTTGAAAATCAAAAAGCAAAAAAAATATTTTTTAATGCCTAACCAAATGCACCCTTAGTAAGATAAAAAATATAGACTTGATCTAGCTTCAACTATTAAGGTTGATCTAGAAAAATTCGGACCTAATCTAATTCAACTCTTGATTAGATTTAATCAATTTTTTTATTTAGTCTATATCTGTTTCTAACCCTAGGTCTAACCTAGTAGAAGGATCTGATTCATGCTAACCCATTACTCATTGATTTATGTGGTGTCTTAAAATCTTCAATTCTCAAATCTAAATCGTTTTAAAACTTAATTCTAAATTAAGTGTGTGAAACGTGTGTTACAGTTTGTAGAACTATTCTACTAGAGTTTCAAGTGAAGCATACCATATATTTTATATCATGAAAATAATTTTCATATCAATGTTTAATAATTAAACATGCATAAGTATGATCTAAACTTCATATATACATCACATGTATCATGACTACTTTTAAATCATTACAATTACATCTAATGTAACATACTATTCTGATTTTAAAATAATTTATATCTTATTGTAATGAGTCATAAATCGTTTTAGATCTAATCTAAATTATTTATGATCAAAAAATTTATAACATTGTTCTTTTTTCTTCATGATATGGATCACAATGACACCCCTATACGTCATAAGAGAATCCGTCGAATGGACAAGAGAGTTGAATTATACATGACTGGTTCACTGACTAGAATAGGTGTATCAAGTTAGGACCAACCTGCATTAACAAAAGAACGAAACAATTAAAATCTACTACAATCTAGTGCATATTGAACTAAAATTTGTTTAAAAAATTGGAGAAGAAAAGCTTATCACATTCATATAGGTATTTTCAGTCCCCTCTAACACATATATACCCGACCCTCTAGGAACATACTCCATAGCATCACCAATTGTAGTCCTGCCACGTCCTCTTCATTGATAGTTCTTTCATCATTTGCATCCACAACATCATTGCTGCATGTACCCATACCTCTCCTCCCTCTCTCTCGAGCACTTTCACCCCTATTGCCTCTACTAGTTTCAATCTTAACATCATTTGCACTTACATTCCTTCCACCCCTATTTCCATCTCCTACTTCATTAGTCATTTCTCTTTTGCTCAGCATTTGATCTAACAAACTGCCAAAAGAACATATAAAAGTGAGTACATTATGTAAGGAATTTATTTAATGTAAATAAGTATGAAATTCATTATACCTTGTCAGTGTCTGATTGATGCTCATTAGTCTCATCCTTGTGTGGACATCCAGTTCTATTATGGCCAGCTTCATAGCAAAGACTACAATGAATCATAACTCCTATTTTAGAAAGCTTGTATCGATTTGTTGGTTCATCATGACCTCTTTTTCTTCTCAACTTTGGCCTTCCAGGTGGCCTCCTGTATGTTGGTGGTTTGACAAGCCCAAGAGAATGTGTTGGTCAAAACTTTCTTGATCTGATATAATGAATTGTCATGCTGTATGCTTGCAAATATCTGTCATTGGTGAAGAAGTCAGACACATCTTTTTGGCTGCCTATTCATTGCATAAATTGCTGACACAGCATGATAGCAAGGAATTTCAGTCAAATCCCACCCCCTACAACTGCAAGATCTAGCTGCAATAACTACTATATGCTTGTCCATATCATGTCTGACCCTAAACTCATATTCTCCAGCTCGTATACTCCTACAATTTCTATTTAAACTATTCTCTCAGTTCAATGTCCTATAAATTTCAGGACATATATCCCTATGCCAGCTATTATCAAGATCTCTCGTCTTATGAATTTAAAGCATTGCATTCTCACTTATATCATCTAGCATAGCATAATCTCTTTGCACCTGGCATCTAAAATGAAACTGTTAAAAGTCTCATCCAGATTGTTGTGAATTATGTCACATTTGCAATCAGTTAAAAAAAAAGCTCTACACTAGTGTCTAGGGTCCCTCTTTAGGATCTCTTCTATTGCTTCATTAAACAATTCCCTCAATTTGACCACAGCTAGCTGAAAGTCAGGCTCAGTTTATACTTTAGCTATAGCCCAGAATATCCATTTATATGTAAGCCCCTTGAATCCATCTGACTGGTCGCATGTAGAGGTCTTGCACAGAACCTATGCTCAGCACCTGGGACAAGTTCTACAATGCTTGGGATAAGGCCCTGATTAAAATTCAACAAAAGATAATGCGTTAGTCTTAAATTAATTACAATTATAGAAAATGAAAATACATTAGTACATATCTAACCTTTTGTTTGTCTAAGATCCAGACCCAATTATTTACTTCTTATGGACCAATATCTCCAAGTAACATCTTCAAGAACCAAGTCTAAGTATCCCTAGTTTCCCCTTCTGCTACACACCATGCTATAGCCAACATTTGGTTGTTCCCATCCCTTCCAACAGCAGAAAGAAGCACCTCCTGTGTAGGAGGTTTCAAATGACATCCATCAAGCCCTATTATTGGATTACACCCTCTCTTGAAACATTCTCTATATGCTTCATAGCAAATGTAGAATTTTTGAAATCTATTCTCGTTCTCATCAGCCTTTATGAAGAAACTACTGTTAAGATTTCTTTATCCTAACTCACTTGCATAATCCCTCACCCACTCATACTGCTGCTGAAATGACCCATAAATAGTCTGCATTGCCTTCTGCTTTGCTCTAAAAGCTTGTCCTCTTGACATCTTAATGCCCCACTTCTTTTTACAATGATCAACAATGCTCTTCAAAGTCTTATGTGGGTTATAATGAGGTTATCTTCGATCTCCTTCGTAATCCAGTTAGCATTAGCATGTGTTATCTTCTCACTTGACTCATATTCATGTACATCAATCAACGACTTCACAGAAAATATTCTTCCTCCCTTTTCCTGCCAAGTTGCATCATATACAAAAGACACCCTTACATTCAATAGTCACCCTCTTAGCATGATTTTTTATGAATCTTAACTTGAATCCATTTGCAATTTCATAGCATGTAACAGTATGCTTGAAAGCTTCTACATCCATGAATTGCATTCCTATTTCAAACTTAATGTCTGCCCATTCTGATTTTGTATTGAAAGGCTTACCGGTTTTTCTCTTACCATCATTCCCATTCTCATTTTCTTCGTCTTCATTTAAGTCCAAGATAGGTAGACTCATTGTCCTTATAATCTAACTGGTACCTCTCCCTTATAGATGGGCCTGCAGCATTGTTGAATCTCCATCCTTCTCCTCCAGCACTCTCATCTTACTGTCTTTGTAGCCACTATTGAACCCTATTAATCCTATTTCTTCTCCCCATTCAATCTCTGCACTATGTTTCTTGGTCATTTGATTCACCTTCCTCCTGGTTACCATGTTGTTCATGGTTCTCATCCTCTTAGTTACCAACCCTAGTGCCTCTTTTAGAATTGTTGCGGCCAATCCCCTCGTCGCCTGGTCGCCGGGAACGAGCGCCTGCAAAAGAAAGTCCACACTGACCGGAGGCGGCTCCGGCGGGGACCCTCCGACGGTCAAGTCAGAAGGAGACTAGGCAACAGTGAAATGAAAACAGAGAGCTCAACGAGAGAAGAGAGCTAGAGAGGAGGGAGTTCAGGGTTTCGAATCGACCTCTAGCACTGTTGCCTTCCCTGATATATATAGTGGAGCATGGTATGGCGCCGTCATTAATGGCGCGGACAATTGAAGTATTGTCAACTCACTGAGGACTGTCAGAGCCGCCGTGAGGGTGTCAAATCGCCGTGGGGCTGTCAAATCGCTAGGGTTGACCATGCCTTAGATGGGATAATGCCCCTAGGCGGCAGTGCCGCATGCCGTTGTCAGGACTGACAGTCTCTGGCAGTAGTACGGCGATTGAAGGAGCCGACCGACCATAGGTCGGCGGCCAGCTGAGGGGCGTCGGGTGAAGATCTGGGCCCCTCCGACAGTCAGTCGGGCACGTTGCAGGAGTCGGGCATCAGACTCCATGGTGCAGTCGGTTGGGAGAGCGAAAAAGGTCTGCCCGACCGACGTATCCTCGGTCGGTCGATAGCCGCTGATCGGTCGGTAACGGCACTCGTCTGTCAGTAACGGCTCCCGTCGGTCGGTCGGTAACGGCTCCTTTGGTCGGTCAGTCGATAAAGTCGGATGTTGAACATGTAGGCCCGATGATGAGTCGGCATGAGTGGGGTCGGTCGGTATTCTCCAACAGTTGCCCCCCTCCACTCCTGAGTCGGATGGCGCGCTGGCCAATGTCTTTGTTTGGGGCAGCAACGTCGGGCGAAAGGAGTGGATTACAAGCGTGTCAAGTTCCGACCGTCTCGTGGGCCGGTATGATGACCGTACCGTGGGTTGACATGATGACGGGCGCCTCATGAATGTCGGCGATTCGCTGGCGTCAGATGTCCTATCGGTGTCAGACGTCTTGTCGGTGCCAAACATCCTGCCGGTGTCAGACGTCCTGTCGGTGCCAGACGTCCCGTCCCATCGGGAAGGAAAACCGTCGTTCCCGCCGCCCCTTCGGGGATACGAAACGTCATGGCCTCTGTGCCACGTGGTAGGTGGCCATTGGGACGGGTCCGTTGGAGCGGATGGAGGTGACGTGGCTCGATCTGAGGATGGGTGCGTCGAACCATCGGGCCGACGGATGGCCCGGATGACGCCACGTGGCTGATCTGGGTATCCCTCGTTGGTCGTGCCTTCATCTCGACCGTCGGGGGGTACTATATATACAGGGTCGCCCATATCCAGGTTTTTACCCTCCTCACTTTGCTGTCGAGACTCTGCCCGCGTAGCCCCTCGTTCAGGTACTCCGCTTTGCTCCTTCTCAGGGGTCTTCTCTTTTTCTTCTTCTAAGGGCCTTCCCCATCTTTATCGTCTTCCTCCTTGCTTTCTCGCAGTCTGCTCCTTCTTCTTCATTTCAGTCTTTTATTTTAGTCCATGGCTAGGATATCCCCACGAGGAGGTCGGTCGGGAGAGCCGACTGACGACCCTCGGTCGACCCGGAGGTGGAGGTCTCTTCACTTTCGGGGCCGAACGTCGATCGGCTCCGGGAGCAATATTGCATCCCGGAGCAATTTCGGCTGTCCGCCCCTGGTGCCAATGGTCGGGTCAATAGCCCGCCCGAGGGCCAGGTGGCCTTCTACGTTGAGGACCTCCGGGCCGGCCTTCGCTTCCGGTTCGGAGTTCGTCCGAAACGTACTCGACTATTACGGGCTATGCCCGGCGCAACTCGCACCGAACTCGGTTCGGTAATAGTCAGTTTTGCTTTATTGTGTCGGCTTTTGCCGACTGAACCTCGGATTTCCTCTTCCGAGCCTTCTTTGTCCTCCGACCCACCCTAAAGCCCGAGGGTGGTGGTACTTCAATCCTCGGAAGGGCTTTCTTTCATCACTGGTCTTCCATCGTCCATTCACGGATGGAAGAACCAGTTCTTTTTCGCATCTTCTTCTACTCCATGGGGGTTCCTGCTCGTTGGGGGAATCTCCGAACCGAACCGAACGAGAACAGTCGGGTGGAAGCCGAAGACCGGGAAGACTTCCACCGGCTGAAAGACATCTCAGTGCCGAAGCAGAGGGAGCTCGTCACTGAGCAGGCACTGTACGACGCCGGCCTCAGCCCGGTCCCTCGCTTAGGTCGGTTTTTCATTTTTCTTCTCCTTTTTCTTTTTGTTTTTCCCTTTATGGTGCTAACCATTTGTCGTCGTTTACAGATATGCCGCCGAGGTCAAGACTGACGGCTGCCGACGTACGCCAGTACGCCGTTCGAAAGAGGCCGGCGCAAGGGGCCGGGCCGTCGCGGCCTCCCAAGAGGCCCCAAGTAGCTCCGTCGAGCAGCCGACCGGGTTGGGGGCGGAGCCCGTAATCACGCTGTCGGCACCAACAGTGCTCGTCGAAGTCCCGTCCGAGGGACCGTCGGGCGAGGGTGCAGCCTCGCCCGAGAGAAGGGCGGCCGATGAATCGATCAACGGCGCACGGCTGCTCAGCCGGCAGAGGAGGATCGGGAGGAGGCACACGAGCCCGAGCAACCCGCGCCCGCTGCTGCCGCGCCCTCGGTCGATACTCGTCGGGCTCGAGCTTGCCGTCCTTCTCCGACGTCAGGGCCTGGATGTCCGACCGAGGGAAGGCCCCTATGGCGTCGGGCGACGAAGGAAGGTCGGCCGGTGGTGGGGGGTCGACCGACTCCCCATTCCTCGAAGGTGCGTCGGGCTTGGCCAACCACGACTTGGCCAGGAGGCTGTGCCAGGCGCTCCTTCTTCCAGCCGACATCGAGGCGATGAAGAATCAGCGTGTCTCCGACATGCTGTCTTCATTCTACCCGATGATGATCCGGGTGAGTTTCTCTCTTCTTCGTTTTCAATATAGCTTCCGTGAGTTCGGTCTCCTGACGGTCGGTCTTGTTTTGTGCAGCTGGTTTACAACATATCCGAGCTAGAGGCCGGATATCGAAAGTTCGATGATATGCGCACGGCTTGGAGAGACAAAGTCGCGGCCGCCGAAGCCGACGGGTCATTCTGGTCGACCAGCTACAACAGTCGGTCGACCGGGAGGGCCGACTTGAGAGGGAGGTCACCCGACTCACGGAGGAGGTCTCCCGACTCACGGGAGCCTTGGCGACATCGGAGTCGGAGCTACAGTCGGCCCGGGACGATGTGAAGAAGAAGTCCCGGACCGTCCGCCGGCTTCGGCACGAGCGGGACAGCTTCGCCAAGGAGCTGAAGGACGAACGCGAGCAGCTCCGAGTAAGCCTCGGGAACCTCGCTAAGGTCGAAGAAGGTCTATCCATCGCCCAGGCCGACGCAGACATCGCGAAGGCAGAAGCGGAGTCGGCGAAGGAGGCCATGGGTCGGACTGTTGAAGACTTCCGGACTCGGAAGAGTACCGGGAAGAGCTTCTGGAGAGCGGCTTCCTTTCGTACCGGGTGGGGTACGAGGATGCTCGGGAAGCCGTTCGACACCTGTACCCAGAGCTTGATCTCAGCGGCGTTATTCTGCCGGAGTCGGAGGCCCCAACTGCGGAGGAGATGGCCGACCCAGCATCGGAAGGCCTCACCACCAGGGCGGAAGCCGAAGAAGACGCAGAGCAAGCCACCGAAGATCAAGCGGCCCCGACTGCCGAAGCCAGAGCGGGTTCGCCGACCGTCTCGGGCCGTCATCCAGTGGAGGAGGCCGACTCTGAAGACTAGTCAGTTTTTTCATTTCTTTTTGCTTCGGCTTATAATACTTGTAGTCAGGCCTCGGCCCAGTTTGTAAACTTGTCTTGATCTTCAATGAAGTCAAAGTCAAAGTTTTTGGACTTGAACCTTTTTCTTTCCGCATGTCTTTCTTTTGTGGAATGCATTTGAACACATAAGTCGCCAGTCCGATAGATCAGTTAGGACGTTCGATAATGCGTGCTGCCACGAAGGCAGAGCAAGTCCCGACTCTGGATCGGTCTTCCGACGGTCGAGGGCTTAAAGTCGGGCATCCTTCGCCCGGCGGTGAGTCGGGCGTATTCGTTGAGTCGAAAGCCGACCGACCGTCGGATAAGGCTTGGCAGTCGGATGTCGTCCGACGCGTTTAGTCGGAGAAACGATGATAAGTCGGATTTCGATACCCTTGCATCGGGTACTTACGCCACGCCGCATGATAGACGGTGGTAAGCCGAATGTCTTCCGACCGGTCGTAGCCCGATCGGTGAGTCATGAATGCGACAGAGGTCGCGTCGTGTGATAGACGGTGGTAAGCCGAATATCCTTCGATCGACCGTAGCTCGGTCGGTAAGTCGCGACGTCGGTCGCGCAGGCGTTATGCCTTTCTTTGGTCGGGGCTCAGTCGGCAAGTTAGCCGATCGTTTGGCCCGAAAGTTCGACCGTAGAAGGAGTGCTAACTCCCATTGTTATGGATGGTTCGGCCCTTGTGAGCATCCGATACATCGTCGGCGATCGCGCCGTAGGCTCCATATGGACATTAAGTCCAAGTCAGGACGTCGGGACTCATCCTTCTTGGCGAGCGCCGATCATCGGTCGAAGAGTCAAGACTCCAAAATTTGAAACTGGATTTGTATTCCGAACGAACAAGTACAAAGTTCATTGGTGATACAACTTCAGGTTGTCAGCATTCCAGGTCCGGGAATGGGTTTCCCTTCCAGAGTTTCCAGTCGGTAAGCCCTTGGCCCGTAGGTGTCCGCTACCATGTAGGGCCCTTCCCAATTCGGAGCTAGCTTCCCTTGGTCTAGTGGCTTCGAGACTTCTGCCTTTCTTAGGACTAGGTCCCCAGCCCTGAAGAGCTTTGGCCTGACCTTGGCGTTGTAATATCGGACTACTTTCTGTCGGTATGAAGCCATGCGAAGTTGAGCCTCATCCCGAAGTTCGGAGAGGAGGTCTAGGTCGGCCCTCCGACACTCGGAGTTGTTCGGTTCTTGATACTGCTCGACCCTGGTTGATGGCAGCCCGACCTCGAGCGGTATCATTGCCTCCGTCCCATAGGCCAAACTGAAAGGTGACTCCCCAGTCGGAACGCGGGGGGTCGTTCGGTAAGCCCACAGGACGGAGCTCAACTCCTCGACCCAGAGGCCTTTGGCTTCATTCAGTCGGTTTTGAGCCCGTGTAGTATAGTCCGGTTGGTCACCTCGACCTCGCCATTGGACTGTGGGTGCCCGACTGAAGTCAGTCGGTGCGTGATGTGAAACCTCGCGCAGAAGTCTCTGAAGTCCTGGTTGTCGAACTGTCGCCCGTTGTCGGTGATAATGGTATGCGGCAATCCGAACCTGAAGATGATGGACTTCTGGATAAAGTCCTCCATCTTCGCTCGATAATCTGTGTCAGGGGCTCGGCCTCCACCCACTTGGTGAAGTAGTCGATGGCAACGACTATAAACTTCCTTTGGCCCGATGCCGGAGGGAAAGGACCGAGAATGTCGACCCCCCACTGAGCGAAGGGCCATGGGGCGACAATAGGAGTGATTTGGCTGGCTGGTCGGTGTTGTACATTGGCATACTTCTGGCACGGTTCGCACTTCGGACCAACTCAGCCGCATCTTTCCTCATGGTGGGCTAGTAGTAATCCTGCCGCAGGACCTTGTAGGCCAAGGATTTGCCCCCCAAGTGACTCCTGCAGATCCCTTCGTGCACTTCTCTGAGTGCGTAATCACGTCGGTCGGTCCCAAGCACCTGAGCAAGGGAAGGGAGAATGACCTTTTGTAGAGTCGGCCATCCATGATCACATATTGGGAGGCCGACCATCAGAGCCGCCTGGCCTCCGCGGGATCTTCAGGGCTGATCCCGTCGGTCAGGTACCGAACAATCGGATCTATCCAGCTTGGTTCGGCCATCAGTTGTAGCACCTCCTCGATCTTGTCGATGCTCGGCTGCTCGAGATTCTCCACGAACGTCTGGCCCAAAGAGTCGAAAGCTGAAGTCGCCAGCTGGAGAGTGCGTCGGCCCGGGCGTTCTCCGATCTGGGGATATGGGAGATTTCGAAATATCCGAGGCGCGCCACGAGATCCTTCACTTTCTGGAGATACTTTGCCATAGCTGGGTCTCGTGCCTCGAATTCGCCTTTGACCTGCCCCACGATTAGCTGAGAATCGGAGAATACCCGGAGGCTGTCGATCCCAAGTTCCTTGCCATCCTCAAGCCGGCGAGGAGCGCTTCGTACTCGGCTTGGTTATTGGAGGCTTTGAAGTCAAATCGGAGGGCATACTCGGTGACTACCCCATCCGAGTTGGTGAGCAGGAACCCAGCCCCGCTCCCCTGAGCATTTGAAGCTCCGTCGATGTGCAGTACCGAGGTGGAGACCGGGTCAGGCTCGGAGACCGCGGCTCGTCCGGGGTCCGCGCCATCCGACCTTGATCGGTCGTCGGGCATTCTGCGATGAAGTCGGCCAGGACCTGGGCCTTTAAGGCAAGTCGCGGTCGGTACTGTATGTCGAACTCGCTGAGCTTCATTGCCCACTTCGTCAGTCGCCCCGATGTGTCGGGTCGGCGCAATATCGCCCTCAGGGGCAGGTTGGTGAGAACCGCAATGGCGTGCGCCTGGAAGTATGGGCGGAGTCGTTGTGCGGAGACGGTCAGAGCGAAAATCATCTTTTCTGTCTCCGAATATCGAGCTTCAGCGCCGCGGAGCACTTTGCTGATATAGTAGATAGGTTAATGGGTTCGGCTCTCGTTTTCTCGGACGAGCACCGAACTAACCGTCTCGGGGAAGTGGCCAAATAGAGATACAGTGTCTCCCCGACCTCTGGCTTCACAAGCAACGGCGGAGAAGCCAGGTACCTCTTCAGATCCTCGAAGGCCCGTCGGCACTCATCCGACCAAGAGAAGCCCCTCGCCTGCCTCAGGGTTTTGAAGAACGGGAGGCATCTTTCGGCCGACCGAGAGATGAATCAGCTGAGAGCAATGATTTTTCCATTCAGCTGCTGGACCTCCTTCTTGGTGTTCGGGTGCCGCATGTCGACGATTGCTTTGATTTTCTCGGGGTTGGCCTCGATTTCTCATTGAGAAACGAGGAACCGAGGAACTTCTCCGAGGTCACTCCGAAAGCGCACTTAGTCGGATTCAGCTTCATTCGATGTTGTCGTAGAGTGCGAAAAGCTTCTTCGAGATCTCGAACATGATCCGCAGTCTGCGCACTTTTTACCAGCATGTCATCCACATATACTTCCATATTACGCCCGATCTGATCTTTGAAGACCTTATTGACGAGTCGTTGGTAGGTAGCTCCCACGTTCTTCAGCCCGAAGGGCATCACCCTGTAGCAGTAGAGGCCCTTGGGGGTCACGAAGGCAGTGTGCTCCTCGTCCTCGGGCACCATTTGGATCTGATTGTACCCGACGAAGGCGTCCATGAAGCTGAGCAGTCGATAACCGGACGTCGCATCCACCAGCTGGTCGATCTTTGGAAGTGAAAAGTTGTCCTTTGGACAGGCCCGATTCAAGTCGGTGTAGTCGATGCAAATCTTTCACTTTCGTTGGCTTTCTTCACCATAACAACATTGGCGAGCCAATCGGGATATGTAGTTTCTCTGATGAAGCCCGCCTCGAGTAGCTTGTCCACCTCTTCGTCGATGGCCTTCTGTCTTTCAGGAGCAAAAGACCTTTTCTTCTGCCTCACCGGCCTCATCGTTGGGTCGATGTTGAGTCAGTGGACTATCATCTCCGGAGGAATGCCCGACATATCTGCTGCCGACCAAGCAAATATGTCGGCATTGGCCTTCAGCAGCTCCGCCAACCGTCGTCGTTCTGGGTCGGTAGCTGAGACCCGACCCATACCTGTCGGTCGGGATTCTCCGCTATCGAGATGGGAACGAGCTGTTCGGCCGGTGAACCCCGTTCTCCCTCCTCCCGCTGGTCTAGTTTGTCGATCGTCAGGGAGCCCTTCAGCTCATCGCTTTGGGCGGAGATCTGGAAGCATCGGCGAGCGAGCTGTTGGTCTCCGCGCATCTCTCCGATTCCATTTTTGATCGAAAACCGAACCAAGAGGTGGTACGTTGAGACGATCGCTTTAAGGACGTTTAGTCCGGTCTTCCAAGTATGGCGTTGTAGGCCGAAGACACTTGGACGACCGCAAAAGTCATATGGACTGTGCTTTATCGTGGTTCGATGCCGACCGTCACGGGCAGAGTGACTTCTCCTTCCATCGTGACAGCATCCCCGGCGAAGCCTATCAAGGGCGTAGAGACCCTCTTGAGTCGATCGGTTGATAGTCGCATCCGGGAGAAGGTCGAGTAAAACAAAACGTTCGTTGAACTTCCATTATCTACAAAAATTCTTTTTACATCATAGTTCGCTATTGTTGCCGAGACAACAACAGCGTCGTCGTGGGGAGTTTGGATGCCCCAAACATCTTCTTCCGTAAAGATGATTGCGTCGTCCGGGCGCAGCTTCTTCGTCGGCTCCCCTCCAGCAGACGTCCCGGGCCCAGTCGCTTGGAAATCATATTGATGACCCCGGCCGTCGGCTGATTGATCGTCGCTTCTTCAGTCGGCTGGGGTCGTCGGTCGGCAACTGGTTGAGTCGGCAGGTTCCTCCGAAATTTATCGAGATACCCCCGGTGGATGAGAGCTTCGATCTCATCCTTAAGTTGGATACATTGCTCGGTATTGTGCCGTGGCCCCGGTGGAATCGACAGTACTTTCGCCGGTCGAGGCCCTTTGCCTTCAGAGGTGGAGGCCGTCGTAGGTACTCTTCCCCCTCGATCTCCATCAAAATTTGCGCACGGGGAGCAGAGAGAGGAGTGTAGGAGTCATACCTGGGGCGTGTCGGCCTTGGAGTCTGCCGTCGGGGCGACCTCTGGTTCTGTCGCGGGGGTGAGACCCGACCGTCGGTCGGAGGCCTGCTAGGTTCGACGGGGTCCCGACCCTTTTTTCGCTTCTCCTTCGGGCCCTTGAACTCGGTCAAGCACCGGTCGGAGGCCCCTTCGTCCGCGCGCATGTACTTGTACGCGCGCTCTAATAATTCGGCGTACGTCCAGGGGAGGATCTTGTCCAGGAGTAAGTGAACTGGGATGCCCTTAGCCCCCATTTCATGGCCGAGATGGCCATGTCTCCGTTGAGGTCCCGTACCTCAAGCGTGGCCGTATTGAATCACGTCACGAAGTGTCGAAGCGTCTCATTTTCTCCTTGTTTGAGGGAGAAAAGATTGTCCGACGTTCGCGGCGGCTTCCGACTGGTGCTGAAGTGGGCCACAAAGGAGTGCTCGAACTGCCCGAAGGAGTGGACACTTTCCGATCGAAGATCGGAGTACCAGGCTCTGACAGCTTTGCGGAGTGTAGCGGGGAAGCCGATGCAAAGGAGGGCATCGGTTGCCCCTTGAATCGTCATGAGAGCTTTGTAGCTCTCCAGGTGGTCGATCGGATCGGTGGAGCCGTCGTAGGGCTCCACGTGCGGCATCTTGAACCGAGTGGAGATCGGTTCGTCGAGGATGAGTCGGGAGGAGGTTGGGCGGTCTGGAAGTCGGCATCATTTGAAGACTTCTGCCCGTCCACCTGCAGCTGTGCGAGCCGACGGTCGATTTTTCGAACCTGCGTTCGTAGTCGTCGGTCCGTCGGTGCTGGGAGACCCCAGGAGTGGAGTCCCCAGAAGAGTCCGAGAGAGAGGCGGACAGCGTTCGCGAGCGCTTCTCCTTCCTTGCTCGTTCTAGCTGGGAGGGAGAATGCCGTCGGGACGATGGGTGTCGCGCCGCGGCCGCCCCTCCCCTCTCGGTAGGAGCGCTGTGGCAGGTGCTCCTGCGGAGGCGACGGAGATCGATGCGGGCGTCGGCGGCTGCTCCTGGAGGGCATCGGACGCGCCGTCGGTTGCCCGGTCGGTGATGGCGGCAGCCGGACCGGTTGTTGCTGAAGGCTTTTAACCGCGTCCGTCAGCACGGTCATCTGCCGCACGATCACTGCGATCTGCGCCTCCGTGGTCACCGCAGGGTACGGAGAGCTAGGTTCCACCGCAGAGGGTGGAGGAGAGGCCTCTTCCCGACGGAAGAGCGCCTCGCCGATCCGTGACCCTCGATCGCTGAGCTCTTGTCTTTGTCATCTTGAATTCTGTGGGGATTACAATCCCTGATGCTGTCGATGAAGCACTAACCCGTCGCCCCCCTTCCTGGCGCGCCAATCTGTTGCGGCCAATCCCCTCGACACCTGGCGCCATCTATGGGAACCCGTCCCCTACCTGCGCAGTAGACTCCCTTGCTGGGGGCTCTATTGTGGGATGGACATCGGGGGCATCGAGCCCGAAAGTCCATACCGGAAACAAGCAAGAGACTCTACTACTTATTAGTGCGAGTTTCCCCTCTCCCACGTGAGGCGCCTTTTGGGGGCAAAACCGTGCGGGGCGGGGTGTTGACCGGATCAAAGGCCTGGGCCCGTCCCAAAGCGACAATACCTCACGATCGGATGGAGGAGATGGTTCCGTACTAAGGGTAGTAGATCTCGACACCTGACGCCGTCTGTGGAACCCGTCCCTTACCTGCGCAGTAGACTCCTTGCTGGGGGGCTCTGTTGTGAGATGGGCATCGGGGGCATCGAGCCCGAAAGTCCAATACCGGAAACAAGCAAGAGACTCTACTGCTTATTAGTGCAGTTCCCCTCTCCCACGTGAGGCGCCAGGTGTCGAGATCTACTACCCTTAGTACGGAACCATCTCCTCCACCCGATCGTGAGGTATTGTCCGCTTTGGGACGGGGCCCAGGCCTTTGACCCGGTCAACACCCCGCCCCGCACGGTTTTGCCCCCAAAAGGCGCCTCACGTGGGAGAGGGGGAACTCGCACTAATAAGCAGTAGAGTCTCTTGCTTGTTTCCGGTATGGGACTTTCGGGCTCGATGCCCCCGATGCCCATCCCACAACAGAGCCCCCCAGCAAGGGAGTCTACTGCGCAGGTAGGGGACGGGTTCCCACAGACGGCGCCAGGTGTCGAGATCTACTACCTTAGTACGGAACCATCTCCTCCACCCGATCGTGAGGTATTGTCCGCTTTGGGACGGGGCCCAGGCCTTTGACCCAGTCAACACCCCGCCCCGCACGGTTTTGCCCCCAAAAGGCGCCTCACGTGGGAGAGGGGGAACTCGCACTAATAAGCAGTAGAGTCTCTTGCTTGTTTCTGGTATGGGACTTTCGGGCTCGATGCCCCCGATGCCCATCCCACAACAGAGCCCCCCAGCAAGGGAGTCTACTGCGCGGTAGGGGACGGGTTCCCACAGACGGCGCCAGGTGTCGAGATCTACTGCCCTTAGTACGGAACCATCTCCTCCATCCGATCGTGAGGTATTGTCCGCTTTGGGACGGGGCCCAGGCCTTTGACCCGGTCAACACCCCGCCCCGCACGGTTTTGCCCCCAAAAGGCGCCTCACATGGGAGAGGGGGGACTCGCACTAATAAGCAGTAGAGTCTCTTGCTTGTTTCCGGTATGGGACTTTCGGGCTCGATGCCCCCGATGCCCATCCCACAACAGAGCCCCCCAGCAAGGGAGTCTACTGCGCAGGTAGGGGACGGGTTCCCACAGACGGCGCCAGGTGTCGAGATCTACTGCCCTTAGTACGGAACCATCTCCTCCATCCGATCGTGAGGTATTGTCCGCTTTGGGACGGGGCCAGGCCTTTG
Source organism: Elaeis guineensis (assembly GCF_000442705.2). Taxonomy (NCBI): domain Eukaryota; kingdom Viridiplantae; phylum Streptophyta; class Magnoliopsida; order Arecales; family Arecaceae; genus Elaeis; species Elaeis guineensis. The sequence goes on from NC_025999.2 coordinate 84,835,468, forward strand.
ACCCGGTCAACACCCCACCCCGCACGGTTTTGCCCCCAAAAGGCGCCTCACGTGGGAGAGGGGGAACTCGCACTAATAAGCAGTAGAGTCTCTTGCTTGTTTCCGGTATGGGACTTTCGGGCTCGATGCCCCCGATGCCCATCCCACAAAAGCCCCCCAGTAAGGGAGTCTACTGCGCAGGTAGGGGACGGATTCCCACAGACGGCGCCAGGTGTCGAGATCTACTGCCTTAGTACGGAACCATCTCCTCCACCCGATCGTGAGGTATTGTCCGCTTTGGGACGGGGCCCAGGCTTTGACCCGGTCAACACCCCGCCCCGTACGGTTTTGCCCCAAAAGCGCCTCACGTGGGAGAGGGGGAACTCGCACTAATAAGCAGTAGAGTCTCTTGCTTGTTTTCCGATATGGACTTTTGGGCTCGATGCCCCGATGCCCATCCCACAACAAGAATTAGTAGGATTTGGTTGACTACCCTCCACCCTCTATCCCTCCATATCATGCCTTACATGCCTTACATCTTCTTGATGTATCTATGGTTATGTTACATTAGTTGGGACATCATCAGTTGCCCTCTCTCCCACATCTGCTTCTTCCACTCCATGCTCCGCATACAATTGAACAATATCACCAGCATGCACATTCACCATATAAAGCAAATCTGCGTCGTTCTTTAAAATCCCAAGGCTATGAGTCAGTGTACCTCAAGGAATGGTATAGTATACATTTCTAACATTATACTATCAAAGATCGTTGTTGATTGTGCTAATGATCTCTGGATATGACATGTAATCAGGATCTATGCCTATCAAATGCTCTGTAACCTCATCATAAAACCTCAGATTGTTCTTGGTAACAAATCTTCCTCCGCGATGGAAGTTTAACTCTATTTTTTGTCATTCCTGAAATAATAAAATAACAAGCAATCTTGTCACTCAATAAGAACCTGACAAACGTGTCCTAAACTCTCCTATAAACAAACATGCAACGGTGCTGGGTCAATGGTTGGAATTTTTAATTACAAAACAGATCCCTAGAATTTCTCGATGAAATTTTAACCTAAAATTATAATCGCGAATCAATTGTTAATGAACAACATCAAACTTTAACCTAAAATCTCTATACAACACTTCAGTTTCAGTAATTCATAAAATTTTAATTTCAATTCTCACCTCAACAATAATTTGTGAAGAACGTTGCTCCAAATTCACTGACTGTCCGATACTCTCCCAAGCTTTTGTCAATCTTTCGAGAATGAACTATACACTGTTTCATCATGTAACCAATTTCGTTTGAATTCTTATGCAAAGATGAAGATGAAAATTTCAGCCTCTGCTTGAGCAACAACATCTATATTTTCTCTTCAAGAGTATGTATTTATCGTTTCTTCTCCTAGCCCTTTTTTCTTTTTTTCCTATTTTATATTTTTTTTTATTTTGCTAAGTCAAATAGAACTATGCCACATCAGATATAAGAAGGAATCATGTGCAAATCATGTGGCCCATTCTGTTAAGAAATTCTAACAATGTTAGCTCTCATCCTTATTTGAAATTTTTTTCAAAAAATTTATCCTTTAGAATCTCGAAGAGTTTGAAATGGTGGTTTAGCCTAAATATCAAGTTAAGGATCCAAATACATTAAATTCCAATAACAAGTATTACAAATTCAGGCTAAACCCATATTGCAATATTTTCTAATCCAAATAAATCATAGACTGAATTCATTTTGATATTATTTGTAACAATTTAAAAACTCATTCAAAAAAAGCTAATTAAAAAATACTATTTGAGTTTCCTACTTCTATATAAACACCCAAGATTTGTTTGATGAATGACTGATACGGTACTAAAAATACATTGCACGGTTCCTCGCACAAGAAAAATCCCATCAACCTTGCTTCTTCAAAGCTTCTGGGCGTTTGTATTTACGGCTTGTACAAGAAGATGGTATTTGGTAGCATGCTGTATCGATACCCTTGCAGTTTTCTTCCCCAAATTAATCGACAGCAACCACCCATCTTTCCTCAAAAACTAATCAAGACCTTTGGGACATGATGTGAATAGGGACTGAAGTTCCTCAAGGCAAGGTCAGGACTGCATGATTACAGATAAGATTTCAATCAAGAAAACTGTTAACAAATCAATAACCTGTTCCAACAAGTTTAAGTAGGTCTCCTAATTCTCAGCCATTACCAGAAAAAGTTTTTGCTTCAGAAATTTTAAAAAGAATGCAGCTCTTTATGAAGTTTATTAAACACCATAGCAAGTACAAGAACTAATGAAACACCCCTGACAATCAAATAATGTAGCGCCTAGTCATATTCTAGAGTTGGAAAAATTGTAACGATACATATAATTCAAACCAGTGGTTCCCACCCAAAAAAGAAGCAAAGTCCCGGTATTGTTTTAAATTATACCCTCAACAAAACAAGAAGTTCTGTGAAAGGAGAAAAAGAAACAGATCCTGAAGAGAAGGCTTTTACTATACAAACAAGACAGAAAAAGAGTCTCCATCAATTAGGAGATCATTTGGTAGCCTACTGCAAAATGCAAAAGAATGACGCTTGTCCATCCTCATGTATATGAAACCCTCAAATTGCACTTGTATTAACATCTGAAAGTTCTCCTTGGCCAATAATTACTTCTGCCTGTATACTCTGCAGGTATTTTCTCTAGCACGAACATCCTCCTGATTGCTGTTCTGACTGCGAGGCACTGACAGTGGGCTTCAAGTTGACGTCAACCATGTCTTCTTGTTTGGTCGAAGAAAGAGTCTCCATCCCTGGTAAGGCTGCAGCAATCTTGCGGAAGAGAGGCTGCAATTATTCGTTTCTCTTTCAACATTAGTAACCGGGAAGTGATGTTGAAAAGAACATAGTCAAGCAGATATGATTCACCTTAATGTTGAATCCTGCTTTTGCACTGGTTTCTATGAACATGACCCCAAATTCACGGGCCTTGGCTTCTCCTTCTTCAATAGAAACTTGCCTGTTATCATGGGCAGATAACATAGTTGTTTACAACTGTAATGGAATTATAGCTGAAGGAGATGCAGGTAAAATCACATAATGTAGGCTAAGGTGAATCAGCTAGAAAAAGGATTTCCTAAAAAAAATATAATCTGATCATTACTTGTTAAGTCCACAAGCAGCAGCAAACAGTTGGACATGTCAGTGAAGAAGTGAATCTGCACACAATTCTATTTAAAGAACCATATGCCAATCAGTAAATGACCCTAAAAAAATTATTTCTTTGTTGTAATTTTTGTGAAAATAAGTTTCAAGTATAGAATATATATTAAAATTAAGGGCACAACACTAGAAGACTCGCCAACCCAAGACAAAGATAGCAGGTTTGGGTTGGGCATAATCCGGCCTGGATCACAAGCAGGTTGAGACCGCTATCCATTTATTAAATGTTCTAGTTTGTGTCCAAGTGTGGACAGCCAGGTTCAATATCTGGTAACAGACACAGCCCAATCTAACTTGTTTATTACTTGTCTAACAAACAGGTCAGGTTCAGGATCAGGTTTTACCAACCATTTAACAGAATTCCTGTGTCCAAGGCAGATAAAAACCTGATCCAACCCAACCAACCGCTAATCCTAACCAAAATGTACAAGGAAGCTAACAATCAACTCTGTCATGCAAACTTAGAACATTAAAGTGGAGTAAACTGTTGACTGCAAGAACTTCAATCATATATTCCTGACACAAGGATACTTCACTAAAGAAAAAGAAAAATAAAATCAAGGATAAAGTAATCAAAGGAATCAAGAAGTCATCATTCTTGTTACCATGTTCCAACTCATATGGAGCTATTTCCACAACATTCATCTCTTGATATCCGCACAAGAAGTGTATGAGTCCATACAATCAATGGCATTCTTTCAACAGAACATCTCATCAAAAGAATGACTAAAATAAAAGGAAAACAGCCATTTAATCAGCTATACAGGCACCTTCGCATGTTATATGGCCACCAGAAAATTCACACAGAGGTATATACCACAAAGAACTGAGTGCACATCTTCTCTAGCGCTTGTTCAACTAGTGGACTCAGTCGAAAACATAAATCAATCTAAAGAAAACAATTTTTGATGAGCCAGGTTGTCACAATTCCATGGTTGCTTCTAAACACATCAACACAAACGATGAAGCAGATTCAAAGAACTTTGGAAAAAAAAAATACAAAAGCTTGAGTGGCACTTCAACCTGTTAAAATAGTGAAGACAACCAATAAATAGTTGAGGTTTCAGGGTTATCACCTTTTGTCAACAAGATCCGTCTTGTTTCCTACTAGGACAATAATAACATCACTTCCCCGTTCTGTTCGCACTTCTTCAATCCACTTTGAAGTGTTTAAAAATGATTGCCGATCTGCACAAAAAAACATATAACTGTATATACAGATTGACATCTTACTTAAATAGGACAGGTGAAGAAGACCTGTTATGCTATGATTGTTGATGGCTTGACAATATATTTGAGAACGTTATGTGTTTTAGCCCATTTCTGCGAGTAATTGATAAATAGTGTGTTTTGAAATAGTTAGAAGCAAGTGAATTGTGATACCCCAACCCCATCCACATGCATCTTAAAGTAAGTTCAAAAAAAAAATAATTAAGGCCAGCACGTGCAAGAAAGCTAGATCATGTTGAGAGCTTGAAACACATGGAGAACTCCCGAGGGAGTTCTCTTCCGATTAGGAAACCCAAAACCACTCGGGAATTCGAGTTAAAATGATCTCAAAAACCTCTCTTAGAAATCTATTAAAGACCTCAACCTCTCGATTCCTTTTCATCGGAAAATCACCAAGGTTCACTGCTCATTTCCCCTTCTTTTCCTCTTGAGTTACCGGTGTTTTAATCTGGATTTGGCCGCAACAAATCAGATCGATTCTGATTGGAGACTAGGTAAGACCCTCTAATCATCCATCGCTCAATCTCCCATAGTTGCCAAAGCTTAGAATCTAACCAATTGTGTTGGAAGTTTTCATGAAAAATGTTGATTTCTGATTCCCCTATTTTCCACATCCTGTTCTTGGTTTTTCCGCCACCAATTGCTGTCGCCGATCGTCGGACTGGGATCGCTGGTCGCCACCATGGCCTACTCCTCCAGCCACGAGCATTGCCGGCTAAGAGGTGGACCTCCTTGGCATCGGGAACAAGAGAACAAGGAGTTCTCTATTCCATGGAAAGAAAGAAAGAAAGAGGACTGCATCCTCGATTCCGTGAAAGAAGAAGGAAAAAAAAAGAGAAAGAAAAGGAAAAAAAAAAAGAAAAAGGAAAAGAAAGAAAAGAAGAGAGTTTTTTTCTCTCTTCTCTCTCTCTCTCTCAGCTTGCAACCCCATTTTCTCCCTCTAGAAAGTCTAACTTTCTCTCCACTTTCTCTCTCTAAGAAAATCCTACTCTCTCCCTACCAATTTCTCTCTCTAAAAGTGTCACATTTTGGATTATGCCTCTTTTAGGATTTTCTAGATTTTAGAAAAAATCCTTTAATAGCCTTGATTGATCATGGTCAAGGGATCTTGATTGTTGATTGTCGGACAGTTTGCCGGTCTCCATCTTGATCAGACCAAGCATCATAAGATTTCATTGTCGATTGCATCGTAGCATCCTATCTTGACCCTTGATTTGTAGTGGACCGATTTAATGCCCTAAATTAGACCGACTGGATGTCAAGTGTTACCGCATAGCCAACCACCCTGTGAGGATTTAGGATTTTTATTTTGAAAATAATTATGATTAAGTTTAATAAAAGTACGATTTTGGTTGTTAGGTTTTGAAAGACAAATTTCTGAAATTATGTGGATTCGTTAAAATACATGTGAGGTAAGTAATGATTTATCTTCTCTAGATTTTTCATTTATATAATATTATTTTAAATATTGAATAAATTGTTAATGGATTTATATATGTTTATGAATCGTACGAAGAATGTATTTTGAATGAAAATTGACATGAAATTTAGAAGTATTATTTTCCATACTATTTACTGATCTGAAATAATATATGCATTATTTTGATTATAGCATGTGTTATTGTGAGAAAAGAATTTTGATATGAATCGATTTTGAACTCTTAGCCTGGCTATGTTCTGAACCCTGCCAATTTGGGTTATGCATTGGCACTTTGAGCTCATAATTCTATTTCTGACCCCGCCATAGGATATAAGTGTAGTATTCTGATCCGGCCACAGATATGTGTTGTATTCCGATCCCGCCACAGGGTATAAGTGTGATATTCTGACCTAGCCACAGAGTATAAATGTGATCATAGTGAAAGACTGATAAGTAAAGTAGAATTTGTTTTGAATTAAATTTTTGAATATGATTGGTTTTCAAAATTCGATATATAATTATGTATATGAATATTTAAAAAATATTGATATTACTGAGTTCGTGTTTTGAAAATGAATTTGATTACATTTATGCATTGATTAATGATAAACTATGTCTTGGTAATTGCAACTCATATTATCACATGAATTATCTAGTCAAGATAATTATTACTTACCAGGCCGTCTAGCTCATTACTCTATTTTACTGTTTTTTATAGATTCAGAAATCTAACTTGACTCGAAAAGTTGATATGGGAGAGTGAACTAGAGAAGAACTTTGATATTTTGTCGTAGATTAGGATTTATTGGAATTTGATGCAAGATCATGAAATTTTATTTTGTAAGATATTTGATTTAGTTATTTAAAAATAAAGTTGAATATAATTATTTAAATATTATTCCGCTGTTGCTTTGTGATATCATGATGAGATGCTTTGCATACTTGTGGGGAGAGTTCTCCATAGGTATACGGTGGTTGCCATGACCTCTGGCTCGCGATTTCAGATCAGGGGCGTGACATGAATATTCTCTCTTAGTGTTCCTACATATGGAAGTTGTCTTATCCAATGCCTTTTGGGGTGTATTTGCCTAACCATTCTTTGTAAATCTACCCAGCTTTTGATTTCAACTTATTCACAAAATATACTGTAAAAATAGAAAACAACCTGCAGTCATAGAGGGAGTAATCCCAATCTTCTATCTATTTTGCAGAGGAAACATTTTGAAGATGTGATTTAGAAACCATTAAATTATAGAAAACTTTTATCCAGTTCTGGTTGCAAAAAAAATTGTAGGACTTAAATCACACTCCAGATTGGTAACATCATACGACTGCCTTCACAGCTTACTTCCAGAACACCATGGTGCTCGTCGTACTCTTGACAAAGCCATCTGTTTTATAGTGCAATTAAGATGTCTTTTGTTTCTGTGCATGCATGTAAATTCAATCAACTGGCAGGTAATGTAAAAATGAACCCTGATATATAAAAGGGAAACACATTTGCTGAATGACATTATTGGTCAGGGTGTCTTATTTATATGCATCATGGAGATAGATAAAAAGTATGACAACTATTCTGTTTTAATTACTGATATCAGAACACATAATATCCTTTTCTTCAGATAAACCCAGTCTAGGATTTTACTAAGATTTCTTTGGATAGGGAACAGCAGATACTGCAAATGATAAAGGGATTGGTTTGAAGGCTAATGCATCACTTGGCCATCCAAGAACATGAAAATGTTGTTTCTTTATTATTTAATTTATAAATATGTACGAAGGCCTCAGCAATTGTAACATAAATAATTGCTATTATCTTAAACCATGACTATGTGAATTTCTGCATGCACTCTTACAAGAGATATATTCTCAAAAAATAGAAAAATATCAAAATGTCCCTTATTGAAAACAAACTGAAGCAAAGGAAGCCCATGAGAGCAACACAACCACAAAATTGATGATGATGATGATGATGATGGTAAAAATTAGATAGATAGCTAGATAGATAGATAAATAGATAAATAATTCTTGCAGCAGCATCTGAAATGCAAGATGACTGTTGAAAGAAAAAAAATACTAGTATCACTTACTGGCTACATCATAAACAATTACTGCAACAGAAGAATCTCTGATGTAGCTTGGAATAAGACTCCTAAATCTCTCCTGTCCAGCAGTATCCCTGCAGATTAGATGACGATAAAATGATGTTATATAGACTACAGAGTTCACTCCTATTTCTCTTCTAATCACTTTGAAATAGAGAAGCTAAAATAGACATTTCTATATACAGATAAAAATGAGAGTAGTTGGTCAAAAAAGAAAGCAGGAATATTACATATCTAAGAACATAAGCAATTAGAAACTTGAATTTGTTCTCTCAAATACATGGGAAGAGATTGCAACTCCTGCCAGAAGAACAGCAAGTTTCCTTCTATGCAGGATAAAAAAATGGGATATCAAAAATAGTGAAATGGGTAGCATGTTATTCACAACCATGCGGTCAATGATAATTATACATACATATGTGTGCATGTAAATATATATGCACATACATACATATAATATATGTAACTATGTATAGAAGCAAATGTGCAGGTTGTCTCGCCCTGCAAAAGAACCAGACACCAGAATATACGACAACAGCAAAAAGTTAGCATGCTTGCATCATTCTATAAAATGAAACTTTTATTTACATCTAGATTTTTAATGTGATAACAGAGAAATTACATGTCCCTAAACATATGGTTGCTAGCAGTCTCATAAGCTATATAGGAGTCCCCATGAACTAACTTGAGGAGTCAACATTTTTTATGTGGAACAATAACATCAAAAAATCTAAAGACATGCAAAACTGCTTGATCTACATCCTTATCGTCATTTGTTCTTTACATGCTACATGCTAAATAAATACAGGTTTTCTCAAAGCCTTAATAACAATTTCCACCCAACTTTTCTTAGCTATAACCCTCCTATATTCTGATCCTGCCGCATAAACCCAGGCTCTCCTTGTATTCTTCATTGTACATAATAATAACAGACAAAGAGGAGGAGGAGGAGGAGGAGGAGGAGGAGGAAGAATCCGAATAGGTTCCGCATCACATTATCCTTCAACAAACCATATATACATGTCAATGCTCTCTTCTTTGTAAAACTCATTCTATATGGCTAATCCCTTCACCTCGGTTATGTTCTAAACCAAGGTTCACGGACTCGATACCAAAGCCCGTGCCGGCCAGCCGGCCGACGGTATAGATCTGTACCATACCAAACGGGTGCGAACCGAAACAAGGAAGGGAACCGAGAGGAGGAAAGAGAGAGAAGTAGAGAGGGAGGAATAAAGAAAAGAAGGGAGGGAAAGGAGTCGGAAGGGCCGCCGGACGGCCTTCGGCTAGCCACCATGGCTGCCGGATGGCGCAGTCCATGCGTGCGGTGCTGTGAGCGTGAAACAGGGGCGACGCCCTTGTTTCACGTGGTTTTTTAAAAAATCAGAACTTAAGTGAAGACAGCAAGCCATTTACCGGCTTCTCTATTTTTGCTTTTAAAAAAAAATTCAAAAAAAATGAAATCAATAATCGGATTGTTGGCTTCACTGTTTTTTAATTTTTTAAAAAAATCTCTTAAGTAGTGAAGCCGACAAATGGTTTGCCGACTTCACTGTTTGTCTCCATTTTCAAAAAAAAAAACGATGCATGAATAGGGACGACAGGGCCGATGTGTGAGTCGGGGCTGTCACTCCTGTTCCTCGGCCGCGACTCCACCCGCACGATTTCTGACACCCACTGGCCATGACAGCCACCCGAAAACATTCGGAAGCCCCTCCGCCATCCCGTCCTCTCTCCGATGAGTCACTCCCCCCTCTCTCTCTTTCTCTCTCGTTTAATAGTCCTATCGGACGGACCGAGCCACGAGGCTTGCGCGGCCCTTCGATGGCCACAGCAGGCCACCGCCGGCCTCCACGACGTCCTTCTCTCTCTCTTTCTTCTTCTCTTTCCCTCTTTTCTCCCTCGGCACCGTCGTGTGCCGCTTTCCAAGCCGAAACCGTCCGGTTCCCCGCCGATTTGGTTCGGCACACCCCGAACTGTCGGGTTCGGAACATTCTGAAAATCTTGTTCTAAAACTTGTAGCATCCCCAACCTACGTTATCACTAAATATAATATTTTATGTTTTGTCATATCATATTTTGATCACATTATGCTCCAAAAGCCATATTCACATCACTCACCCTACCCATATTTAGTCAATTTCAATATTTATGTTTCCATTTAATTGTAATTGATTCAAATAATCACTTGGCTGGATGTCTTGGCCACTATTTAATCATAATTTGTATTTACATATCATTGCATCAGAAATACTCCATTAGTTCAACTAATTTTAGAAAGCTAACCCAACAAAAATATTCTTGAAATCTGACATCCAACCTTGTGGTCTTTCAAACCAAATCACTAGCAAATAACACAGAACATGGGACTTCTCAAAGAAAAGAGTTGGTGAGATTTTCAAACGTAACAGCAAAATTAATGACCAAGGAGCTGCATATTTACATATTATTAGTAATAATGATGCAGCAATATAGAGACAAAAATCTACAGGAACACATAAAACAGAAGAATAAACAAAAGGAGCTAGGAGATGCCTGTTAGAAATTTTTTAAACTTCAATGGAATAGCAAACTGCTCATAGAAAGGATCTGACCCCTAATTACAGAACTCCCCCACTTGCTAGCAAAACATAAGGCAGATCCAAAAGGAACTTTTTGAACTTATAAAACAGTTTCTATTAGCTTACAAAATTCGATCCTCATGAGGCCCCATATTGAAAGTCAACTAAATAACTATATCAGAAATATGTCCAACAACTCTAGTACCTCCCAATTAAACCTACAAGCAAACAACTTCTTAACACTATTTCTAGTCACCGCAGCATTCAGAATATGAAGGGCTACAACAACAGGAAATAAAAGAACAGTGGCCTGGCTAGGAGGCTGATGGTCATAATTGAACAAGGATTCTTCCACAGATCCAAAGCCAAGGATTTCCAGTTGGAAACCTTCTTCAACCAGCACCTGGTGAATGCCTGCCTAGCTACCACCATCTGCTTTCTGGAGAAGGATATTCCCACAAAATTATAAACTAATATTTTTTTATTTTGATAAATCAGTATAATAAACTAATACCAATAGAAAGAAACTAGCAAACAGAAAAATGGGCCTTGTATTTGGGAAAGGGAGGAAGAAAGAACAGCGAAGGAATAAAAGGGCAAGGCTCACATGATCATTCGAAATACTAGGACAGATCATGTAGAAAATCACATTAAAAAGCAAAGAATTCAATTTTTTTTCCAACTAATAAGATCATGTTACTATCAAAATCTACTTCTGCATAATTTTTTCTTGCACCGCATTTATGTTTCATGCAAGACCAATGCAGTTCCTATTCTTCATGCATGAAACACCATGGCCTACCTTATCCCACCCACCCACCACCCCCCACACCGACCAAAATAATAATAATAATAATAATAATAATAATGCCTGTTTCCCTTAAACTGTAAAAATGTAATCCAAGTGAAGTTAAATTTGATTTCACCATCAGAAAACAAGAGAGACAGACACCTTACCAAAGTTGCAAGCGAACTGTGCGATCTTCAAGGTACATTGTCTTTGACAGAAAATCAATCCCAATTGTGGCCTGCAAAGTATTTGTGGAGTGTGGAAGTAAGAAACCATAGCTACTTACCAGATACTCTCAGCTTTTTTAGATATTTATGTGGCAATTAATACTATGAATTGACACTTAAAAATAATTCCTACAATGCACCAAAATGAGGTGATGACATAAATGTTGAGTCTTCAAAAAGTATATAAGAAACATTCAAACATTCTTTGGGAAAGAATCCAAGGTTAACAAATAGAAGAACAGTCCAAAAATTGCAAGCTCTTGGTACAAAATCGCTGCTTGTCTTAGTTCAGGGTTTTGGGGGAAACGAACAAACAAATCTCAACTCTTTCCAAGAAGCAATGCTAGATAACATCATAGGTGCTTAGAAGAAGTAAAAGGTAATTTTTGTTATGGGAACTAAAAGGTAATTTTTGCTTTGGGAACTAGAGCTCTAGACAGAAGTCAAAAACTGAACTCATAATGACATCAAATTAATCATAAATTACTGGCAAAAAGCGAAAGACACATTTGTATTTAGTCTAGCTGGTTAAGAATTTGCCTCAACAAGAATACTTCTTTTTTTAGTTAAATAATTCTGTTATCATATATCAACAAAAATGCAAACCAGAAAACCTCTGTCCCAACATTTCAGCAAAAAAAATCCTCAAACAGTGTAGCAGACATAACCAAAACGAGATGTCTTTCAGAAATAATCTATCTAACCTTCCATCAAAACTCCCAGACATTATCCAATAATTTAAAAGAGGAAAAAAAAAAGATTCTGATACTTGAGCAAGGAAAACAAATAAAGATTGCAATTACTCATGATAGAATTCTAGCGGGCTTAAGGAAGCAACATGGGGGCCATTATAAGTGGCTGGTCATGCGTATCTCAATTCATTAGAGCTACTACTTCTTTCTCTTCTTTTTATTTAAGAATAAGCCACTATTCACTAAAAGTAACATAGCTCTTACTGAGATTTTCAGTAAGAAAAAGTGCAACATGCATCCTAGTACTGCTATGAAAGTAGTAAATAACATCAACAAAAGTTTATGCATGTTGTCATAGGAAAGAGATTTTCTTTTTGAGATGGTTTGTGTAAATGTAATGAAGTTTAATTATATCTCAATTTCCTCATTTGGATTCCATGATCATTTGCTGGTAAATTTAGGGTTGAGAATTCGCTTTTGATAACGGACCATCAAAATTTATGATTTACCTTTTTATTTTAAAAAGTGGATTCCAAATTCAACTATTCTGTGTATGCAGATACAAAACCAATGAAGATTGCATTGTTCTGATAGTAAAGCAACGCATCTTGCTGATCTACATTCAAGTTGCTACCAGAATATAGATATATGTTGTTAGACCAAAAAAGCAATTAGATTTTCTAATGATTGTTTTTAACATATCAAAGAAAGACCACGAAAGAGGGAAACAATGCCCCATTGATTCAGATATATCTAGTCTAATGGAGTAAAAATCAGAAGAGCTTGGCCCTAAGGTTCAGTCATCAAGGACCCAACTATATATACATCAAGGATCCAACTATACATACATACATACATACATATATATATACACACACACACACATATATATAACAGCAATCCTGTAAGATCTAGAAGCACAACAGTGATGCCTAGTTGAGCTGGTAAAGTCATTAGGTGTTAGCATAGACTTGGGTTCATTCCCTCCAGCACCTCAATTTTGGCCAAGCTTCTTCCCATCCTAGTCCTCAAAAAATACAAGACCTAGAAGAAAGACCTAAACAAGATTCTTGAAATCTATTGAGAAACCAATTTTCAAAAAGCTTAAGCATTGAGAATAATTCTGGAACCTCAAATGTTCATGATCACATATAAATGATAAGATGACCCATGCTCTTTGCATTTGATGGATCCATCATCATGCTTGATCTAGTGATTGTGTACAACCAATCAACAACATCATTTGCCACAAGGGACTGATTCTGCATGACATGCTGTCCTAAAACAGATATTAGAATTCAAAAATGAGTGGAAATTGAGACAAAATATATGGAACCATGTAGCTTTCACTTGATCAAACTTTTATAAGGGGTATAAGTTTAAATTTTATTCTGTTAATTGTTTTAAGGAAGCTTGTTTCCTTTTCACATGAACAAAATATCATATCATGCATGTGTAGTCTCCAAAATAAAAATGAATAGCAAAGTCATATGGGTTAGATGGAGAAGCTTATTCAGTAGAAACATAAATTCCACATAATTAAACAGACATAGGATTGATTTTAGTGGCGTATGGTGCATAAGGAATTAATATGTACGCTCATATCTAATATTATTACGATCTATAGCTATGGATACTCATAAACCTTAACAGGAATGAATTTGGTCTCCAACAGACAAAAGAATCAACAAGTACCCTTCATTTTGAAGAATAGCCATACAATTTTCATATAAATCCCATTAAACTATTGAATATGTTTTGGTTACATATCAACCCGCATCACCCAACACCAAGGTACCTCGATCTAGTGGTAGTTCCTCTACATAATCCATGAAATTATACAAAATACACATGTCTAGGAAATATAAGTTATATAGGCCAATACAGATCTCATGGAGCACAAGTTTACAGAAATGACTTCTTTATTCTCTTCTTCTAAAATATCGATCTGAACTCCGCAGTCACTCGTCATTTCAACGAAAGAGACTTAGTACCGATCCAAAAAAACTAACTTCATACATCTGAATTCCTTCGCCGAACCCAGACCACAAATCAAACTTCCACAAACCCAAGATCTAGCAATCAAACCCCTTGCGCCCTCCAAATCAATACAATTTATGGCCAAAATAAGAACAGATCAAGCAAAAATCGCATCCAAATTCAAAAACAAAGCCAAAAAAACTGGGAAAGAAAATCACGGAGGGATGATCACCTGGTAGGTGGTATCGAATTTGTCGTACATGAATCGGGTGATGATGCTAGTCTTCCCCACCGATTGATCCCCCAAGAAGACCAGCTTATACTTCGCCAGAGCCGATACCACCGCCATTAGGGTTTCTCCTCTTTCCCTCTCTCTTTCTCTCTTTCTAGATCTCTGATGGCGAGGAAGAAGAGAAAGAACGGATCCACCGATCCAGAAGACGAGGTCAAAAGTGTCGACAAAGAATGAGACCGGTTGGAAGCCCTGCGCTCTATATACCGCCAGGAGACCATGGAAGCCAGACGACGGGCGGGTGCCCGCCAACCACGGGCCGAGTTAGCTGTGTTGGTCCAAACAGAGAACTCCGGATTTCTTCCCCTGTGAGCCACCGAGCTGGTGCGAGCGACGTCATCTGTGTTGACGTGGGGATCTCTGATAGTGGAATCGTAGTGCTTGGTGTGTGATCCTACTCGCGAATCGTTCCGGCCACCCGCAGGGAGCCGATCGGGGGTTCAAATAAGCCTTTTGGAAAGAAAGCGCGTCGGACTACGTCGGGGCGGGCACGCGCTCACAGTGGATTCGATGCACGGGAAAGGCCATCAGAACCGTCAAAGTGGGGACGGTGTCGATATCGGATTTCCAGCCGTCGGATCAGATTGATCTGAGTTGATATTTGGACCTGGGCCGAGCAATTCCGCCTTGGGCTTGGCTTTTGATTTCCAGACCCGGTTCATCCAAGTTCCAACCTGTTCACATGAAATGCACGTGCTAGAAAGAAAGTACCAACGCCCGATTCTTCCTTCATCTTGTTATATGTGGCATCCACTTTTTAACTGATCCACTTCTTTTATTTCTCACCTTCCAAGAAGAAATTATTAGGTGAATCAAATCCACCATAGATCTAAGATGAATATAATCTCTTTTCTATCCTTTTTCTCCTTTGTATGTGCAATAATAACATGCGCTATGATGAGTTTATCCTAGATCCTTGGTAGACCGGATCTATCTAATAATTTCTTCTTTCCTATTGACTAAAAGAGATAAGTATAGAGGTGATGATCCATCCAAATGGCACTAATTGAATGTTTTCATAGAAAAAGTTTTATTTTGTTCCTTCAAAAACCAAATAAATATACTTGATTTGTAATTTTGAAAGGAATTGATGAGGCTGATCCTTTAATTGACTATTACTATATATTTAGCCCTTACATATTTATCCTGTTCATGCTAAATCATATAGTTAAGCCAATATTGTGCATACATTTATGTTTGTTTTTGTATCTTGTTATATCTTTATTGTACATGATTATGCTAAAGTGTGTATAATACTAAAACAAACTATCAAATGAACATTGAAATCAAAAGGAAGAAATAAATTTCAATAAAGATTAAACATGAAATGGCAAACAAACAAAAGATTGAGTATTGATTACCTCTTACTTGCAGAGAGTTTGACAAAGACTACACAATACAGGCCAGGTGATCTTTTATAATGAGGCAACATATTCAGGTTGTGCATTAATTTCTGAGCAATGTAACTTCTACAGAGCATACTCATTTGCATTTATTGTTATCCAACATTAACATTCATACTAATGATCATAGGTTTTGAGGTAATATCAGCTCTTCCATCAATAAATAGCAACTACATTACTTTTTGAACCTTTGATTATCCATTTGTGTCAATTTTTTTAAATCTCTAATTACTGCATGAACTAGGAGTAACCTCTCATAATACTCATAATCTCCCAAATTCCCGTAAAAGTGAGATTTAAATCAAACTCTCTTATATAATCACCAAAAAACTTCACTAACTAGGTATGTTGGCACCTTTAGTTACTATAATCTTGATTGATTGGTGCAATATATAAATTTTGAACAAGCTAAATCTATTTAAAAATAACAAATATATGTTGATTATACACACACATATATAGGAATGGATTTGAATAAGATCGATCGGATTTGGATCTGAATTTGGTCAAATAAAAAGTAACAATGAGGATTTTACATCGATGATCTAAGGCATTGGATGTGATCTATTATCTCAAAACTGCTTGCACACCAAAAATCATATGATTTAAAGATTCGTAGCCTATGCATCAAATGATCAAAACATACTACTTGATGCACGGGCCAGGGGTCTTCAAATCATATAATTTTTTGTATGCAAGTAATTTTAAAGTAGTAGATCAAATTCAATGGCTTGCATCATTGATATAGGATCTCAATTATAAAGCTTTAATCTGACCAGATATAAATCCAAATCTGATCGATCTGATTCTAGCCTGGCTCTATATGTATGTATATATATATATATATTATATATATATATATATATATATATATATATATATATGAATGCATGCATGCATGCATATTTTGAAATAAATGGAGGTTTAGCCACCAAAAATTTATTCTATTGCGATAAATTACAAAGTCAGGTTTGAAAAAAAAGTAGAAAACAAGGAAAATTAAGATGTATTTATTTTATATAGTGCAATTATAAGAAGAATAGAGTAACGAAAAGATATTTGGTGTTTGAGTGAAATTTGTCAATAAATAATATTGATTTTTTATCTTCTATATACACAAAGAAAGTTCTCTTTTATCAAATTCTAATCCTCTACTGAGCTTAAGTTTATTATATATATTAAAAAACTTTCTTTTCACCTTCTTTATAAGCGTTAACCTTGACTACTGAGCATCCAACTACAATGTCAATGATGTAGATAAACAACAAAGGATAATTTAAATTTATTGATGGGAATAAAGGTTGGATGGTACTTGCCTTCCTTCTACTCAATATAATGATGATGATGATGATGATGATAGTTTAAATTTATGAATATTTAATGATATAGAGAACTATTATCCACCACCAACGATTTAGACATATCATCATGATATTTAGTGATCCATTCCTAAAAGCAATTGCTTAAATTTCATATATTGTTGTATTGTGGCATGATTGACCTTTTTGAATATGTCATAAAAAAAAGAAAAAAATTTCATTTTTTAGCCACCTAATAAGGAGTAGTTATAATACAAAATCCAAATGCAATATACTTAAATGCTTCATTCGAAGAATGCATTTTAGTAAATCTCCTTAGATAAATTTCTGGCACGATCAATTCCTTCCTGTGTTTCTATTAATTTAACCGACTCAGCATCAAAATAATCCAGCTATTAATTCAACTGACTCAGCATCAAAATAATCCAGCCCTACATAGCAAATTTAACTATTTAGAAGATGTGGTTGGTATGCTCCACCACGTTGTTGTTGTTGTTGTTTTTAATTTTTTTTATTTTTTTAAGTTTAAAAATTTAGGAGGCATTCATGTAATAAAAAAAATGAGTTGCTCTGCTCTATGTAATTCCCTTGGGGCGTCTAACCTCCCAATTTATCAAAGAAAAAATAAGAGCCAAAGAAAGCTCGGAGACCCTCAATTTTTGGTCTAATGAAATTATTTGATGAGGTTAAAGAATTTTTCCTTCAGGCATTTAAAATATATCGTTGCTAAAGTTAAATATAAGAATAAAAGGGACAATTCCGTCGCAGTTTTTTTTTTTATTTTATATCCCTTTAAAAGATTTTTTTTTTAATACTTAAATATCATAATCAACCAAACTATGTATCTATCCATTGTGCAGAGTGAAGGTAATTTTTATTCATAAATCTTTATCCAATTTAATCATTATATTTGAGAACTAAGACAGAAAAAAAATCTATTCTAAAATCAAGGAAAGAGTGTAACTTGAACGTAAATTCTTGGTATTAATCTCAAAAACTTTATCAGTTGCACTAATTAGTGCCCTCGTAGTCCCACCAACACTGAAGGGAGATATGATATAATATACCTTAGTCAAAATAGAAATCAATAATCTCCAAGATTTGGCCTATGAGATTCGAGCATTGGATGCGTTGTGGCCAAGGGCTCATAGCTCAGCGTGTGAGAAATTATCCACTCTAATTTATGGACCTCACAGTTTTGTCTTTTAGAAGGCACATCGTATAGAAAAGATGGTCCCTTCTAATTCGAATATAAGTCAAGTTTTTCTTGACTCAAAACCAATGTGAGACTAATGATGCTTCCTTCTACACCACAATATAGTCTCTTAGTCAAGAGAGATTTTGTACGTACGAACAGAAGATATCCTCCTTATTTTACTACAAACTGATGTATGGACTGGAGGAGCCTCACAATTATAGGGGTGATCCTCTATCTGGTATATTATTGTTGAGATTAAGGGCTCATGGCTCAGCATATGAAATATTATTCATTCTGGCCTATAGATCTCACAATTTTATCCCTTTGGATTCCAATCCATAAGACACTTCACGTGAAATAAGTGGTCCCTTCCGATATAAATCATAGCCCCTTGATTTACAATCAATATGTAATTAATGATATCCTTCCTTCTTACTATAACAAATTACATAAAAATAATATAATAGTATATACTCTAAGTTTTCTTCGAGAACTCCCTGAGCAAGTCTTGAAAGCTCTTCATGTTTGTTCTCTGATTCTAGGTGGTGTAATCATTTCCCAAAGACTAATAGAAGAATTAGTCATATCAAAGAAGTGCAAAAATGCCACATAATGTTAAAACATTGAATTGTTTCTCAGCTAATGAAATTTCGAAGAGAATTTTGACTGCCAGGCTACAACTAATTTTGTGTTCTCACACAACATCCGCTATTTTGGGCATATCAACCACCAATTCTCGTAAAGCCTAACTAAAATATTTTTGAAATGATTTTGTGCGTTCTCAAATCAAAGAAGCTAACTAATCAACCGATTAAAATTTGGATCTTGTAGCAAGATCAAACTCTAACTACAAGATTTAGTCATTCGATACTAGCTAAAATACCAAGGAAAACTTTTATCATCATCATCATTTGGATTTGCCTTGTTGTCAGCAGAATTCAAACCCAATGGTAAAAAGGATTTAGAATTACACCTCCTCATCTTGATCGAAAATAAACAAGTTCCAGTGCCAACCGTGCCAGATGTGCCCAACACAATGCGAGTCAACTAATTTTTTAAGGAAAGCCATCCCAACCTTTAAAATTGAAGAATCAGGTTCCTTTCCAAGATATCATAGTCCCATATTGACTAACAAAAAAAAGATGCCATATTTAACAACTTGAGTGTGTCCCACTCCCAATTGCTTAAAGTTTTTGAGCTATAAGTCTCTATGCTGCAATCTTTTTTAGTTACATAGAAGATATACTAGGTTTGAGTAGGACCAGGGTTATTAGTGGGCCTTCCTCTTTCAAGCAAGAATCAATCGTGCATGACAAGGGTGCTAGAAAATTAGGTGGAGAAAATTATCGTAGCTCCACAATAATTAATAAAGCCGGTGCCTTATGATTTATTAGCCTGCATCGGTCCTCCTCCTGACAGCTTAAATTTTTGGACCGTGAGACTGTGACAGAAGGAACTCCCAATGACCCTCCTTCAAGCATTGGGTTGCTTGCCAACATTTACTCCCGGATGCCGCGCAATGGATAAGACTTTCAACGGTAACGGCCAAAGAGCAATGACATAGCATCATCATGCATCATCATACGAGAGAGAGAGAGAGAGAGAGAGGGTGTTGATGGTGGGCGTTGGCATTTAAGGAGGACGAGCGGTGGCGAGAGGAGGAGCGATGACCGTTGAGGAAGAGGAAGGCTCTTAAAGTAGGCATTCACGTGGAGTTAATGGCGGCAGGTGGACTCGAACCCTTGAGCCATCCGTCTTCTTCCAGCTTTTAATGTTGGGGAGCTCGCCTCCTCGATCCTCGAGCTTGGCTCCGATACGCAATTCCAGATATGCCCCTTCCTTTCACGCGGCAAAACTGTTGTTTAAGTTTGGCAATGGTTATGCAAAAATTATTTTTATTTTTCATTTGGCTATGACATCCGGAATAGCATTGGATCAAGGATGCTTTTATTAAATATTTTAAAATAAAGCAAAAACGATAGCTTTTATGGCAACTTTTTCTCCTTGATTGTACATGCTTTTAAGTAGTTGTATGGCATGCATAAAGTTCATCTCAAATCTCGTGCCTGTTTTTTTCTTCAAAAAAAAAAAAAAATCTTATGCCTGCTTTGTTCTTGAGATAGATATTATGAAAGTACTATTAAAAAAAAAAAAAAAACAAATATCATGAAAGAGAATTATTACCTGCACTCTATAATGCCCTTTAAAATCATGTAAATCCCTGTATAAAGGATTTGAGTGTTAAATACACCTTTAGTGGTTCATAACAAAGAAAGTCTTAGATTTTTATTTCAAGTTTGGTTAACGGGAAGCGAAGGGAAGAAGAGGTAGCTTCTGAAAATTAGAAAAGACTTCTTGTTTGGTTAGAGTTTTAAAAAAAGAGAGAGTAAAAAAAAATTCTTTTCAAATCATTTCTCACATTTTATGAAAAGTGAAAATTCATAAGGAAGATAGATTTTGGCACTTTTCATGGGATGGAAAGTGGTAATACTTTTTTCTTTCCCAAAGTATTTTTTTAAAATCAATAGTTAAAATTTTTTAAAATATCAATGGATGATTAGGATGAAATATTGAATAGTGATATAATATTATATTAGTATTATCCTAATATTTATATGAATATATATTAATATCAATATTATAAAATTTATTATATTTTTAATATTATTTTAATATTTACACTAATATGATATTTTTATTAATATTAAAATAATATTAATATTATATATTGATATTTATATTAATATATATTATATTTAATATTATATCTATATTAATATATTTATTATATTAAATATTAATATTATATTAATATAATATTAATATATATTAGTATTATATTAATATAATAAATTATTATGATCTTATATTATTTTATAATATATTAATATTAATATAAATATAATATTTATATTTATATAAAATTTTAGAGAAAAAAATATATGGTTTTATATCTATTAAGGGTATAATAGGTATTTTACATAATTTTTTTAAAAAAATGGATGCTCAACCAAATATAAATTACTGTCCAATAAATCGCTTTCTCATGATCAACCAAATATATCAAAATCCTATTTTAAAGAAGTAACTTTTTTAAAAATAACTTCATTTTTTTTAAAAAAAAAATTCTTTCCGCAAATCAAACAAATCCAAAATATTTGCCATACTTCAATGCCACCTTCCAGTTGTAAGTAACAAGGACAACTTGGTAACTCAGAATATTAGCACTTTGCTGGATAGAGCTTAACTTGCTCCGAGCTTTTCACACTATCTTTGGAACAAGAGTTGGATTTTAGCTGGTTCCCATCAGCGATAATTTACAGAAATACAATCAATAAATTCATGAAATCTTGTGCATGCATCAAAACAGCAACAAATTTCCCGACCAAACAAGTTAAAAATGGTCGTAGCTGCATTAGGCATGTTCTTGATTAACTCGAATTGCATTGATTCTACATAAATGTTATTTACTTGATTCAAGTGATCAAAAGGAAAAACAATTCCTTTGCTTCCTAAGTTCATGATCAAATTCCCAATCGTTTTTACTTATGCTTCAAATTAATTAGCCAGACTTTGCATCTAATATGACCTCCTATCACGAGGTCTCGACTAACTTATATTAAACCGGTCTCATGTTCTAAAGTCATTTGCTTAATAGGTTCAAGTAATTTTGGGTCAACATTTCAACCAATTTCATAGATGACCCAAATTTACTGTCAAGTTCGGTTTGGTTACATTGGTGGTAGCCAGTTCTACCAAATCTAAAGTCGGTCCAATCAAAGTGTTTGGTCTACATTTTCAATCTAAACCCAAGTGCATATTTGTGTTTGTTGACAAAACTCCTTCCATCATCAAGCCATGGGATATGAATATAAACTATTATTATACATGAAGACGACTTTTGGCAATGTAAGATGAACATTGACCTCTCCCACACTTGATGATGTGTGAGAAAGAAAGGAACAGTGCCAGTGCAACAAAATCATTAATCAGATTCTAGCATTCTAATGAGGTCACCATGCCTTTCATCAGAAGAAGAAGAAAAAAAAAAAAAAGGGGTTCACCATGCAAAGAAATCAAACATAAAATTCACCTTGGAAAATCAGTTCTCTATCTCGGAAGAAATTACCATCTCAACCATTAATTCAAAAGAACAATCACACACATTCATCTTTCCTGTCATGTGCAATATACATGCTAGAATTTAGTTAATCATAATGCCTCCATATGGTTGTACGTCTCCCGAGGAATGGAGACTCGCATGGCTGCCACCAAGTTATTCAAATCCAACCCCTTGCAGCAACCATAACTAATAGGTAAGATATAGGGCCTGTTTTTTGAAGGGTAAAAGACTTACTCGATAATTTATATTTTATCGTATAAGTATTTTTCAAAAAATATTTAGATAAAAAAATAATTTTTTATATATTAAAAAATATTTCTGAAATTTATTATCAATGTTCTTTTGCAATACTACTTTCTAAATAAATTGCTAAGATCTATTTATATTTCTAATAATATTTTTTATTATATTTATTAATATTATAGTTGAGATTATCTTAAAAATAAAATAAAAATATTATTTCTTATGGATAAAGGACTCATCTACCTCTTAGATGAGTAAGCTTTTTCTTTCTATTTTATCGATCGCTGCTATTATGTAAAAATGATTTACATATATAAGAATATGTATAAGTTAATCAACTAAAAGTTGAATAATTTTTCTATCATATTTATCCACCAAACAATGGTAGCAAGATTTGAAAAGTAAAAATCGGACAAGGCCATCAATGGCACGAGCATTAATTTTATGTGAATTAAATAGGGTAATTTCGAAATTTGATCTAAGAAATTTAAGAAGCGCTGGATTAGGAGAAGTGGAGGGTGTCTATTTATTTCATGGGGTGTGCTTGTTTTAAATTAGGGTTTACAGAGGGTGTTGGGGTGCTTTAAATTTTTCTTGAGGTGATTCAAATGCGGAAGTTGGAGTCAATGGAAGAGCGAGCGCATTCAATCCATCCTCAACCGTATAGCCTTGCCCTTTATTTAGTGCTGCCTTTTAATCTTGCACCCTCTCTCACCAACTTCTCTCCCCCTCTTTAATTCATCTCTCTCTCCCGTAATCTCAACATCCCCATCTGATTCCTTTCGTATACCCAAAGGCATTGATCAAATGGCTGTGGTTAAACGGGCCAATCTGCAATGAAGCGCAGCATATTATAGATTCGCTACTTCCTTTGTTGCTGTTTGTGGTTTGTGACGTGGTGTGACGAGAAACTAGACAGTCCATTAAACTTTGAGAAACATATGAAGTGATGTAGAAAGTGGTGGTGACTGGATCTTAGTGGGTAAAAGTGGGTACGTGCCATGGTGGGGATTGTGGGCCCTCTCAAGTGTTCTTATGGCTTTCTCTATCGGATCCTTGCTTGCAGTTCCCTGCTCTTAAATGAGCCTTTTAATCTAGCCTATAAAGCAGTCCAAAATCCACCATCAGATGCACAGAGAGAAGGGTGAAGTTTACACGCAACAGAAGAGAGAGAGAGATAGAGCTTGGAAACGGAAGTGCTCGGTTCTTTTTATCAGAAGCTATGGTGTCCTTGCAAGCAGCCCTTTCCCCAGAGGAAAACTTATGCCTTAACCTCGAGAACCAGCTATCGAAGAAAAGGAAGAGGGAGGCCGGCGAAGAGAGTGACGACTTCTTTGCAAAGGAGATCAACTTGTTAAAGTCCAAGGATACGAAGCCCGACCTCGAGCTCCATCTGGACACTCCCTTGCCATTAGAGTGGCGCCAACGATGCCTTGATGGCAAGGTAGACTAATAATTCTATCCTCCTGGATATTAATTTGGAGAAGTTTAATTTATTCAACTTTATAAAACTAAAATTATAAATTCTGCAATATATATATTTTTATAATTAAGCTTGCTTGGAAGCTGTACTAACAGTTGCAGTAATCATTTCTTGCATTGCAGTCAGGCCAGATACACTTAGATAGCATCAGGACACACAAGAGGAGCTCCAAAGATCCTAGAGGAAGTGCAGAGCCACTGACTTCATGTCCGAGCCTGGACCTCGAGCTCAACCTCACGTTTGAGCCCCCGAGAAGCCACATCAATGGAGAAGATAGAGCAAAGCAGGACTCTTGTGGCAATTGGTGCAATCCCAAGGATAATTCTGGCAGCATGTTGAAGTCCTTATCCTGGATATCCCTTGATGCTGATCAACCGGCCGAGATGGTGGCTACTGTGTGCATGCGGTGCCATATGCTGGTCGTGATGTGCAAGGCCACTCTAACGTGCCCGAGTTGCAAATTTGTGCACCCACCAAACCGTAGCTCGTCTACGTTGGTTAAGCCAGGGTTTAAGCTTTTGCTTTGCGAGGATTAAGGATTAAGAGCGGGAATTCATGACAGATGACCATCAAAGAACCCGATTGTTAATTTGATGTCATGGCTTTTGTCTACCTCTCTGTTTCCTTGGGACACCTTACCAGAAAAAGAGATAAAAGTAGTGGAATATAATTTAAAGTAAGGTTGATAAGAGGACAGAGAGAGGGAACTTCCTTGGGTGATGTAAGTATATAAATACAAATGTGTTTAGTGGTAATTAAGTTCATGTATCAAGCATGGTGTAATATCTATATCTATATCTATATATATATATATATTGATCACCTTCCACTTCGAAGTGTGGCAGTTATATATGCTTGTTTACGCTTTTCTACGGGCAATAGGTAGTTTGCCTCGTTGTTTCTGGTAGTTTTTAAGTGGTTATTTTGGGTTTGAGAATTCAGGTCCTGCATTAGCCTTACTGTGATGAGTCCAAACTTGAGCATTGCAGTAAATTGCAGCACGTTTTAAGCACGCTTTCATTATAAGGTGTGAAAGACTATATTAATGGGGGTCCTAGATTTACCCCAAAAAAAAGGGGTTATCTAGCAAAGGTGGTTCCATATTTAAATCTTGTAGGAGTAATGTGCCGTCATTCTTTTAGGTGAGGTAGGCTCATCCAATTAATGCTGATTAGTTTGGATGATAGTATTATGATGTAACCAGTGTTGCAAATTGTGGTATTTCAGCTAACCTACTGTTTTCCTACTGCTCTAGCCAAGATCATAACTTATATGAACTTTCTAAGTCTGTACAAGACTAGTAAAAAAATCTATAAGAAAGTCCTGTTATGAAATTAACAAATATAAGTTAATGAGATAAAACTTAAGGAGGATTACTGATGGATCTAGTGGAGATGAATTATGAATCACATATTCATATAATTTTAATGACGCTGAGTAGAGCATCATTCAGAAATTGATATGACTAATCCATTTAGGAATTGGATTGGCTGGATATGGAGATTTAGAAAAGATTGCATTTAAAATTGATGCAGAGCCATGAATGACTAAGCCATTTAACTATATGTGGGTCAAAAGCCACCATTACAGATTGTGTCATCTCCACTGCCAGTGTTGGCTAAAAACTAATAAGCATGATTACTATGACATATAGCATTGACAGTGGAACCATTTTTGAGAGGTCTGAGAAGAGTTTTCGAGTAATGATCTCATGGCATTTTTACATTTCTACTCAGGACTTGGACATGTGTTTCAACTGAAGGGAAAAATGTTTCTGCATGGTATGAACATCATGTAGCTGGAATCCAGGACTTTGAGACGAGTGGCAGAACTTGGTTCAATTAGACTTCTGCATTTGTTTACTAATATCAATTTATACACTTGTTGAGGATCTTACTCTGAATTCTATTAGCCCCTTTTCCTCTTGATTTTGAAGTCTCCTCCTAAAAGCTAAGACACCATGGCAAATGGCTTGAATTGTTGAGATACCGGCCAAATCCAAGTTGGCGCGATCATTTTATTTTTATTTTCAGAGACACTATTTAGACTTATTTGTAGATTAATTCTATGGAGAAAATTCAGGTTGCTTATGATTAGCGGTACAGTTGAGTCAGATAGACACAGATCAACAAGATCTAAAGCCGATCATTCCCCAAAATTCAGGCCCCTGGTGAGGCATGAACTCGAAGTATGTGGCAGATATCCACAAGCCAACATGTAATCCTGCCCTCATGTATTTCTATTATTCGAGTTTGACCACACAAAGATAACATATTGCATCATAATGATTACACCTAAATCACAATCTCAATATCAGTTATGTTCTTATGTAAATTGCTATCCCGTGTCCTTGACTAAAGGGCGAATCATCTCACTTACTCCAGAGTAGCATTGCATATTAATTGAGCTTAGGTGTGCATTTTGAGGCTTTGGTTTAGTTGCATGGAAGGAGTGTTTGAGCTTGAGATAAATTATAAATACTTTAAGTTCAAGCTCATTTGGTTGGGGTCAATTTGGTATAGGGAAATAGATTTCATAGCAAATTATCATATTTGGTATGAAAAATAAAAAAGAAAGATGATAAAAAAATTAGTGGATTCCATATTTATTTTTCAGAATGAGAAGGTAAAATAAATATTATAGAAAGATTAGTATTTAGTAAATTTTCGAGTTGCAGTAATCTATACTTAGACAAAAAAATTTCAATAAATTGTAATGATTATAATTATTATATAAAAAATTGATTGAAGATGATAATATTATCCTGATAGTCAAAAAATATTTCATGTTGATGAATATATCAGTAAATTTGATCATATGCATATATAAGATTACCTCCAACAACATATAATGCTTTTTTTTCAGTATTATTTTCAAACTTTTCTATCAATCAAATATAAAAAATTATTTTTCTCTACAATTATTTTTTCAGATAAATGATTCTCAAAAATTATCAAATTATCCCTAATCTGATATACTACAACGAAATAGATCCTAAGTTTATTAACTATAGTAGCTGATACTCGCAATCTTAGGATGTCAACCTCTAAAATAATTTGATTCACAAGTTAAACCAAAAATTTGTTTTTTTATAGAGAAGTTCTACTTGAATTTTGCTTGCTTATAAGTCTAGGATGGGCATGTAAATTGGACTTTGGCTAATTGTCTAAGCAAACAAGGTCATATGTGCACAATGTCTAGTCAAGTCTAAGCTTGTTATATATAAACAAGTCGGTTGATTGGGCTTTTGAGAAATCATGCTGACCAGTTAACACTCCTTTCTTGATTCTGTTCTGTTGATATTCCATTCTTGAGAAGGATGTTTGCACATTTTCTATAGTCAAATGATGTGACCTTCGGGCCATGTTTTACCAAAAAAAAAACAAAAAGAAGATGAGTTGTAACATAACATAACTTCAATAACCTATAATTTCCCAAGAACACTAGTATCTTTGAAAAAAAATCCCCTCTTTATATAATAGGAGAAATCCGTTATTTACCTAATTTATGTATGGACTTGATCATACTAGATTTTAATCGTTGCCATCATCTTGTCATGACGGTTATAGACAATTACCTGAGAAGAATATAATGGTTGTTATAAAATTAATTAAGAATGCCAATCATGTGGGTTAGTAAAGTCACTTTGATATTGGATGCTAGCCACTTGAGTTCGGTCTGATCCTAATTTTGATTTCCGCTACCTCACCATTATTTTAATCACACTTCTTCTTATCTTACCTATAATAACAACAACAATAACAACAACAAAAAAAAAAAAAAAAAAAAAAAAAAAAAGCAAAGAATGATATTATTTAATAATATCATTTTTTATATGCTAAGATTTTATCTTTGACGTAACATAAACATCTCAATTAGAAAGAGTTATATAATTTTTATTGGACATGACACCAGGCTATTGCCCTTAATATTATGAGCTGGCTGTTATATATTTATAATCATGGTCTTTCAAACAACTGATGTAAAATTTATTAAATTCTCAATTTCTTGTAAAATTTTTATCTCTTATAAAAAGTGAAAGGTTTCAAAAGAGGACTCACTCCACTCCACGTTGGTGGAGAAGAAAGAGAAAGAGAGGCGCAAAGAATAGCAAGCCCGATCCCGATCTTAAGGTCCAGACCGCATTTCAAGGATAAAATTTTTGTCGTCGGATCGACTATGAAAGAAATTATGGTCAGATCGTCATCATCTGTCACATGCACATATTGAGACATCCATCAAAAAGTGGACGGTTATGTGATGTTTATCTAAATTATTCAAATATCTATAAGATTTCTCAATTTTTTTTTCTTAATTTTTTAATCTAAAATATATCCGACTATAATTTTTTCTATGATCGATTAGATCATAAGAATTTTATCTGCAATCCAGTACGCGATGATTGCTTCCATGCTCACCAAGCTCCGTTCATTTCCCCGCTGCATCAGGCCAGCATCGGTGCCGCCGCCGCCAGCCGACCATTTGCTGTTCTCCCTTTTCTTCTCTTTTTTGTAGGGTTTGTTTGCATTCTTTTGGAACCTTAAGCATCCGATGTCAATGATTCTTCATTTTCACCCAAGATTTCCATCAGGAGAGTGAGGATTTGTGGAGCTATGCGGCAGATCTTAGGGCGAAGCTGGTCGTCGAGCATGCGAGGAGGAGATTGGAGCGCCTCGTTGGACTGGAGGTAATGCTTCATGTTGGTCTTTTAGCGTTGATGTTGTGCTTCCCCTTGTTTCTTCTTTTGATCTGATGGAGCTGATATAGAGATTTCAGTTAGATCAAAATGGAAAATTGATGGCAAAAGGTGAAGGATTGGAAGGTTTGTGAAGTATTGTGCAAGATGACTGGCATGTATGCTCAAATCTTATTTTGTTAGCAAAAAGATTGAAAGATACAAATGAATATTGGTTATATTTGCAAAGATTTTAAAGATCGAATGCCTGCTTTGTTTATCGATCAGTACAACTTTCCTTTCAAGGGCTTTTAGTCGGTGCTCTTGGTGCCTGGGGTGTTAGAATTTAGATTAGACATCATTGAGTCACAAACTTTATTATATATTACTTTGGCTAATGGGTCCACTATTTCAGTTCACGGTAGGAGAACCATTTTCCTTCATCCTAATTTACCCTTATCTTCTATTTTATAAATTTTTAATTTTTTTATTAATTTAATATTCATTAGTTAATTAACTAAACAATTGAATGGCTCAATTATCTTTTCTTCTGATTCTGTAGTGGTACAGGATTTGAAGACAGGGAGGACGATTAGTTTCGATTTTGAATCTCATGATTTGTATCGACTGTCTAGACCACCAGTGTATGTAGTTACTGCTATGCCTTTTCAAATTCACAGCCGGTTAGGTCATCTTCATCTCCAGAATCTTCAAAAAATGGTGTTTAATGTATCTGATATCCGTGAATTAAATTGTGAGTCGTATCAGTTAGAAAAGTAGAGTCATAGTCCTTTTCCTAGTTGATCAAATAAACATGCTTCAGCATCTTTTTGTCATGTTCATTCTGATATCTGGGGATCTAGTAAAATCATTTTTTTATGAAATTTAACTATTTTATGATTTTTATTGATGATTATTCTGGCATGACTTGGATATATTTATTATGTAATTATTCTGAACTATTTTAATTTTTACTATATTTTATGCTGAAATTAAAAATCAGTTTCATACATCCACTAAAATTTTTCGAAGTAATAATGTCCGTGAGTACTTATATACTAATTTTCAAAATTTTATGACTACTCATGGAATTCTTTATTAGGCATCTTGCACTTATACGTCTCAATAAAATAGGGTAACAGAGCGCAAGAATCGTCATCTTATTGACACAGTATGGACACTTCTTATATATATGCATGTGCCTGTTTATTTTTGGAATATCGCTATTCTTACTGCATATTATCTCATAAATCGTATACTCTCATCTGTGTTGCATGATTAAATTTTATTTTCAATTTTATTTCTTAGGGACTCCCTATATGTCTTACCTCCTAAAATCTTTGGGTGTACTTGTTTTGTCCATCAGTCTGGTCCTATTCATGATAAGTTGTCCTCAAGATTCATAAAATATGCCTTTCTCGAATATTCTTAGTCCAAAAAGGGTATACGTGCTACTCTTCTGTTCTTCATCGTGTCTTTATATCATCTAACATCATGTTCTTTGAGTCTATTTCTTATTTTTCTCCTGAGTCTAAGTCTATTATTTCTCATGAAGAGTCTGTATCGATTGGGCTATCTGTATCTTTTTCTACTGGTGACACATCCTCATCATTTGTGCCCATTCCTCTATCTTCATTTAGATTTGATCGATCGAATTTTCAGACATAGCGGTGTTGTGCACCACCTAGGATCCTTTCTGCTAAGCCAACGGATTCAATGCTAGCATCAATCGCTTCTCTGCCAGACAGTTCTACTACACCAGCTCTTTCTTTTGATTTGAATGTTCCAATTGCTCTATGCAAAGAAACTCAAACAAAACATCCCATTAATCATTTTGTTAGTTATTTATCCTTGTCTTCCAGATATTCTGCCTTTATTTACAGAGACACTTGATCATTCCGACTGGAAGCAGGCGATGGATGATGAGATGTCTGCACTGCATACTTTGGATACTTGGGATCTTGTTCCACTTCCTCCAGATAAGTCCATTGTTGGTTGTCGCTGGGTTTATACTGTTCAGTGTTCTCTTGATGGGTAGGTTGACAGATTGAAGGCTCGACTGGTTGCAAAGGATTTCACTCTGATTTTTGGCCCAGATTATCTTAATACATTCTCATCTATGGCTAAACTTACATCTGTTCATCTTCTTCTGAGTTTAGCTACTATCTTTCATTGGTCTTTTCATCAGCTGGATATTAAGAATGCATTTCTGTATAGTGATCTTCACGAGAAGATATATATGGAGCAACCTCTTGAGTTTATTGCTCAGAGGGAGTATGTATGTCGGTTGAAAAAGTCATTATATTACCTGAAGCAGTCTCCCTGAGCCTGGTTTAGGAAGTTCAGCTCTGTTATTTTTCAATTCGGCCTTCTCAGAAGTACTTTTGATTATTCGATTTTCTATAGGCATTTGAAGTTAGGCAAGCGCATTCTTTTGATTGTTTATGTAGATGACATTATTATTATTGGTGATGATAGTGATGGCATTACTACTCTGAAGGATTATTTACATCAGCAATTTCAAATCAAAGATCTGTGAGAGTTATGATACTTTCTTGATATTGAGATTGCTCGATTTCGTCAGGAATAGTTATGAATCAGAGGAAGTATGTCCTTGACATATTGGAGGAGACATGTATGTTAGGGTCTCATCCTGTTGATACTTCCATAGATCCTAATGTACGACTTATTCTTGGTCAGGGGGAGCCTCTGTTAAATCTTGAAAAATATCGGAGATTAGTTGAAAAACTGAATTATCTTACAATCATCAGGTCAAATATATCTTTTGCTCTTAGTGTTATCATCCAGTTTCTCGACTCTCCTATTGTTTGTCATTGGGAGGTTATTGTTCGTATTCTTAGATATCTAAAGAGTACACCAGACAAAGAATTATTTTACCAGAATCATGATCATAGCTAGGTAGTTGGCTATATAGATGCAGATTGGGCAAGATCTCCCTCAAATAGACAATCTATCTCTAGATATCGTGTTTTTTTTTGTGGTAATCTGGTGGTAATCTAATCTCATGGAAGAGCAAGAAGCAGGGAGTTGTTGCTCGTTCCAGTGCTGAGGTGAAATATCGTGCTATGGCTTTAACCACATATGAGCTGATATGATTGAAGTCTCTCTTAGGGGAGCTTAAGGTTATTCAGTCTGAGTTTATGAAGTTGTTCTATGATAATCAGGTTGCTCTTTATAATTCCTCAAACCCTGTATTTCATGAGCATATAAAGCACATTGAGATAGATTGTCATTTTGTTCAAAAATAATTACAATTTGATATTATTTCTATGACTTTTGTGAGCTCTAACGATCAGCTAGCTGATATGTTTACTAAGTCATTGAGGGGACTGAGGATGAATTATATTTGTAACAAGCTAGGGCTCCATAATATTTACACTCCAACTTGAGGGAGAGTATTAAATTATATAGCATATTATGTTAACATATAAATCATTGTGAATATTTCCTGTATAATCCCAAACAGAAAATATATCAAATATGTATAATCCTAAACAGGGAATATATCAAATCCTATTTAAAAAATATATCATTAGGAGATCAATAGATTCATTGTATCTAAATCTTTATAACTTTTTATATAGAGACTCTTGTAACATGAAATATATACAATCATTTTTACTTTTACCTATCTCTCTCTCTTTTTTTTAATATTTCTAACAATGATTCTCTTTCTAGATTCTATCTTCTACGGTTCTCATAAAAAAGATAATAAAAGCAAAGAGCAGCGAAAATTTTGTGCAAATGGTATCTTCAATGTACATCTTTTGGGATATTTCACTGATTTGGAGGGAAACGAAACCATAAAAACAACGATCCTAAAAAGCTCTAAAGGTCATTTTTCCAGTATTAAAACTCAGTATCTTCTTTAATAGTCAAGGAATTTCCCTACACCCACTAGGATACTGAATGTAAGAAAAAAAGAATTCTTCCTGATCACCAATTTTCAAACATCACTAGCTACATTAATGCCGGGGCATCTTTTCTTTTACCTAATGGATTAATGACAGGGGCACATTGCAAATAGCAGCAATGCTGTACAGACTTCACTCCATCACGCTTCAGTTATTAGTTATTCAACATGAGATCAGTCAACAAATATATTATAGAAAATAATCTCTAATTTAATTGAGAAGGTCGATACAAAAAAATAATAGAACACATCAGAACCCATGGTATGTTAGCAGAATACACAAAATGTTTTTTTAGAAAGTTGACAATCCATCACTGATCATCGGACAACAGTAAACTCTTAAGAAATAATATCCTTCTTACCTCGTTACTGGACAACATTGATTCAAGAAAATGGAAGGGAAGCATGCTACCACTATCTGCATGGAAGGAAAGCAGTTCAAATACAGACACCGACAAGGTTCAGATATTTAGAAACCACAATTTGTATTTTATAAAATTAATATATATGTAAATATGATATCTAATTACTGTATGATCTTATCTTATGTAATACAAAACTATATGGATTAGGCTTTTCCTAACTCTTTCCATCAAAAATAATAATAATAATAATGATGATACGGGAATGGCTGGACACGCAAACAGAAAATGTGACCTACTTTTGTCTTTGCTTTTCTAGCAAGAGCATCAATTCAACAACCTAACAAGTGTATTGATGGCTAGAAACTCTGATCCTGCAATCTGTCTTTGATTTTGTTTTATTTTATTTTGAGAGAAGTGCAATCTGACTTAGGCCAAGTTCAGTTGTTTAAATCAGGATTAGCTCCATGGGTCTTTGAAACCGGACCGAATTGTCTGAGAGTTTTGTGGATAAAGATGGGTGTTGAATATGTTGGGCGTTGAGATTGCTCTGCTACTCAATAAAAACATAATATTTTTATTTCTTACTGGACTCAAATGTTTGATTGATATTGTCGTAGAAGCAAGAACAGCTGGAGATTTCAGATCCATCTTTAAGATGTTGGCCATGAGTGGTGGAAGATGTTGGCCCATAAGTGGTGAAACTGTGTCAGATCACTTTATTTAATAAAGAAAATATGTTTGAGCCATCAGGCTAATGATTTAAAATTCTTTAAGTCCACTTACAAGCATCAAGATTATTCGTATTTAATTTTATTGGCCAAAGCTGCAGTCTACTTTTGTCTATACATGTTATAAGTTAAATTTTTTTATGTACAATCTATTATTTAAATTTTTTGATTTTATATAATTATTCATGATCCTCTCTATGTACAGCTAGTATAGGGTTAAATAATCATATCTATATGGATTTTCACATTATCCATACTATTGGCATCCAACTTACCATCTTTTTACATTTTATCGACTAAATATTTATATAATATTTATTTATTATCTTTGATTTTGATGATCATTTCAAAAATTGCGAGGTGTGCAAAACTCTAATGAAGAGGTTACGTCTCTCATCGGCAGATTCGTTGCACGTGCGTGTTCTCCGGTAAATAATTATGCACGAAGAGAGATATGACTATATAAATCTAAAAACTTAAAATAAATTTAAATGCGTAACAGGCGGTAAGGGCGTAGAAAGATTGGCTGTGTGGGAAGTACTCACAAATTCACAGCCAGAGAAAGGAGTGGATGAAAATTTTTCCTACAAAATTTTCTGGACGCACACCCCCTGCTTGGCGGTGCCTCCTTTCCCCTTCTTTTTCCGACCATCTGAGCACTCTCTCTCTCTCTCTCTCTAACGGCATGCCCTTCTTCCGCCGCCTTCCCTTCCTTCGTTTCCTTCCCCTCCTCTCCTTCCCCAGCCTGATTCCCCGCCCATTCTCCCAAGCTCACACCTTTCCCCTCCAAAATCCCCAATCCTCCCCGCTTCTCCAAATCCCACCTCTCGAACTCACCAAGCCAAGCCATGGCGGCGTCGAGTTGCAATTCGTCACTGTCGACAGAATCTGTCGTCTGGTCTCTCAATCCTTCGACGACGGCGACCAAAAGCTTCGGTCTTTCCGACTTGATGTGACCGCAGAACAAGCGGTGGGCGCCGTCGCCCTCCTCGCAGAGCGGGAAGGCTCGATGGTGGCGCTAAGCTTCTTCCATTGGGCTATCGTCCGCCCAGAATTCAGGCACTTCATGCGGTTCTACATCACGGTGGCGAGCTCGTTGGTTGGTAGGGGGAATTTGGAGAAGGCCCAAGAGGTCATGAGATGCATGGTTACGAGCTTTTCCGAGATCGGGAAGCTGAAGGAAGCTGTGGAGATGTTGTTCGACATGCGGAGCCAGGGGCTGCCCGTCAGCGTCCACACCTTAAATTTGGTTCTTAGAATTGCTGTGGAGTCTGGTTCGATAGCATATGCTGAGCAATTGTTCGAGGAAATGCCAGTAAATGGTGTCTTTCCCAATACTTGCAGTTTCAAGACAATGATTGCCGCCTACTGTCGAGAGGGTCGTGTTGCCGATGTCGAGAAGCTGTTGAGAGCGATGGATGTGAGAGGCTTCCGTGTAGATAATGCAACATGCACTTTGATTGTGGAAGCGTTTTGCAAGAAGGGTTGCTTTGGCTGGGTTTTCGCTCTTTTTGAGAAGATGTCGGAGATGGGCTTGGCTCCAAACGTCATCAATTACACCGCTTTGATAAATGGGTTGTGCAAGAAGGGAAGCGTGAAGCAAGCATTTCAAGTGTTGGAGGAAATGGTTGGAAAGGGGCTGAAGCCAAATGTTTATACCCACACGTCATTGATTGATGGATTGTGCAAGATTGGGTGGACAGAGCGAGCTTTCCGGCTGTTTCTGAAGCTTGTTCGGAGTGACTCATACAAACCAAACGTGCAAACTTACACTGCAATGATTGCAGGGTATTGTAAAGAAAATAAGCTTAATCGAGCTGAGATGTTGTTGGCAAGGATGTCTGAACAGGGGCTGGTACCAAACACTAACACATACACTAGTCTAATCGATGGGCATGCTAAAGAGGGAAATTTGGATCGAGCTTATGAACTGATGGACCGAATGAAGAGAGAGGGTTGTCTTCCAAATGTTTGTACATACAATGCGGTCATTGATGGGCTCTGCAAGAAAGGAAGGGCTCCAGAGGCTTATATGATGCTTCAAGAAGGGTTGAATCAGGGTTTGCAGCTCGATAAATTCACTTACACTATTCTTATAAGCGAACACTGCAAGCGAGGCCAGACTGCTCGTGCTTTAAAATTGTTTGGTCGGATGGTTGGAGCCGGTTGCCAACCAGATATTCATACATATACCACCTTGATCTCTGCATTTTGCAAGCAAAAGAGGATGGATGAGACTGAGAGGCTTTTTGAGAGATGTCTCGGGTTGGAGTTGGTTCCAACAAGGCAAACTTATACGTCCATGATAGGTGGTTACTGTAGGGTTGGAAAAGCAAGCTCTGCTTTGAGAGTATTTGAGAAGATGATCCAGAATGGTTGCCTAGCTGATTCGGTTACATATGCTGCTTTGATAAGTGGCCTTTGCAAAGAGTGTAGACTAGAGGAGGCGCGAGCTCTATATGAGTCCATGTTAGATAAAGGTCTGGTTCCATGTGAAGTCAGTCGCATTACATTAGCATATGAGTACTGCAAGAGAGACAAAAGTGATGTTGCTATATCTGTGTTGGAGAGGCTAGAAAAGAAACAGTGGATCCGGACAGCCAATATCCTAATCAGAAAGCTCAGTTCTGAAGCGAAGGTTGATGCAGCGTGTTTGTTTTTCAACAAACTGTTGGATGAGCATGGCAATGTGGACCGCATAACTTATACTGCATTTGTAAATGCATGTTATGACAATAATAGATTCTCTGTTGCTTCCAATCTTTCTGAAAGGATTTCCAAGGGAACTGTTGGCTTTTGCACAGAAAATGATGTTGCAGTAACTTGAGTTCCCTGAGTTTCCAAACCATTACACCAGCTGCTTCATGTTTCACTTGGAGGATCTATTCATTTAATATCTGGGTAAATGCCTGAACAATGGAACTCCCAGCAATCTGTATAGATGTCCGAATTTTTTTTTTGTGATGTGCCCATCATACAAATATCAAACACATTGCTTCGCAGGAACTTTTTGGACAGGTTAATGAGGAAGAATTTTTCCTTTTTTTGATTCATGGCAACTGATCTTTCTAAAACTGCTTGACTCCTGTGGAATTCAAGGAATTGTCTTTTGCTCATTAAATCGTCTGACAAAAGTGTTTGCACGTGCAAAGAAGGCAAAGTCTCTGGCACTTGGGGTGCATTTGGTCTCTAACAAAACAGCAAGATGATATCTTTTATTTTAAAAGCAGGTTCAAGAATGTTTTCGTGCATTCTTACACCTAGATCCTTACAAGCTTTTGGATCATATCTGCTTTAGACTCATTACAATGAATGGGCAGATCAGGGTGCAGTTATGATAGATTTAGTAGTGGCGCTCATACTCTTGTCATGTCCAACTTTGGTGAGCATCAAAGCTCTAGCTCCACTGAACCAGACCTCATATTGACACAGAGAAGATCATCGCAGTCCACCTCCAGACAAAGCAGGCGGGAAAGGAGAGAGATGAACAGAATGCTAACTAGAAACTTTAATCTGGAGCGGATCTGACAACAGCATAAAAAAGTTTGCATGGTTCTGGTGGATCTGGTCATGTGTTTTTCAACTTGCTAAGGTCACAACTGCAGGTGAAGTTAGTGCAATTGCTTTCTGCCTGTAGTAGAAGGTCCTGGATGCCTTCTTGGTTTTGTAGTCTGTAAATTAATGGATAACTTGTATATTTATTTTCAATCTTGCTGAAATTCTTCTATGTGCACTTTGGAGTGCCCATTCTTTTTGTTGTGCTATGGAGAAATTCCATTTTTATGGGAGAGTAGAAACCTTTCTGTAGGCTTAAAGGGCCAGTAGTAGATGGTTGCATGGATTTTTTTGTTGTGCGTAGGTGGGTTGCTTTCCCATTTTGGAGTGAGTATAATTTATCAGGTATGGGAATATTTTTTGAAAACATGTGCTTGATAATTAGCTGTTTACTAATTCATGATTCTACTTAATGCATGAGTATGTTGCATATGCCTTGTGTATTTTGATATGGAGCAGTTGATGGGTTTCATCAATGTAGTTCCAAATTTTAGGACTTTCTAGCTACTAGTGTTTGTCACCTGAGTGCATGAGATTTATTTGGAAGAAACATCTGATAAATGGATGGGATCCCATCAGTCAAATTGTTTGGAGTGTACTGATAAATACACCCTATCTAAAATTTCTTGCACTTCTCGTCAGTGTTCCTTGTTCACTAACAGTCAAACATAGAGGGGTTTATTTATTATAACGAGGATGGACATATAAAACCTTGCATGAGTCCACACCAGAGGTCTCGGTGGAGTTGAAACAGTAGGAGTGGAGACATGCTTGGATATTTGCATTAGGGTTAGGGGTAAGTTTATCCTATTTAGGTGACTTCTTTTAAGCATAAAAGCTTTCTTGGCAGTTTCACAATTTTTTTAATGTCATTTATATGTTGTTTACATGTCATGCATACACATATACATACACAGAGAAATGTATATGTGCAGCTTCAGTTTAGATTAGCTGACTAATTATTTTTTTGTCATATTTCTGCTATTAGGTTTGGAAACATTGAAGCATGGAAGCAGCTAAATAGACCCATCACAAGCCATGGTGTCAAGTTGGTCTCAACATTATTAATATTTTCTCCTTTGATAGTCACTACTTGCCTCTTTTTATGGACTTGCTTGCTGCAGTAATCCTAGAATTGGGAAAAGCATGTGTGCAATACAGCAGTCAGGTTTTCTAGGTTAGTTATTTCTTTTTGAACAGCTATATAAGCATGGATGCGTTTGCTGAGTTGCACATGAAAATGACTTGCAAAAGAGGGTGCCAATTGGTTGAGTTGGCAAAGTTACTAGGCATCAAATGCCAGTGAGCTAATTTTGATCCCTCCTTCATCCAATTTTGCTTGG
Organism: Elaeis guineensis; assembly: GCF_000442705.2. Classification (NCBI taxonomy): domain Eukaryota; kingdom Viridiplantae; phylum Streptophyta; class Magnoliopsida; order Arecales; family Arecaceae; genus Elaeis; species Elaeis guineensis. The sequence continues at coordinate 84,874,318 of NC_025999.2, forward strand.
TTTCTCCCATTGTTGTCCTCAGAAAGGAAGAAGAAGAGGGAGTGGAAGATGAGGAATTATTTACCAAAATTCTACTAGATTGACGAGTCAACATTGGAAATAAAAATCAAGATTTCAAGGGGTAAATAAATTTAACCTCTCTATTTTGTTTTGTTTTTTTTTTTTTTAAGAATTGCTAAGATAACAAAAAGTAGAACAAAATGATATGATATCAATTGGTCGGATCTTTTTTCTTAAATTTCTGTTTTCAGATTTTGTTCTGAATTTTTGACTGAAATTTTGAAATTTGGAGGGAAACCGGGAAACAGCCAAAACCAAAACTTTACCCAGGGAATTGAAAAACCAAAACTATATTTTAGAACCTTGACTATGATGTTTTTAATAGATGTGTAGCATGTATTGAAGTTTAATAACTCATCTCCCCAATCTATCGAATGCTTTATTGGATGTAATTGTAACCATATTATTTTTGGAGTTAGATCCTTGGTGATCCAGTTTTTATAAAAAGAGAAGAAAGAAATGCTTGCATGTGCCATCAATGAGCAAAATACAGGCAGAATTACAATATTTGTTCATGGCCACCATGGTCTTAGTATTTGACTATATGCATTTAGGTCTTGTAAGTGAAGTTTCCAAAGCTATATAAGCAATTAACATGCATACTGTGTTTAGTGTTCTTTAGGTTCTGTTTAGTTAAACAACTTCATGATATTTTCTGATCGTAATTGCTCAAAATACTCTTTCATATGATTCGCTCATTGTTTTGACAATATTCCTTTGGTTAGAAAGCTAGCAATTTTCATGAACTAATTGTTGGGCCTTGTTTGGCATTGCTATAGGTAGCCTTTATTTGTAGAGCTTTGGGTAAGAGAGTTTCACTAATAGAGCTTTTAATAAAAGGCTGTTTACTATTTAGTAACTACAATTCTGAAGTGTTGTTGAACTTTAACATCTATTTAGTAACCAAACTATGAAAATACTGTTAGTATTAGAAAAATAAATAATAAAGGACATTATATGGTACTTTCAATTATTTGACTATTTGTACTATCAAAAATTGCTGCGAAAGATTCTTAATTTATAAATTATTTATCTTGATATTTTAATCTAGATAATATAATAAATGATAATTTTATGTTAATTATAAAATATAGCAGTGTTCCTATAATATTATTATATCATAATCATATAATTTCAAAGTAATAATATGATATTATTATTTTAGTAAAGTATTATAATGAGATTATAATATAATATTATTATAATATAATTATTATGTTCGAATAGCAATAATGATAATAATATCATATTCTTGTAGTAAAATATAATATAATATAATACAATAAATATTATTCTATTATACTATAGCTTTTGCCCTCCCAAAAAAAAAAAGAGCTTCCCAATGCATCTCAGGTAGAGCTTTTGCCTAAAAGCTCCAAATTTGTGCTTTTCCCTAGTAGACCTCTTTTGGCTAAAAAAACTATCTTAAACTTGTTAACAAACACCTTAAAATCATCCAAGAAGTGCTTTTTGGCCCTTCAAAAGCAATGCCAAATGGGACCTTAAATGTCTAGTTGGGCTTCTAATGAAGCAGCTTTGTAGGTTGCATATTTTTTTCACATCGATTTGACAAGATTTTTTGAACCCTGTATTCTGGATATTTTTTAGATCATAACATACACCTACTTATATGTTGCATAAGCAAATTGCAATTAAGCTTTTGATAAAGTTGTTAAATAATGTACCATTCCTTTAGTTGTGAACTGAATACTTGAAGGATTTTCTTCACTGTCATACGTGTTAATGATATTAAAAACTAGTCATCTTTTTTATTGGCATCACCATTATATTATCTTTCCTGAACATGATGTTATGATGTATCAGAACCTTTATTGCTCCTCTTGAGAGACTAAAGTTGGAGTATATAGTTTGTGGTGAACAGATGAATTTATATACACTTATCCATAAAATTGCAACCACACAAGGTTTGAAAGGCTTCTGGAAGGGCAATTTTGTCAACATTTTTCATACTGCTCCATTTAAGGCAGTAAATTTCTATGCATATGATACATCTAGGAAACGGCTTCTCGAAATGTCTGGAAATGAAGAAACAACAAATTTTGAAAGGTTCATTGCAGGTGCTGCAGCTGGCATAGCTGCTACAATACTATGTCTGCCAATGGACACGGTATGCATCATTTGATTGCATTCATCATTTGTGGGGTTTGTGGGGCCTGAAATTCTTTTTTCCATTATATATTCTGTATTTACATTGTTGAGATTGGGGGTTAACTGTAGCACCTTGTTCCCAATGTTAGATGACAAGTGACCAGGTTATTTTGTGAAAAATTGCCCTGGTTGTTTTTGTTGTGAGATAGCATTAGCTAAATGGATACTCTCATGAAGCAGCATAATCTGAAACTCACTGGTCTCTTCTGAGAACAATATTGTTTTCATTTGTTTAAGAAATAGCATGTTCTTTCTGCAGTTTCCTTTTTTTTCCCTTCTATAGAGATGTCTCTCTTTTGTTTTTTTTTTTTGGTAAAATTTTAAAGATGTCTCTTTGCATACAAGCTTTAAATTTCAGACCCGTACAAAGATGGTAGCACCTGGAGGGGAAGCTTTAGGCAGCATTATGGGTGTTTTTCGTCACATGGTGCAAACTGAAGGATTCTTTTCTCTTACAAGGCATTAGTACCTTCTCTTATTAGCATGGCCCCTTCTGGTGCAGTTTTCTATGGTGTTTATATGTATTGAAGGCAGGGTATCTTCATTCACCTGAAGGAAAGAAGAGCATACCTCTGATGAAGCAACAACAAGGTGAAGATGTGAATGCCTTGGATCAACTAGAGCTGGGTCCCATGAGAACCTTACCGTCTGGGGTCATTGCCGGTGCTTGTGCTGAGGCTGCCAGCCTGCCAGATATCCTTTTAAGGTAGTTGGGCGGGAGCTACAAATGCAGGTTCAAGCGACAAAACTAAATGCATTTGCTACATCTGTGAAAATAGTCGAGCAAGGGGGAAGAGAATCTCTGCACTGTATGCTGACCTGATTCCCAGCTTGTTACAGGTATTTAGACCAGTCATCTAAGAATGGAGTCATTTGTTTTCTCTCATCTGTGGATAAATTGTTAGTTGATAGTTTCTAGGAATTATCTCATTGAATCTCTTTTCATTTTTCAGGTTTTGCCCTCTGCTGCCATTAGTTACTTCATGTATGAGTTCATGAAGATGGTTCTGAAAGTAGAATGAAAACAGACTAACTTCCCTCCACAGCAAAAGTGTTTTGGAGTGCTCTAGCTGGTGTAGTTGGAGCATCTATTTGTTTGCAGAAATCCTTTTCCTTCCTCATTGGAGATTAATTTGAATAAGCATTTATGAAATCGGAGACATTACTCCATTGCCTTTGTGAATTTTAATGCAGAAGAGCATGATGGAGTTACTACTGCACGATTACATTCTTGCACCTTCACTTGAGATTCAGTGGAGGAAAGTCCTGGCCCCTTGATTCTCTCTCTTAATTATGCTAGTTTTGGATTCAGCAGTGACAATGGAGGTCAGCAAGACATTCGGCTGATGGACAGGATAATTCATATATTGTCTTGACTCAATGTTTGGATGCATCTTTCATAAAGAATGTTTTCATGTTTGTCCATGTATTACTTGATTTGTTTTCCCTATGATCACGGCCATCCAATATTTTCTCCTAGCCAATTATCATTAGAAAGATGAAGTTGCAGGAAATATACTCTATTTGCTCTCCATGTATCAGCGAGTGTGCAAACTGTACTCATCTCGTGGGCTGGTTTTAACCAGCAGGGGCATTTTTAGACATCCAATATACCCAGGATACCTGAAGTAGTAGCCCCGGCTTCCACTCAGGTGGCAAGTCATGCAAGAACAACAAGATAACATGGGGATGTGGAATAGCAATGTTGCGCTTAAAACGACCTGCGTTTTTTACGGCCACCACCCGCAAGTTTATAGCTAAATGAAACTCTTTGCCGGCACATAAATAGGGTATCAAGATCACCAGTTCAGCTCTTTGCACATAAGGCGAACCACACAGGATATATCCTTTGATATGCTTTCAAGAAAAAGAAAAAAAAGGGTCTTCACAGGTGGCTGTATGATTGTCGCCCTGGGAAATCTGTGAGATTAAAAGAAGACAGGCATGGTTGCAGCAGAAATGAACGGGACATGTTAACATCTATGGACCCATTCTCAACCTTGAGGGACAATATAAAAAATGAAAGGACAATCGCATCGTGCTCGCTGGCCATAGCTATCCAATAGTGCGCCTACTTGAATAAAATCATGTAGCTGATCTCTTAAAACGAGGATGTATTTGATTTATGATCGAAATCGAAATGAATGAAAATGAAAATTAAATAATCATACTTTCAAATATATTTGAAACTCGAATGCAATTGAATTATAGGGAAGAATAGAAATCGATTTTGAAAAATTGAAATATATCCATTTTCTCTGGAATCAGAATGGGAGTGGAATTTCTTTTCAACCAAGCATATGGAATGAGAGCTATTTATTTTGCTCCCATTTCAAAGTCTAATTTTTTTCAACCAGTCTACCCCCGAAGAAGATAGATAGTAGTGAAGTACCACTTCTGTTTCCATTGTGTTGAATATCTAATTCAACCACTTTCCCACCACATTATTCATGCGTGGAATAATGCAATGGAACCGGCTCTCCACAATAATAATAAAAAAAATAATAGAGTCGTGCACATATTTGAAAGCAAAAAAGGTTTTGCATTGCTAAGCTGCCATGTGCTACAACAAAATTAGCTTGATGACGAAAGTGGTGCGGCACATGGTGGAAATTTGAACAACGTGCAAATTTCCTTATGGCACATGGCCTTGTCGGTAGTTTTTTTTAATTTCAACAAGATTTTAGTACCTAATATTGTCCTATTCCTTGTTTTTTTTTTTGATAATCTTTTTCTTATTTAATATGACGCGCGGCGAAGGTCCAACTTCCACGTGACACACATCTAATTTCATGGTGTTGCTCCTGGCGACCTGAGCGGGGAACAGAGTGGCATTGACCGGCAAAAATCCTTTTTGGATTCCCGAAGAACCTATATCAAAAGGCTAATATCTCATTATACGGGTTTATGTACCGTGGATCCTAGGTCTACAAAGAATGATACAATACTTTCAGAAACAAATCAAGGTTTCGAGGTTGGCACTGGTTATTTTTGTTGCAGGTTATGGCGGGAGGAAAGGAGAGAGAAAATATGATGATAAAACAATTGCTCTCTTCATCCGTTGTCTCTTAATTTTAGATAATATAAACCATGAAAGAAATATCATCCCAAAAATTTAGAATGTATTTGATTTACAACAAAAAATAGAATCAAAATTAAATAAAAATAAAATACTACATTCTCCAACATATTTAGCTTGTAACTCGAATAAAAAAATATAATCAAAATAGAATTCAAATATCAGGAGAAAGTCCAGGTTGAACTTTGGATAATCATGGCATCCTCATTTCTTTTGAAAATTGAAATGGAAATAAAATTTTTTTCAATCAAACAATTAAAATAGAAGTTATTCATTCTTGTTGGTTTCCCGTTTGGCCCTTCAGGACTTTTTCGGCTTCCGATCTTGTGTGCGTCTTTCTGAACTCCCTCGACCGTCCCAGCTTCCATAATGCCATCCGGACTTCTCCGATAATGAGCTCTTCCATTCATCTACCGGGCTACTCCAAACGCTTTCAGCCGATTTTTTACAGTGATCGACTATTCTCCGAATCTCTTCCAGACTTCTTCCCGCCACGGACGACTCTACTCAGAACTTCTATTGCAAGTGGACTTCACCCGAGCTCCTACGTAGCCGGATCCCAGCCAAACTTCTACAGTGGATGGATCACAACGAGCTTCTACAACGGGACAGGCTCCACCAGCTAGGTCACTACTCCGAGTTTCTACAATAAGAAATCTCCATCCGAGCTTCCACGACAACCGATCTTCGACCGAGCTTCTACAATAAGCGGCCTCCTTTCAGCCTCCTATAAGAGACGGACTCCATCCGAACTTCTACGACAAATTGAATCCCGGACTCCTCCAACGTTCGACCTTCCCGAGTGTCCTCAAGACTCCTCCAGCGGACGAACCTCCACAACGCCATCCGAACTCCACTGTCGGACGACCCTCTGCCGGATTCCTCATAAAATCGGACCTCTCCAACGGGCAATTTACAGACGAGCTTCCACATCAGGCAAATTCAGACGGACTCTCCTAGCAACTGGACTCTTACCAGACTTCTCCAACAAAAAGTCTCGTCCGGACTTCTACAGCAGATGACTTCCGCCTGCAGCACCAGCGCCCAAGGCACCCGACAACAGTGGATTCGTCAGCAATCTCGGAGACATCCGAACTTCTCTTAGATTGCAAAAACAGAGAGCCATTCCGCTCCATCAGACGTCCCAGCCGAGCTTCAGCCGTTAAGCCCGAACTCTCTGACAAGTCGCGACAACGGATACCACTCCACTCTCCGTAACAAACTCCACGTAGCTCTGAACGGCCCCCTGACGCCACTACTCTCCATAACAAACTCCGCGTGGCCTTAAACAACCCACTATCAGGGGTTACAGACGTCACTGTCAATCAGTTATGCTCTCCGTCTATAAAAAGGGACCCCAGATATGTTCTTCTCTAAGCTCAAAACTCTATTTCAATACTCTGCTAAAATCCCATTCGAGTGCTCCATTTCTGTTAAGGCAGAGCACTGACTTGAGCGTCGGAGGGTCTTGCCGGAGCACCCCCAACTTCGGTTTAGACTTTCCTTGCAGGTCCCGACGGGGATGCGATCCTCTCGACTCCAGCTTCTCCGGCGTTGGCGGAATTCTGCACCAACAATTCTCATTATATAGTCCAATTTTTTCTAATTAAATATATTTTCAGTATGATTTTTTGATAAAAAAATATATTTTTAATATGTTAGAGATCAACAGATTGGGAGGTACGTTAATATTTGCTGGAATTTTTTTTTGCAACCAGTTGTGGAATGCATGCTTGTACGATGAGCCTTTGCTTCTACTAATTCTAGCTGGAGATTTGGATGCCGCCATTTGCACCAGTTTTGGTTTTAGCCATAGTATTTGCGCTTCTAATGCCTCCCACTATATCTTGTATTCCAAAAACTTTTGCCATATTTTGGCTGCTTTTAGTTGAGCTACAGCTCCACTTACCACCGAAAGATCTCAGAGACACTAATAGGGTCGGTTCCTGAGTTCTGCACACAACCCGCTCCAATTCCACTCCGCTACCCACCCCACTCTTTTGGATGAACGGCAGTGCGCATTGACCATAGCCGCCTTATCCTCACCCGCGGTTACCGTAGCCGATCGGATGGACGTTTGCGGGACGCCGTTGGACGCTCGGGGTCGACCGCTGACCAGTGACCACCAGCAACGCCCCCCGCTAACAAGCGCCGCTCAACTCAACTTAACCCAACTCCGCGTGGATTCCGCATCTTATCCCGCTAAACCCCCGCATTTTCCATTTTGTGCGGCTCCATATCTACCCTCCGGCCTACCATCGAACGAATCTCGTCTTCCCATCGATCGCGTGGCGCCTCTGACGCCTTGTACTCAAACCGACGGCGACGACTGGTCTTTCTCTCGCCTTTTAATGTCCGTCTATTTTCTTCCGTTCTCTCTCCTCCGAATTCCATCTCGACGGCTGCTCTCGGCTTTCCTTCGCCTTTCTAATCTCATCTCATCTCCCCTCCAAATTTAGAAAGAATTCCGATCTTCTCTCTGATCTCGAATTTCCCCGCTCCGCTCCCTTCATGGAAGATTGGTCGATCCCGATTCCATCTCTTTAATTTTGAATTTGACTTGATCCGATCCTGTTTTTGCTCAAGTTTTAGGCTCTGGTTCTTCGAGTTCAGATGCGAGAAGAGCTAGGGTTTTGAGATCGAGTCGTGTGCTTTTGGGGTTAATTGTCGGGTGAAACGATGGCGGATGCTCGGCGGTATGGATTGACCCCTCAGTTGGGTGAGTATTCGCGGAGATTTCTGCTGATTGAGTTGCCTTTACTGGTAGGGAATTTTCGATCTTGATATTGGGATTTCGTCTTGATTTTGATGGATATGGTGGTGGTCTTGGAGTAGTCTCTTGTCCCCTTCTCGCTCGGTTTCTATGTTATTGCTTTTTGATGTAAGGTTTCTATGTTATTGTTATCAGTGTATTATGCAGAAGTTTCTTAGTTGGTCTTTTAATCAATTTAATAATGGTTTTGGAGTGATCTGATGCTCGGTTTCTTCTTATTCTTCTTTTTTTTTTTATCAAGGAATGTAGGTATATCAGCGAACTGATTTACGGTGGAACATCAGTGAAACTAGTAGTATGTGACTTGTTTATATGCTGGTCCATGATTTAATATGTTAAAATTGAATCTTGGATGCTGATATTTTGATGAGAATATTTTACACGCAAGGATATGAAGTGGAGTTGATATTTTGTTTTATATATTATTGGTCTTTTGGAATCACAGTTATAAATCTAAGTCATTGGATGAGATCGTTTTCACATAACTAGCGGCAGAAGTAGGAAAATCATATGGATTGGATTAAGGTACGCTATATTATACGGAATTGGACGGTACGGGGCGTACCATCCCATATCAGTTTCATACCAGTGAGGGTAGCAATTTATAACCCAACCCATCAACCAGCCCCATGAATGGCCCATTTTAAGTAGGTTTGGGTTTGACATAAATGGGTCTAGGTCATAAATGGGTTAACCGATCTGTTTATTAAATGAGTTGGGTTCAAATTTAGACCTTTGATCTGTTTAATAATTGGATTGAATCATAATCTGATCCATTTAAGCTGTTTCAATCTATTTAACCTGTCTAAAATCCACTTAACTTGTTTCTGATTTGTTTAACTGAATCCATTTAATTTGTTTAACCCATTTAACCCGACTTGATTTATTTAATAAATGGATTATATTGGTTGGGTTGGATTATCTTTTTAATAAATAGATCGAGTTCAGATTTGAATTTTAAATCCGTTTAATAAATAGGTTGGGTTTGGGTCGACAAATTTTTAATCCAACCAGCATCCTACATGACCTGAATCGGACTTGACTTGATTCGATTGCCACCCCTAGGTACCGATACATGGTATGGGGGGCATACTGATAATTGGTATGTGGAACAGGCTCAACCAAGTATATCAACATAGTGATTGGGTGGCACCAGTATAAGGCCTATAATGAGACATCGTACCTTGGATTGGATTCTAGGAGCTTATTTAGGTAGCACCGTGTGATGGGTTTTTTTGAGAGGGGCAAAAGTGGACATATGGGTGATGTATAACACTATCTGGTAGAGAATTTCTTTCGAATGGTCCCTTCCTAGACAAAAGTAGTAAGAAGGGAGTTCAAGAAGTCTGTTGAATGGAGGATGTGATATTAACTGAAAACTGACGAAGTAACAGCAATATAGATGCCAAATAGATGAGACAAAATGTTAGTTATGATTGCTTCTACAAATCTATTCAGATATAAATTCAATGAAAAGATTCGTATTCTGATTCAAAATCTGTGCAGAAGTCCTTGCGTCGGTGTCGTAATAATGTAATTGACTAATGTAGTTGAATGTGTTACAGAAATTATGAAATCTTCTTGGTGCAAGTCTGTGAGAGATATCTGAAGTTTCAACTTAGAAGAGTTTATAAGTATGATGCTTGACATGGATGGTGATTTCTTTTTTAAAAAATAATTAGAAGAAGGTCCTGTACAGTATTGATGGTTGAATTCCCGTGAATGTGACAAAAATTCATTAGTGAAAGCTTAAGTGCAATTTGATGAATGATTGTTAGCCAATATGAAAGGATGGGATGCTTGATTAGATCAAGCATGAATTTTGCAATGGAGCAAAGATTTTGATTCTTCTTCATGCCTAAAGTGTTGCTAGGGGTTATATTCTATTGACATTCATTACTAGAGGAGGCCCAAATTCTTTAGTAAGTGAAAGCATGAAAGATTTTCTGTTATCATTTAGAGAATAGTATTTCTGAAGCTACTTCAATAAATTTTGATTAATGATTTGTAAGATATAGTCCTTTGATAGCTATAGAGGATCAAATTAAAAAATCTTTCCATATTTTATTTATAGAACATTATCAATATATGATTGCTTATGGAAACATGTTTATATATTGGATCATGTAATTGTCTCAGAACTATGTTATTTTTCAAAATTTATTATTGGTTTATACCTATTCAGGCTATAAATAACTTGCACTTTGGTGCTCTATCTCCTTTTGTGCATGTTTTGGCATTGTTTTGTTCTTTATATATGTAGTGTTGAAGCTTTGGCTTCCCTCTCAATGACTCTTTTGTCATTCCTTATTTATATCCTTCTTAGGCCCCTTGATAAGGATGATACTGATGTTTCTTTGAAATCACATAACACTCCATGTTTTAAGCAGTACGTAAATTTCATCTTATGGTCATATATTTTCCTTTTATTGACTGTGATATGAGCATTACCAATGCTCTTCCATACATAATTAAAATTAACCATGTTATATTTGGCTTATCAGTTCCTGTAGCATTGGCATATTTATCTCGAGTGAAGAACTGATCAACTAGGAAATTTGCACTCTTGTTTCCTTGAAAATCCAAATGGAGTAATAGCAAATGCTTCTAAGTTCTTATGGCCTAGAAAGCTCGTGGGAGTAAGGTTCACCATCTTGGTACTGGACCCGATATCATTACCATTTTATGACAGTGTTGGTATGTGGTTTGGTACTACAGTATGAGAGTGTCAGTACGGTATGGTTTGCTCCAAACTCGGTGATATGGGGCGGTATGGCAAACACTGCATGGGAGATTTTTTTTTCCTCCTCCAAAGGAATAACATAGTGGAGTTATCTTTCAGAACCCCCTCCCTCCCTCCCTCTCTCTCTCTCTCTCTCTCTCACACACACACACACACACGCATGCATGTTGATAGAGGCACAATTAGGTGACAGAAGTGCCACTAAGTTTATTCTTTGCCTTTAATTTTTAAAGCGTATGTTTGGTCTGTTAATTTTCATCTTATGGTCATATATTTTCCTTTTAATGATTGTGATATGAGCATTACCAATGCTTTTCCATTACATAATTAAAATTAACCATGCTAATATTTTGGCTTATCAGTTCTTGTCGCATTGGCATATTTATCTCAAGTGAAGAACTGATCAACTAGGAAATCTACACTCTTGTTTCCTTGAAAATCCAAATGGAGTAATAGCAATGCTTCTAAGTTCTTATGGCCTAGAAAGCTCATGGGAGGTTTTTCTCCTCCAAAGGAATAACATCGTGGAGTAATCTTTAGGTGTACACATAGAGGCACCACTTAGGTGACAGAAGTGCCACTAAGTTTATTCTTTGCTACTAAACTTTAAAGTGTTTGTTTTGGTCTGTAAATTTTCATCTCATGGTCATATATCCTTTTAAGGACTCTGATATGAGCATTACAGATGCTCTTCCATTACATAATTAAAATTAACCATGTTAATATTTGGCTTATCAGTTCCTGTAGCATTGGCATATTTATCTTGAGTGAAGAACTGATCAACTAGGAATCTTCATTCTTGTTTCCTTGAAATTCCAGATGGAGTAATACAATGCTTCTTAGTTCTTATGGCCTAGAAAGCTTATGGGTGGTTTTTCTCCTCCAAAGGAATAACAGTGGAGTTATCTTTCAGAATCTCTCTCTCCTCTCTCTCTCTCTCTCTCTCTCTCGTGAGTAGAGGCACAATTAGGTGACAAAAGTGCCACTAAGTTTATTCTTTGCCTTCTAATTTTTAAAGTGTATGTTTTGGCCTTTTGTTGTTTCACATACAGAGATAAAAAGCCGGAGCTTATGTTTTGTTTCAGTGAAGCACAAGTTAAGCCAGTAGCTTATCTTTCTTCCTCATTATATATATATGTATATATATTTGTAGGCACACAACCTTGCTTCCAGATCATAGTTTTACTGTGCATTTGTCATGCATGAGCACTTATTGTCTATTGTATGTCCAAAAATTCTGTTCTAGCTTAACATTTTATAATGAATAAAGATACAAAGTTTCCACTGTGGTTGCAAAAAAAAATCTTTTGTTCGGTAGCTAAAAATGTTTTTTTTTTTTGGACTGTGCTATGTCTTTATTAACCATACTTCTTCTGTTCAGGTTTAGGCGTATCACTTAATATCTAATTTTATGGTACTAATCTAGTAACTGACTGTGGATGTGCAGATATTGAGCAGATACTTTTGGAAGCACAACGTCGATGGTTACGCCCCACAGAAATTTGTGAAATTCTTCAGAACTATAGGAAATTTCGTATTGCCCCAGAACCGCCAAATAAACCTCCTAGTATGACCTTTAATTTAAACCTCTCTTTATATAAGTTGTTTCTGTTAGTTTAATCTAAATTCATGCATCTTGTATGTTAAACAACTCACGATGAACTTTATTTATTGATGACTACATCTGTTAGTTTCTTGAGAAATCACTATTTTTCCTGGCTACATGACTGAAATCATAAACGAAGTTTGACATTTGGAGGTTCATTGTTGCTTGCCATGAATATTATAGAACACTGTTTTTTCCCCCCTGAGAGCTCCTCTTCCTCAAAGCTGTACCTTCTCTCAATTCAGGCAACTAAAATGTTTTGCCCTCTATGTACTTATATCCCATTTTTAGGTTCTTTTTTACATATCTGTTGATGCATATGCATGATGTTAAACTTAAATTTATGTACCTGTCTGTTCAAATGCATTAACATGCATCTACATTTCCATATATACATGCAATATATAGTCATATGCATCCAATGCATTTATGCTGGTGATATGCACATGCCTTTAGATTTATACTAATCCATATATGTACTTTATTATTTGACTTCAGAAGTTCTATGATTGTTTTGTACTCAACCTATCCCCCGTACCCCCAACCACACCACCTAAAAATTATTGTTTTCTGTTTCACTGGTAGATATTATTGGATTGAGCACAGTTTATTAATTGGTAAAAGCCTACCTCAATTAGCTGGAATCCTGAGTCAGTACTCATTAGTGCTATTTGTGGTTATCAGCATTTGCATTTGAATCAAATATTTGCTGTTTAGGATTTGATCAAAGTTTAACAATACTTGGCAAATCCTAAGCAGGTTATTGGGTTTTTGATAAACATTCAAACGTCTTATATGTTCACCATGTTATGGTTCTATGGGTGCATTGCATCATCTAGGCTATTTCTGTAATTAATTGGCTGGCATTAGTGGTTTAAGCGGCATGTGTACTAATAATTGTGTGTATTAATGAATTGATATGCATAAAAAGAAAAGCAAATGCTTTATTGCCAAACAAATGTTTTCGGTGTTTAAAAATTTATTTACCACAATCAAATAAAAAGATAGATTCAATATTGGATGTGGTTGATTTTCTTTTCTTTCCCTTGTTTCTCTAGTGGTCTATCGATTGTTACTTGCTGTTAAATTGCTTTAATGCTTCTTCTTCGTGAATCTTGGATTCAATATTAGTATTTGAAGAGTAAATGAACCTGAGAGTGATATTTGAAATGATTATCAACTAAGGAATTATGTATGCATTGCTCTGTTTGATCAAATATCCACCTCGGGCAGATTCTTACTTGGCATGTATTTGCATTAGGTGGTTCACTTTTTCTTTTTGATCGGAAGGTATTGAGATACTTCCGGAAGGATGGCCATAACTGGAGAAAGAAAAAAGATGGAAAGACTGTGAAAGAAGCTCATGAGAGGCTAAAGGTAAGTCTGAATCATGCATTTGTCCATACTTATCTTGAAGAACAAATGAGAGAGCGTGCTTGTGGTAATTCTTGAATAACTGCTTAAGAGCATGGAAGGGGAGATTTCTTAAATATAAAACAAGGGGATATGTTTGTATTCTGTGTTGTTATATTTTTCATAAACATATCTAGTTGAGTGCTTGGGAGATCTAGTGTGGCCATTGATGTTTAAACATTGTCCATGGTCCTTTAGAAGTTCAGTTCATATTTCATGGATTCATGCATTTGCCATGCATATGCACATGAGAGTATGCATGTATGTGCACATGATTCATGCACATATTGTTTAGGGTGAGTAGTAGCACTAGTAGTTTGATATTCTATTCTTGTGCTTTAACTTTTATGTTTTTAATTATCTAATTATCTTTTTATTTTTTTGAAAAAAGCTATTCTGGTGTAAATATATCATTTTTCAAAGATTTATTTGCCATAAATTTCTTTTAATAAATTATGCAAGAATGGCTTAAGCTTCAAGCCTCTGTGATGGAATATATGCTTTTTTCTCTAAGATTATTTTCTTGACGTTTTAGAACAAGTGTCATGAGATGGATGCAATAAACCTGATGTAGTCTACATTTTCAGGCTGGAAGTGTTGATGTTCTACATTGCTACTATGCTCACGGGGAAGAAAATGAAAATTTCCAAAGACGGAGTTATTGGATGTTGGAAGAGTATGAATGCAATTTTTTTTGGTGTTTATAAGACTTAAGGAGTTTATAATCGCTTTACACCTTTTACAGGATTGCTTGTATCCCCTGTTGTTGTATTTAATCATACAAAATTGATTTTCAATTTTCATCTTGTTGCCCATTTTGACTATAATTTTGTTTGTCATATGATTGTTACGACATCAATTGCTTAGATTTCTGTATGACATGATGAATAGATCAGCTTATTATGTATCCCTATTGTAAATTTAGGTCTTTTATATTTTTATTTGAGAAACTGGAGTCACTGGATGATATGTTTTCTTTTGCTTTATTTTATTAGTTCCTTTCTCAGAAACTGGTTGATTACATGTTGAAGTTAAATATGAGAGAACAAGTTGATGCAGGCTCTGATGGACTAGTTTCATAATTGAGGGAAAGTGAGCAAAGAACTATTACTTTATGGTGGCTATGAAGTCATTCTTGAATAAGATGTGTGTTTTTGTAAGGGCTTTGGGCATAAGAGGCAAATGCAAAGTAAAACATCCACATAAGTGTAGTCTTGAAGGTAAAAAGCTTACATCAGTCTCTTACTAGAATATATACAATCCTAGGAAGCATGGATACCGGTATGCGGTACGAGTATTTTGTGGTATGGGTATGCTGATACGGTAAAAATTGAAAAAACCACGATACGGATACAGCTAGATATTTTATATTTTTATTAATATTTGAATATATATAATATTTTAATATTAATAAAAATATATGAAAAAAATTGAATTATATATATAATATTCGAATATTAATAAAATTAAGTTCTTAAATCTCAACTAAATTTATAAGCATCATCATAAAAAATAAACAAATACTTGCAATTAACGAAAAGAAATAAACTAGCAGTCTAAATGAGTAGAAGAAATCAGAATAGTAAGTCTTGATAATCAAATGATAATAGTTTCAGCTGCTTCATTATCTGCATCATTAGCAAAAAGCTTCTTCTCCACATCTGGTTCATCAATTGACAAACTTGCAATCTCGAAAACTCTAGCATCGTCAAATGAATCAAATTGATCTCCATCAATGTCTCACATTTTTGTCTCTCTCTTTTGATAATCTTCACTCTTTTTAGACAAAAGATGAAGATTTGTATGTACATATACTAAATCTTCAGCTCTTTTTGGATTGATCTTATTCCTCCTCATTGAGTGAATAAATGAATAAGTGCTCCAATTTCGTTCACAGCATGATGAAGAACAAGGTTGGTTAAGAAGTTTCAAAGCAAGATATTGAAGTAAAGGAAGTGTAGCACCATGCACTATCCACCAACCAACTGCTCTAAAAGTCATGTATTTTGCCGCACCGGAAACGTTCCTACACCAGAAACGATCTGATGCTGGTACAGGCCTGAAACAGGCGTACCAGTGCTTCATAGATACAATCATATTGGACCAGCATCTAGGAATGTATGAAAATATAAATTAAGTCACTGTTTCTAGGATGAGGCGATTTGGTGTACATACCTCACCGGTGTACCTAGCGAATAAAATCTCAAGGACAAGGCAATACATCATAGATTCAATGTTTCAAGGCTCAAGCTAACTCTATCTGTTTAACACTTGGTGCCTGTATGAAGAGAGGATTAATGACTAGAATTGAGTTTCAAGGCAATTTTCAAGGTAAGGCCAACAGAAGTAAGATCATGTATAAAGACAACGAGAGCAACAGTCAACTATATCCAAGTGATTTTGAAGTTGGGCAGAATGACAACCTAGACTTTGATCATGAGGTGTTATGAAAGGATAATACTGAAGATGATATTTTGACTAGTTAAGTGAAATCAATCACGAGCAGGAAATACATGAGTGAGAATGCAAACTAATTAAAATCTACTGAGGAATGACTGATCACATCCAAAAATGTGTGATCTGGGCTGAAATTATAGTCTCCAAGGATTTTGGAGGAAGATGAATTAGTCTTGAAGTGTAGGAGATGTCTAATTAATGAGAAATATTAGTTTTGAAGATGTTTTTACGATGTGAAACAATAAGAATACACGATTAATTTATCCATCCAGGAAAGTCTATGGGAAGAATGATCCCTACATGGCAAGGAACCACCCAAAGGCTTGTTGGTGGGTGCAGATCTCGCAAAAATGGGGTGAGGTTGCTAGAAACTTTATAGCAAGATGATGATGACTCAAGGGACCAAGCAATCTATGAATATTATGAATTCAACATACAGTGAAAGGATCCTGCTGTGGTGTTATAATGAATAGTTGGAAGATGGTCCATCAATCTGCAAAGATGAACGGCCACTTTGCACATTCAGAAACAGAAAGAAATCATGTTTTTAGTTGATTACTAGAAAAGCAGTTGTTGTATTATTTTCTTTGGCAATCTAGAGGGAAGGGTTCTAGGGAAATGAAGTAAGATTTTGTTGCGTGATCGGAGAGGGTCTGCAGTTGATCTGAAATCAGGAACCTGTTTTTGGACCATGTGTGAGAAGGAGACAAAAATTCAGAAGGTAAAATTTATAATAAACAATTGATACAGTTGTGGTTGTGGGGTTGGTTTTGTGGTTTGAATTTTCTTTATTGGATACGAGGGTTTAAGAAGATCTGAGACAGATTTAAGGGCACTCTAATCGTCCATAATTATAGCTTTACATCTGTTATATATATGAGAAATTACAGCAGCAGAGAAATCAGAACACTCAAAAAGATCAAGAGAAAGGAGTTGAGAAAGGGTTTAAGAGGGTGGAAAGAATGGGGTGAAGGGAAAGGCTGAACGTGGCCTTCTGTATTCTTTATTTCCAAGAAAAATCAATGTATATTGCAATGTCTTTCTGCCTGTTGAAGGCCTTTTAAAAAACCCTTAGCATTGACACCCCTCTTACATCATTATTTGAGTCCTTGGACTCCTAAAAAATGGACAATTTCAACAAAGATGCTAAACGTGACAGACTCATGAGCCACAAGTTTGAGCTTTTATTAGAATCTACAATAACTTCAATTGTAGCATGAACAGTTCATAAACAATACCACTTATTCAAGCCCTCCCTTTTTCTTATTTCTGAAACATTCCTGGACTCTTATCCATTTTAAATGCAGGCTCAGAAGAGCAGCTTTATTGCACCAAATTGCATTGATTTAGCCTCTTTTTCATTCCAGAATTGAGTACAAAGCTCCGAAGTGGACTGAAGAGACTCTTTTCGTAAATCTTTCACTGAGCTCTTTGTTGGTCCAAATTGGCAACCATCCTTGAACTCCACTTTGTGTGGTCTTATGCATTAAGCTATGGTCTGTTGAGCTTCACTTTACTCAATCTTGAACTGCTTGTACTCCTTGCAGTTACTGCACCAGTCCTTAGGCATTAGTTGCCTCTCCTCCAGGGAATTGCATTACTTGGTTATTAAGAGTCTTGGAACAGTTTCTTTTGCCTTTGTCTCATGCATAGTGCATTTTGTAGGAACAATATTTGAAAGCATGTGATACATCAATACTAGTGACATCCTAGCCTTTACCAATGATATGTTCCTTAATTATGAAACTCAACTCTAGGTTGAGAAGGTTTCACATAATGATTGAACAGATATCTGTGGTAACTTATCTGGTCTATATCAAGTCTCCCACTAACTATATCATTCTACTATTCTAGGTTGATGCAATTGGAGAAAACCTAGAAAGCAACAAATTTTGCATTCCTTAGAAGGCAGCCAAAAGTGCAGGCCGTGATCATTTTTATTATTTCATTAATGCATGTTATTAGTTAGCTCTCCACTAATTTACCTTTGTGTTTCTTTTATATTATTTTCTTGTAATATGCAAATATACACACAAAATTTTTTGGGTGACATCAAGTGCACATGGTCACCTATTTATTCAGAGTGTTATGCTATTTCTTTGACAACATTAACCATTTATTGATCTATCTTGTGTTGCAGAGACTACATGCATATTGTTCTTGTACACTATCTTGAAGTCAAGGTTATAGCTCAGTTCCCTCTCCTTCAGTTATCGCATGTGATCATGTTCAGTTTCAATATCCTATAACAAGTTGTCTTTTACATTTATCTTCTTTGACAGCCTTTGGAAACTAATTTGAGTTCCATTTTCTTGTTCTTAGAGTGTGTTTGTTTCCTAATAACGGAGCACGAACTTGACGTCAGTTCGAAATGGGCACTTCTTACTGTTTGTTTCCCTGTAACTTAGCCCAAACCTGGAACTCAAGTTCCCAGTTCACCCAAAAAGGCCAAACTTGATTCGGAGGAATGGGAGCTCCTAGTCAAGTTCTGAGTGAATAAGCATTCATTTAAGCTACTATAATGCTGTCTCACTCACCCACTTTTGATAAACAAACCATTTAAGCAACATCTGACTGATAATTACTAGTAATAATTTAACGATAATTTCAGTGTTTAGAAGTTGCACTTGCACTTACTTCCCACAAAACAAACAGCAGAAAATACATTAGATGTCTCTGGATTCTTGATGCCAACGTCTTCCTTTTTAACATCTGAAGGGGAGAAAAAAAGATTGAACTCTCAATCTTGATGGCTTTTGTAATCAAGTAGTTATCATAGCACATTGCTTGGCTTTCAGCACAGATAAATTCTGAAATCTATTAGGATTTGTAGCAGGTTGAATGTCAATGGAACCATGAAAAGCTATTATAAAACTTCACAACACCATCCAATTTTGTATAAAGCATTGGTTATTTATATTTGTTAACTTTCATTTGAAATGAAAGCTATTTCCAACCTAAAGTTGGATATGTTTTAAATGTTAGTGCCTGTATTGGCATGGTGATTATTGGTTTATCAGGAACCATCCTGCTATCTTTCTCTTTGTTTCTTTGTGATAAGGACTAGCGTTGATTCATTTACAGATCATGCTATAATGCAGAATTTTGCTCCACAGGGTAACAAACCAAGTTTCGGTCGTACTAGAGATGTCCAAGAAACTGCTCAAGTTGTCAATATGGATAGTCCTGTCTGTTCTAATTCTTTCACAAATCACAGCCAGCTGCCTTCACAAACTACGGATGCTGAAAGCCCAAATAGTGCACACACTTCAGAATATGAAGATGCGGAATCTGGTATGACTGATTCCATCTTGAATCTGTCGCGCATCATCTTACATTGTATACTGCTTCACTGATTCGTATTTCAATCATGCATCCTTTCTTTCAGTGTATCTAAAGCGAAATTCGATGCAGCAGATAACTATCAAGCAAGTTCCAGATACAACTCTTTCCTTGAGATGCAGCAGTATGGGGATGGACCTGTGATGGATGTACGTCTGCGGAACCCCCATTTTCCAATTGCTTCCATCAATAACCAATGTGAGAATGACAGTAATCATTGCTTCTGTTCATTTTGAGACTTAAACTATAGTTGGCAAACCAACTGAATGTTTTGGTTTGGGATTTTTTTTTCTTTCAGGTGATATTCAGGGAACACAGGCTGCGGAACCTAAATCAGATTTTAATTCAGTTGCTCAAGAGGATTTCATGAGAGTTTTTGATGGAACAGGCCTTGGATTAACTTTTAGTGGGCCCAGAACCCAGTATGATCTGACATCATGGGATGAAGTCCTGGAACATTGTACAACAGGGTTCCAAACCCCACCTTTCCACCCAGGACAGGCTGCGGCAGTGGAGGATAATCCTAGACTTGAGACTTCAACCGGGGAACTATATACAGATGAACTTGGGGTTAAGCAAGTGGATGTTACCACTACTCTAGACAAATCATTGTGGCAGGTACTTGGTTATCTCCATCTGATAAGGTCAAATTTCCAGTTTGCTATAATCTGGCTTAAGAATGAATGAGGATGTCAATATGAATTGGTAGAGGTCTACAAGCCACCGCAGAACTTTAAAAATTAACTAATAGGAATTGTTTGGCTTAATGTATGAAAAGACAGAAATGGAATCTGTCGTGAAAATTGTACTCAGTGATGCACCCTCATCAGGCTAGCATCTAATAACGATTCATATGGCTTTCTAGCCATCATTAGTTAGTGTTAAGTTGATGGATTTATTCTGTGGACATTCTGATGGAATTTCATTATGTGTACTCATCTTTTAAGTTGCATTGGTGAGAAGGTATCTAGTGCAATTTGTTCGCAAAATTATAATGCCACTCCATGCCTCATAGCTTTTGACTACTTTGTTAGCTGACATTGGTGGCTGGCCTACTTCTAGTGTCGCTAATTGACCCGTCTATATGGCGACTTGAATGAGATACTGACTGAATCAATCCTTAGTTCTATGCTGTTTAGGTCATTATTCCCAGGTTTGGCATGGTTATCATTCTGTATGTTGGAACCTGTAGTAGTCAGACCACATTTGCAACAATTGATTGGGTTGACTGCATAACCATGTTTCTTCTCTGGTGATGTGTCACTTTCTGTTAGTACAGTATTAGCACACCTCTGGATCTATAGAATTACCTTTATGTCATCTGTTCTTTGGTTGCTTGCGCTACCTCTTATTTCTTTTGTTTTCTCATTTATGCATCATCTCATCTCATCTTCTGGACTTGAGCATATCCCCCTTGATTCCATTCATTACATAATATTATGATTGCTTCTTTGTTTCCCCAAGAACACCCCAGAATAGGTTAATAAGTGTAAATCCAGGTTTTGGTGCGAGGCATTGTGTCCCATGTTAAATTTGGGCTACAATGCCAACTTTGCACCCCGACTGTTCCTCAACAGTGGTTTACAGCTATTTGCCTTTTTCTTGTGGAGATCTCTTGGGTTTGAGGATTGAGGATTGATGTTAAAGAAGGTTTATGGGGGCCTATTATTTTGCATGTACTTAACTGAACATTCTCAATGCACTGTATGATTTGTGGCCTCATGGAATGGTCATTATTGCTCGGCAATAATCTTTGTGCGAGTTTTAAGCAATTAGGAGTGTAGGCAACGGCTGTGAGCTTAACAGTTATCTGATATGCAAAAATATTTTCGGTTGCAGCTTACCACTGCTGACATTGGTTTACTTGGTACATCAATGCTGTTCTGGAAAATGGCATGTCTATAGAGGAAAATGTCAATGCCCCATTCCTTATAAAACAGGCATCCTTAGATTTCTCTAATATGGAAAGGGAAGGCCTAAAGAAATATGACAGTTTTTCAAGATGGGTGAGCAAAGAACTTGGAGAGGTGGATGACTCACATCCAATATCCAATTCTGGGGTTTACTGGGACACTGTTCAAAGTGAAAGTGTTATTGAAGATTCTGGCATGTCTAATCATGCGCGCTTAGATGCGTATATAATGAGCCCCTCACTTTCCCAAGACCAGCTTTTCAGTATAATTGATTTCACTCCTAATTGGGCATACACTGGCATGGAGACTAAGGTATGTCTTTTTCAAATTTTTATTTACTTAATTTCTTCCTGATTGATCTAATAGATTGTGAAATTTTAAATGATCCTCTGCAGAATATGGATGTTGTGAAAGTAAAATAGCATTGACATAGTTATAGACTTGTAGTTACATTCTTCTAATTATTTTGTCCTGTAAATTTGGCAGATTTTAATTACTGGAACATTCTTGAAGAATAAAGAAGATGTGGAAAAATGTCAATGGTCATGCATGTTTGGGGAAATTGAAGTTCCAGCTGAGCTTTTAGCAGATGGAACTCTTCGTTGCCATGCTCCATTACACAAATCTGGAAGGGTTCCTTTTTACATCACCTGCTCCAATAGGTTGGCTTGTAGTGAAGTGCGGGAATTTGAATTCCGGGTTGATGATGCTCAAGATATGGAGACTTTGGATTCTCATGGTTACGATACAAATGAAATGCATCTTCATGTACGTCTGGAAAAGCTACTTAATTTGGGACCAGTTGATCAACAAAAAGTGGTAGCTAATAGTGTCAAGGAGCATCTTCATTTAAGCAATAAAATTAGTTCGCTGATGATGGAATTCGACGATGAGTGGTCCAATCTGCTTAAGCTAACTCACGAGGAAGGGTTTTCTCCTGACAATGCTAAGGACCAGTTGCTTGAAAAATTAATGAAAGAGAAACTGCATTCCTGGCTTCTTCACAAAGTAGCTGAAGATGGTAAAGGCCCCAATGTCTTAGATAATGAAGGACAGGGTGTGCTTCATTTAGCAGCTGCTCTTGGTTATGATTGGGCTATAAAACCAACAATTACTTCAGGTGTAAATATTAACTTCAGAGATGTTCATGGATGGACTGCCCTTCACTGGGCAGCATATTGTGGCAGGTAACCCTTGAAATGTCATTGTTCATTGTTACTTTTTCTGTATGGTCTGTATAGATATTTAATACTGTTTGATCTTCTTTTATTATCAGAGAGCGCACAGTTGTTGCCCTAATTGCCCTGGGTGCAGCTCCTGGAGTTTTAACAGATCCTACTCCTGAGTTCCCAACTGGAAGAACACCTGCAGATCTAGCGTCTGCAAATGGGCATAAGGGGATTGCTGGCTTCCTGGCAGAGTCTTCTTTGACTAACCATCTTTCAACTCTCACTTTAAAGGAGTCAGAAGGCAGTGATATAGCAGAACTATCTGGTATTACAGATGTTGAAGATGTTGTAGAAAAGAGTGCCATTAAGGTTGCTGATGGGGACTTGCAGGCTGGACTTTCACTGAAGGACTCATTGACTGCTGTCCGCAATGCTTCTCTAGCTGCAGCTCGAATCTATCAAGTTTTTAGAGTCCATTCATTCCACAGAAAAAAGCTTATTGAGTATGGAGATGACAAATGTGGAACATCAGATGAGCGTGCTCTTTCACTCATATATCTCAAGACGGCCAAGCCAGGACAACATGATATGCCCCAGCACGCTGCTGCAATTCGTATACAAAACAAGTTTAGAGGGTGGAAAGGAAGAAAGGAGTTTTTGATTATTCGGCAGCGTATTGTTAAGATCCAGGTGTGTTGTCATGGAACCACCTACTCAGTTTGCTTATAAAACTCTGCATTTGCGGATTTTTGGTTTGTCTTCTGTGCTCCAAGTAGAGCTGTCAAAGACAGGCCGGCTGGCCCGTTTAACTGATGGGTTGGAAAAATTCCAACCCGATCCGACCCGACCCGTCATGGGCCGCGGTTAAATGGGCCAACCTGCTAAAATTCAAAAAAAAAAAAAAAAACCTGTAAACAGTAATATAAACTGAATTTTATATTCAATTTGAGCTCAAATCAACCTTTCACATCTCAATTCTTAGAGTCATAAAATGAAATTGTCAAACTTAAACTAAATACTTAATACAACCCAAACTTAAAAGACTTTAAGTTTCAATTTTCAAATTAATTTAGAGGTAAATCAAAGTCCCAAAAAATTATCCTCCATATCATTATTGTGGTCCTCATCATTCAATTTTTCATCTTTTTTCTCTTCTTCATCAATTATCTCTTCAATAACATTAGAACCCTTTTTTAAAATATATATATATATATATATATATATATATATATATATATATAAAGAGACGGATCAGCCCGTCCCGACCCGTCCCAACCCATCGATCCAAACGGGACGGGTCATTTGATCCGCTTTTAAACGGGTTGTTAAAATATAAACCCAACCTGCTCCATTTATATGGCGGGGCGGGTCAACCCGACAGGCCCAACCCAAATTGACAGTTTTAGCTCCAAGGTCCCCTTTCTTGCTTCTTGTACAGCTACTTTTGTGTGTTACCAAAAAATGATTTTTCCCGGAAAGCCTTTTCATCTTCTGCTAAAGTTATCAAGGTAGTGAAATACATCTAAGAATGTTCATTGCTATCATATTCTGGAATAAGTATATGAGTTGGTTTTTTATACATTTTGAAAACACGAGATGCTCATAAACTTATCAACGGAAGATTGTGTGCGTCTTCTTTTGGTTAGAAATCTGTTCTTAATTAGAAATTTTATGTATCACGTGGTGATATGCTTGGAATAAGATTAGTGACTGCAGCAATAGTTCTAACTTCTAATTATAACCAAGTCTATTCTCCTACCTTGCAAAATCTCATTTCCAATTATTTGATCGTCTCCTTTATGATTACCATTGAATCTCAAATAATACTAGTTTTGGGGCATCATATATCTCTCAAGTTCTAGTGTTGATTATTAGTGCCTGCCAAGGCTTCAATCTTCTGTTTTTCAGAGACCTGGATGTACACAGTCCTCAGCTAGTCAACTCGAATGTAAAAATGACTGTGGTCAACAGTTCATTTAAATGACAGAAACACTCTAGACAGCCTCATTTGCAATCAACTACTCCTCTCATTTAGAAAAATCAAAATAAATGGTAGGTATATATTTGTTTTATTTTTTTAGTTTTACCTTTGTTTTTCGAGGCGAACGGTTTTCCAAATATGGGAGACATGTTGAATCACTGGTATGAAGTCCTGCATATTCTTATGATTTTTTAATATGAAAATATTATGGGAAACCATTAGTTTTTAAAACATGGGTTGAAGCAAATAATGCACCTTAGTTATATTATGAATCCAACACCTGGATTCCTATGTAATAACTTAGCATATAGTTAACCTACATTATCAAGACCTTTGACAGAGTTGACACCGATTATTCTTGTCCAGGTAAAGGTATCCTTTTTAGCATCACCTTACTCAAAAAGAGAGTGAAAACCACCTTATGATACATCGGAGTTGAATTCATTTTCTTCCAATTCTCTTTTCGTCTTCCAGTATATTAATATTCCTGACATAATTGCATTGGACACCTATTAAAGTTCTGACAAAGTGCAAGCTAGACCTGTCAACAGGTCGGGTTCGGATCGGAACCTGAATAGCTAGATCCGGACCCGATCTTAGTTACTGGTACCGGATTTGGACCCGAATACCCGACGGGTCTAGCCTTGAAGTAGCAGATCTGGACCCTAATGGGTCCCGATATCCGGATTCGGTTTCGGGATCCGAAACTCATATTTAAAGTCTCAAAAAAAAAAATCTAAAAATTATACAATAACTTAGGAAAACACCTAAAAATTATACAATCATATGATCATACAAATAAAAATATAAAAGTTATTCAAATTCAACAAGTAAAACTCCAATTAAAGCATCCAAAAGCATAACAACATACAATTATAATATATATATATATATATATATATATATATTATTCGGGTCCCGGTATCGGGTCTGGGTATTAAATATCTATACCCTATCCATTTACATGATGGTTTATCGGATCCAGATCTGCGTCCGGGTAAACAGGTCCAATACTAATACCAGACCCAAATCCGTCGGGTAAATACCCACGGGTCTCGGGTCTGGACCCGGTCCATTGACGGCTCTAGTGCAAGCCCTCGTATATGTGATGCTCTAGTTACTAGCATTGACAAATGGCATTGAGGATTTTAATCTTGCTTTGCATCCATATTAAACAAAGACAATTTTTTGATATTGTTAGTCTGCTTTAGGAAAAGCAAGCTCTGTGTTTACATAATTTTGTGTGATTCTGTAACAAATTACTTCTACCGGGATGATTATGACTTATGTTTCTTTACTTCCCAGAACATCTTTGTGCCCAAAATCTTCTTGCTTGTTCCTAAATTTTTGTTTTATACTTGGTACTACGTTGAAGCTAAATTTGCCGATATTTCTCCCGTCAATTAACATGTTATCAAGATAAAGCAATTGGTAAATCAGGATACATTTGCAGGTGTCTGTAGAAGCTCAATCATGCTTGCCTTTGTTATACCCATGTCGAATTGTGTTGCCAGTACGATTAAATAGAACTTGACATCATGTCTTGCTCCTGTGGTCAATGGAGGGTGAAAGGGGTTGTACTTTACTGTCATTGCAAGAACCTCATTCTGCCATATATCTATTTGAACCTTTTTGATGATCCACTGCCACCGTCTTTTCTGCACTTATGTTATTGGACAAGACTGCATGCAGTTCCGGCAAGATTTGATCTCCACCATAGACATTGTAGTCTTTGCGATTGTTAACATCCTTTAACTATTTCTATTCATTGGTTGATTGCATTCGCCAGTCTCTTGTAATTCAGTAAATCTCATCTTTCTATGTTGTCAATCATGTGGCGCATTTGCTGACTTGAATTTAGGCTCTTTAGAGCTTCAGGATTCTAACTGATTGGAAGTTCCTAATCCCACCATGTGTATTTATGCCTTTACTATGAAGAATTTTATTCTGACTCTTTCATGCAACAATGTGCATTCATGACTAAAATATCAACTGATTGTCTTAAGTGATTAAACGTCAAAAAGTTTTGGACACCCAAACTTCATCCTATCACCTGTCTATATAACTCAGGAAAGATGTACTGCCTTTGTTTGGCTGTTTGGTCCATGCAAACAAGATTTGTTGGCCCGAATCATTTAGCGGGTGGTATGGGTCATGCCTTGTATGCATTTTGCATTTAATTAGAACATGACCTTTGGACAAAGATGGCTATTTGAGCTCAAAATCCTTTACATTCTCCAGTTATGACTGAGGGCATCACTCTTGTGGAATTTTTAATTCATAAGTTCTGCTGAACTTTGTTGCCAGCATCCTAGTCTTTTGGACAGCTAGAACCATTCACGGAAATGAACTTGCATTGGTTATGTTTTTTTCATATTTTTGGTAGTCTTAGCATGAAATGTGCTCAAAGGGTCTTTTTTTAAGCAATCATTCAAATATTAGCTTTACAGATTGTCTATAAACATGTTTAGTTGTTATTTTATTAATTATATAACAATATCATTGTTTAAAATATGTTCCTTTTATTGGAGCTGTTCATAGCATAATATTCAGAATATGCCATGCTTTCAGTAGTCTTCAGAACAAGATATGCCATCTCACCCACCCTCTTTACTGTGTTGGTATGTCTGGTAGGAGAGCCGGCTCGATGTACCGAGTGTTGGTATGGCCCCCATATCGTATACTGACTTAATATTGATATGATATGGTACACCCCATACCATTCGGTATGGTACACACCGTACCATCCGGTTTGGTATGGTATGGCGTACCTTGCTTCAAAATGCTTGAAGTATCAGAGGCTATAAATAATTAAGCAGCTGTTTTATTCCTTTATGTTGTAATTTTTCTTTTCTACTAATCATGATTTATTATTTTTCCTTTTTTTTTTCTTGGTAATGCTTGCAACTCAATGAAAATTTCTGTTATTGTCTGTCACAGGGTACCCAATACATGGTACTGTTTTTACAACTCTGATCTATCCCATTTTCTGATTCATTATCATGCACAGTATATACTTCTTTATCAACATCTATTTAAATTTTCCTCAAGGATAGTATTCATCTCAGGCTCTTACTTTGCTGACTAGGCCCATGTACGAGGACATCAAGTTAGGAAACATCACAAAAAAATTATCTGGACAGTTTCAATTGTGGAGAAAGCTATATTGCGGTGGAGGCGGAAAGGGAGTGGATTACGTGGTTTCCGGTCTGAAGGTCTACTGGAGGGTCGTAGCACACAAAACCAAGCAGTGAAAGAGGATGATTATGACTTCTTGCAAGAAGGCAGAAAACAGACTGAGGCCAGGCTACAAAAAGCACTTGCAAGGGTGAAATCTATGGTTCAGTATCCAGAAGCAAGAGATCAGTACCGAAGGCTTGTAAATGTTGTCACTGAGCTCCAGGAGTCCAAGGTAGCATTTTGTTCTCTCATTTCCTGAGCTATTTATCTCCATAAGTGTTAACTTTGAATCGTTCATGTAATAGCCAGCCCAGTAAGTTTTTTAATAATTGGGGCGTAATTGTAAATTGAACTGAAGTAAGTATTGGCTTGGTTTGTGTGCAATATGGGCTTCCCATTGGGCCTGTTGGTTGCATGCAATCAGGAAGCTTGTAGATAAAGCTACATGTGGCTGTAATTCTAGTTTTGTTAACATGTCAGATTCTTAACTGTGTTGGTGCATTTGCAATAAATTGAACAACATTGTTTATCTATATGTAGCTAAAGAGATGTAATTATGCATTGTCACATACTACTAATTTATATTAATATTGTAATAATTTTGTTATTGTGACAATCTAAATTTTCAGAAAAACATATTAATTGATACAATAATAGTTCGTCAAAGTATTAGATCAAAAGAATAGTATATGACTGTACTAATATAGCATAAATTATGTGTTGCATTATGTTGTAATAATTCAATCAAATTAATACTATTATTAATATTATTATCATTGTTATAATAATATTATAGTGCAGTTCATACGTGGTATTTAGTATATGTCAAGGTATAAAATTACAATAGCATAATATATTATGATAAATATGATTAAAGTTGTATATAACCATGCTATTATAATACATTTATTATTGCTGGATCATGTGTATGCTATACCTTATATAGTGTTGTCAGTACTAATGGCATGATAGTAAATATATTATATATCAACATGTTACTATATCTTATATATGCAGCACCATTTGCAGCATAATTTATAGTATTTATATATTACATAAAGAATTTTTATATTTTATAATACATCAATTCTACATTCACCATTCTGCTTTCTGCTGATGGATGTTATGAAGACCATTTTTCTTGTCTTTTGCATAAAGAGCCATCCAACCTGCTTGTCTTGCAACTACATTTCACAAAGTCCAGTAGCTGTTTAATCACAGTGTATGCAGTACATTTTTTTTTTGGGGGGGGAGAAATACAATGGGAATGCCACTGTACAGGTTCTAACCTAGAACCTCTCCACCGGACCTATTTTCTTAGTGAGACTTTATTCCATACAAATTGGTCTTTTAGGTTACTTCTCCTGTCTACTATTTGTGGTTCACCTTATGAGTAGTTCCCTTCACATTTCTCACTACCGTTTGTACAGGCCATGCAAGATAGAATTTTGAATGAGTCGTCGGAGGCTGCTGATGGTGATTTCATGATTGAACTAGAAGAGCTCTGGCAGGATGACACCCCCATGCCCACAGCTTGATAAGGTTAAGTTTGCTTTCATATACTGAAGGATTGCATCTGTGTACCATCCAACTGCTGCTGTAAATTATCAAATGTGGATTTTGGACCTCTTGGTAAACATACAGCTGTATATACTTCACTCATTATATGTAACTTAGGAATGGAGTTATAGATATCAATGTTTTGCATTAAATTCTCTTCTCCTCAGGTCTTTGCAATAATCATTTATCATTCTGACTATATTATTGGCTGAAAAGGGACCATGATCACCAAATTCCATGAATTGAAGATGGGGGAACAGCATATGGACTCCAGAAGTTAATCTGAGAACTGTTGAGATTACTTGGAGTCCGAATCAACTTTTTAACAATGTATCCTCAAGAGAAGGCTTGGAAAACTTTTCTGTTCTGATGTTAATCACAGATACGGCGGTATATACCATCGAATTCTCCAGACCCCCATGGATAGAGTGTCAGGGTTGAAGCATTTTCTGAGATAAATGTTTCCATCTATGTTCTGCAATTGATAGCCAAGTAAAATTGATAATAACCACCGAAAAGACATTAAAATTCAAAATAGCCCTACTAGAGCGACGTGCGTAGAAAATCTTGCAAAGTTGGTTGTGGGATTTAATGAGTTAGTTGGGCGACATTCATTCACTCGAATTAGAATTTTGGCTTTGCCAATACTAGGTCCCACAGTGAGCTTATTCATGTGATTGTAATGGGAAAATTGCAATGATCGAGTGGGCGTGAGGATCACGTTCTCCATCGATTCCAACTGCGCTACCGACGTCATTGATGGCATTTATTCCCTATCAAACTCGACGGATTCCCGTTAACCTTCAGGAGAAATGAGATCTCATCCAAAGATGAAATCAAGCTGTCGGATGGTGAACCAAAATTTCTCAAGGGAAGAAAACCTTAAGGTAATGAGCTGATGCGATTGAAAGCACAAGTGCAAGCTGGACTGGCGTGGAGAAGCGTGTAGCGCACCGAGGGTAGAGGTACAATTAGAGCTTAAAAACTAATTTCTTTGGATACTTTCCAACTTGGCATTTTTATATATGACTCATATCTTTTAAGGTCAGTCACCATCTGTGCATCAGATACATCTCCCTTGCGAGGCCTGCTAGGAAGATCCATATGCACTGGGATAAATCTCTAATTATTTAATTTCTTTCTAAAATTACTTAATTTTGTAGCTCCATAATCTCTAATTATTTAATTCCCATCTAAAATTTTCAATGGATTTACCATATATGAGAGGGATACAGCCATTGTCCGGATTCTTTGCTCCAAACAGTGCGAAATTTGCTCCATGTCTCGCATCATAACTGTGGGCCCCACCAAATGTTTCGTGTGGGAGAAATATTCAAAAGTTTGTTCAACCGTGCGAGTTGCGACGACCCCACGTCCAAGACAAATATTCAAAAGTTTCCCATCGTGGTCGGTTCTCCGTTCCTTCCCACCTCGCTTTTTTTCTACTTCGTCTGGTAGCTCTCTCGTTCCCGTTGCCGTGTTTAGGTCTCCCTCCTCCCCCCAATGTCTCCATTCGCCGACGTCGGAGGAACGACCTGCGCGGCGGCCTCTCGCCGGATAACGCCAGCTCGGCGCCTCCGGCCGCCCCGCGTCCTATTCGTGCAGTTCTTAATCCGATAACAGATGAAGAGTGGAGGAGATTCCTGCGATGCGTCGAGGCTGCCGGCAAGGGTTTCACCATTGGAGCCGGCCTCAAGGGGGGCCTCGCCCTCTTCTCTATCCTTGTCCGGCTGCGGAGCCGAAGAACCGTGGGAACTTCCTCCAGGTGCGGCGGATTAGGGTTCCTGTTCTCTAATATATTGTGGCTTCTTCTCTCGTGCTGATTGAATTGGTCTCTTGATGATTGTTTAGAAAGGTGGGAGTGATTACGAATGAGGACGCGGTGGCGGAGGCGGTGAAGGAGACGTTAAGATATGGACTGTTTCTGGGCTCGTTTGCCGGAACTTTTGTTTCGGTTGATGAATGCATTGCTGCTATTGGGGGTAATAAGAGGTGATACTTCTAAACTTGATTCGTGTTTTCTGATTGTATCTGTTTTGCACTCATCCAATTCTGTGGCTGGTTATACTTATTTCCGTAAAAGGAGTTTGTTAATCTATGTTTGTTTGATCGAGAATTGCATTGTTATTAGATGATAAAAATTATCGATTGGATAATTTTGATAGAATTTGTGGCATACCTTAAGATAATTACCCGATGATGAAGTTAACTATATAATGCTTCATTTTAGTCTCTGGTTGCTGACTCTGCTCCAGTTATAATCTTGTAAGTCAATAGTAATGGTTGCATGACTAATGCAACTGATCAAGAAAGAAAGAGTCACTTAGAAGATTGCTATAATCCCATTGACCAGTTAAAAAATTTTCATATTTTTTACCATGATGAGTTTTAGTGTATTTTTTAAGAAATACGATTCCACTGTTGGTTGATGTGCTTTTTTTCTCTCTTCTCTCTTGCTAAAACATTATCTAGAGAGACAGAATCAAGAGGGATCTATTTACTAAATGAATGTGATGTGCTGTCTCCTTGGTTGGACCTTTCATGGAAAATGTAGATCTGAGAATATGTCAGATTCGATGTGGTGAATCTATGATGATAGTTGCTAAAAATTTCTGTGCGATGGATTTTACTTTGTTCTGGACACAATTAGGTGTTTTGGGGATCCAACCTAAGTGAGTAAATAGGAGAAGGCCTAGAAAGGGGCGGAGAAAGAAAAAAAAACTTCCTCCATGCTTAAATTCTAACATGCTAAAATCAAATGTTATGGGCTCTAATGACTCTCCTTCAATCAACAGCCAGAAACTAATATGCACAGAAGGCTCGAAATTCACCTTCCTTATTCAATACAATAGGCTCGATCGCCCATTCCTCCTCCTCCTGTTTTCTTTCTTTCTTTCCTATTCTTTTCCCACCATATTTATATCTAGAAGAAGAAGGATGCCCTACACATTGACATGGAGCATAATAGAGATAGTTGATCTTCTTGTGGTCTAGGTAGTTGCTGATTGGAATGAGTTATGAGTCAAATAAGTATATGAAGGGCACCATGAGATCTAATCTGGACAATCCATCAATTAGACTATGGTTATATAACTAGTATAAATCTAAAGCTTGCTTAAGTCATGGAAGCCACAACCCAATTTTTGGATGTATGGCACTCATGATGCGCTTTCAAACTACTGGCTTGATCAGCTACCCGTGTTGTGTCAGAGTGGATATATAAGTGTATGCCTTGGTCTGATGCAAATGTCTAGCGGTTCTAGAACATTTTCTTTAATGTAATAGATGGTCCCTAATTTTGCTTTGGTATATAAAGAGTTAACTGATATCCTACCATTTGCATTGTCATTACATAAAAAGAATTTTCTATGGTGACAGAAGAATCTAATTCATGTTTCCCACCTCATATCATTAATTATGTAACAACAATACCAGCAAGCCAACAACAAAATCAACAGCCTAGACATGTTTCATCATGATGAGTTTGGCTATGGAGTACAACTGTAACTCAAGGAAGCTTCTTTAAAAGGTGGTAGTCGATAGAGCATAGGTTGATACAAACTGGCCTTATTTTTGTTCTTGTTATGTTTGTGGCATCTAAATAAAGCTCTATTTGGGATTATTGTTGGCGATAGAGCTTTTGGAGCTTTTGAAAGTAGAGCTTTTACAAGAAAGCTGTTTGTTGCTTTGTAACCATATTTATAAAATACTTTAAAGCTTTAATATATTTTTGATAACTACAATAAAAAAGTACTTTTGGTATGATAAAATAATAATAAAAGACATTGTATAATATTATATAGTGGAGAATAATATAATATAATATAATATAATATTAAATATGTTAGAATTATGCTTATTTGATAAGTCTTTATATAGGAAGGATGCATTTAGTATGTCTCTAAACTTAGTATATCTCTAAAC
The DNA here is from genome assembly GCF_000442705.2 of Elaeis guineensis. Classification (NCBI taxonomy): domain Eukaryota; kingdom Viridiplantae; phylum Streptophyta; class Magnoliopsida; order Arecales; family Arecaceae; genus Elaeis; species Elaeis guineensis. The sequence continues at coordinate 84,907,687 of NC_025999.2, forward strand.
ATGGTATGTACTTGCTTTCCAAGTATGTACTTCTTTCTTTATGTACTTATTTCTCGTTTATTTAAAGAGATGAGATTTCATTAATGAATTGAATTTCTTTGAGCTTTTACTTTCAACATGGTATCAGAGTGGTTGCCGCATCCTCTCCACAACTTTAGCCCTTCGCCACCCCTTCTTCCACAACAGGCTGCAGTAGCTCTTCCTAGCAATAGCAGTCCTAGCCGCAATAGCCCACATCGTAGCCCCTCTTCTTTGTCGGCAACCTTCAAAGCCCTAGCCGCATCAAGCAAGGTTCTAACTCCCTTCTCAAAAATTCTATCTGTCTCCTCCCTTCTCAAAGCCTTTTAAACCACCGTCGCTACCACTTTTCATCTCCTTGTCAGCCTTCTTCGTCGTCCTCTTCCTCCACCGTTAGAGATCTTTGGCGACAGTTGCCTCTGGTTCTTGCTAGAACCCTAGTTGCTGCTTAGGACTTTGGACTTTTGTCCTTGCTGAATTCTTACTAATGCAGTCCTGAAATCAATTTGTTCACGCTATAACAGTTCATCCTTTGCCATCTTGGAGGTCTGATTAATGCTTCTATTTGTTGTTTGCTGAAATCCGCTTGTGATTCTGCAAGATTGGTTGAGGGATTTTCTGTGCATCTTGAGGAGCAATCTGCTCTTGGACAAATCAACGTAGGTTCTTTTCCTATGCTATACAAAAGTCATTTGACTGTCTTTCTAGCTATCTACTAATCACGGAGTGGTACATTGCCCATGATTTTTCTAGCTATCGTGTAAAGATATCCTTCTCTCTTTTTCTGTCTGACTGTTTAGCTGTTTGGCTATTTCTGTCCTCTTCTCTAATTGTTATAACATCCTCAAATAACGATAATAAACAACTCTCCTGCCTGGTTGTCTGGCTATTTCTATTTTTTCTCTGATTGCTATGGCATCCTCAAATTACGACAACAAACAAATCTCGACACCTCTGACTTTCGATTCTGACGTTGCGATAAGAAATCTAACAGCAACTACAGTAAAGTTCAATGGCACTACCTTTTGTGGGTCCAATCGTTCAAACTATTTATTGGTATCCAACGAAAGGTGGGATATCTGGTTGAAGATCCTCCAAATTTCAAAGATCCTACCTGTTGTGGCCAATCCCTTGTTGTGCTGTCGTCGGAGAAGTGCAGCTGCAGAAAGAAGTCTGCACTGACAGAAATTATGTCCGACGGAGACCCTCCGATGCTTAAGTCAGTGGGAAGTGATGAACAGCAGATGAATGTTTAGAGAGGCAGAGTATTAGTCCAAAAATATCTTACCAATACTGTTCATTTACTTTCTTTTATAGACGAGTTGTTGGTAACCGTTTGTAACGGTTAGACACGTGGGTCTCGCTTATTTCGGCACTATGTGATTGTGGGATGGGCGGTTATACCCACTACTGATCATGATATATGGCCATTATGCGCTTTTTGCGCTGGTGGTTTCTGATATGTCGACGTTATGTTGGTTGTTTGAGTGTGCTGACCGAATGTCGGTACTTGTAGGATTCCGAATGACTGTCGGTTCGTGATTCTGATACCGACTGGACATTGGCAGAAGAGTTAGTCGAGCCTTCACAGTTGACTTGGTCTGGCTAAGGGGTCGATTGAGAGCATCCGAATGTTTGTCGACGTGTTCGGCTAATAGTCGGATGTCCACATCCTTATCACCGATTGAGAATTGGGTGATCGTGTTGTAATTTGGCTGAGACTCATTCTGCAATGCGAGTCTGAAGGTCCATTGCAGTCATCGATATTTAGTCGGTCGGCCGACTGTGAATCGGTCTGGCCAATGATAAGTCGGAATTGTATTATGGATGTCCTAAGATTGGCGTTGAGAGCCGCTCGATGAGGGATCGGTCGAAGGTGCCCACTGACCAAAGGTCGGTGTTGCTCATTCGTCGACTAGGGCTCGGCGCCAAATACCAGTCGTCCTGAGATCATACGGTACTTTGCTGTTTGATTAGGAATCGATCTCAGAGGTCGAGTAGTTATCAGGATTAAGAGCTGGACGATCAGGGCTCGGACAATGTGCTAATCGACCCTTTAGTTGAAATCATCTGGCTTGGTCGGAGAATTGATAATTCATCGGTTATGCCAAGTATGGGTTGGGCAAAATCAGATATCCCAACAGTTGCCCCCCACTCCCAAATTCAAGGTGACTCATTATCTTGGACTGATGGGAGTATCTTCTATCATGATTTGTCATCGGATTTTGCGATCATGTTTATCGTCAAGGAGTTAGAATGAGAAAAATTTCCCAATTGGGGGCCAAGTTGGAGTCGGCCAAGGCTGAAGCAGAATTGGCCAGAGCTGAAGTGCTGAGTCTTTTTCCTTTCTTTTCATGCTTGAATGGTGGTTGGATATTCACCATGTTGGTAGTCGTCAATTATTTACCGATCGGAGTTGGTTTTTGGTCCTTCCAAGACTTATCAATTCGGAGATTGATATTGACTTTGGCCCTTCAGGGCTTGAGCCAGAGCTCATATTTCTTTCAACCGATCAGGAGTCAGGTTGTGGCCCTTCAGGGCTTGAGCTGGAGCTCGTATTTCTTTTCGACAGATCAAGAGTTGAGTCATGTTCTTCGGGGCTTGAGCCGGAGCTCGTATTTCTTTTCGATCGATTAGGAGTCGAGTCATGGCCCTTCGGGGCTTGAGCCAAAGCTTGTATTTCTTTTTGACTGATCAGGCATCGAGTCGTGGCCCTTCGGGGCTTGAGTCGGAGTTCGTATTTCTTTTCGACCGACCAGGAGTCAAGTCGTGGCCCTTCGGGGCTTGAGCCGAAGCTCGTATTTCTTTTTGACCGACCAAGAGTCGAGTCATGGCCCTTCAGGGCTTGAGTTGGAGCTCGTATTTTTTTTGATCGACCAAGAGTCGAGTCATTATTGTTGGGATGCTCCTGGCGCAGAATCTTCTCCAGAAAAACTTGAAAGGGAAGAACTCGGTGATGAGCGAGGATGCTTCCCCTTCTTTGCACTATGACGGTGAGAGGGAGGAGACCGTCGCTCTTTGTGGCTGGCACATTGGGAGTGCCGGGATGGTTGAGGCTTGATACAGGATCATCCAGCCTATCATTGTTCAGGGGGCAGAGGAGGTGATCGTCGTGGTGTGCGGTGACTGTGCCTTGATGGCATCTGGCATGGTGCCGATTCTTTCGATGTCGGTGGCTGCTGCTGTTGCACTTGTTGTCGTTGGAGGTTGTATACCACCTCCATCAATATTTTTATTTGCTGCATTAAAGCAGCAATTTGTGCGTCCGTAGTGACTACAAGATGCAAAGAACTGGGCTCTGCCATTGGAGGTGGGGGAGGGAGATCTTTTCGACGGAAAGATTGCCTCGCGGACCCTGTAGAGTTGTTTTGAGCTTTAGTTTTTGCCATGATTTCTCGTATCTCCCTTTACCTAGTGCACCAATCTGTTGCAGCCAATCTCTTGTTGCACCCATCGTCGAAGAAGTGCACCTGCAAAAAGAAGTCCGCACTGACTGAAATTGTGTCCGACGGAGATCTTCGATGCTTAAGTTAATGGGGAGTAGTGAACAGCAGATGAATATTTAGAGAGGCAGAGTATCAGTCCAGAAGTATCTTATCAATGCTGTTCATTTACCTTCTTTTATAGACGAGTTGTTGGTAACCATTTGTAATGGTTAGACATATGGGTTCCGCTTATTTCGGCACTATGTGATCGTGGGATGGACGGTTATATCCACTATTGATCATGATATATGGCCATTATGCACTTTTTGCACTGACGGTTTCTGATATGTCGACATTATATCGGTTGTTTGAGTGTGCCGACCGAATATCGATACTTGTAGGATCCCGAATGACTGTCAGTTCGTGATTCTAATACCGACTGGACATCGACTGAAGAGTCGGTCGAGCCTTCACAGTTGACTTGATTTGGCTAAGGGGTCGATTGAGAGCATCCGAATGTTTGTCGGTGTGTCCGCTAATAGTCGGATGTCCATATCCTTATCACTAATTGAGAGTCGGGTGATCGTGTTGTAATTTGGCTGAGACTCATTCTGCAATGTGAGTCCGACGGTCCATCGCAGTTGCCGACATTCAGTCGGTCGGCCGACTGTGAATTGGTCTGGCCAATGATAAATCGGAATTGTATTATGGACGTCCCAAGATCGGCGTTGAGAGCCGCTCGATGAGGGATCGATTGAAGGTGCCCGCTGACCAAAGGTCGATGTTGCTCATTCGCCAACTAGGGCTCGGTGCCAAATACCAACCGTCTCGAGATCGTATGGTACTCCGCTGTTTGACCAGAAATCGATCCTAGAGGTCGAGTAGTTGTCGGGATTAAGAGCTGGACGATCAGGCTCGGACAATGTGCTAACCGACCCTTTAGTTGAAATCATCAGGCTTGGTCGAAGAATTGATAATTCATCGGTTATGCCAAGTATGGGTTGGGCAAAATCAGATATCCCAACACTACCTATGATGGTGGACTGGCTAGTGACTGTTGTGTTATGTCATGTTCTGAAGATGGTTAAATAAATTTGAGACACCCTCAAAGATATACTGTGATGAACAAGACTATCATAACACCATTCACTCCATCATCTGAGCAATTAGCTGATATTTTGGCTAAGTCTCTGTTTTTTGGTATTTTCAACTCTATGCGTAACAAATTGGGCATGTTTGATATATATACTCTAGCTTGAGGAGTATTAAAATTATGCTTATTTAATAAGTCCTTATATAGGAAGAACATATTTAGTATGTTTCTAAACTTAGTGTATTTCTAACATGGTATGTACTTGCTTTCCAAGTATGTACTTCTTACCTTATGCATTTGTTTCTCATATATTTAAAAAGATGAGATTTCATTAATGAATTGAATTTCTTTAAGCTTTCTCTTTCAACAAAATAAATATTATTATAGTATATAATATTATTATAATATAATGTAATATAATATTATAATGTAATATTATTGTAATTACAATATAACATATAATGTAATATGATATAACAGATTATAATCTAATCTAATAATGGATTATATGTAATAGATTATAATATATATTTATAATAAAAATATTATTATATTGTATAATAGTATTATCATATGATCTGATATAATATTGTAATATAATACAATACAATATTATATATAATATAGTATTATTATATTATGATAAGATAGATTATATTACATTATAATGATAATAATATTATATTATTATTAAATATTATTATATGAGATTATATTTTTATAATATAATAGTACTATAATAGATTATATTATATGCTTATAATATATCGTAATATTAATTTATTATTATATTAATTTATAGTATAATAATATGATATGATAGAAGATGTAATTATGAGATTTATTGATGGGTATTTTGGTCATCGAAAAAATCTCATTTAAATCAAAATAGTTTCTCGACATTGGTCAGAAAGCATTTTTGGGGAGAAGCTCCAAAATGGAGCTTTTCCCAAATACACCTTTTCAGCTTTCTGACAAAGCTAATACAGCTTCTCAATTTTTTATCAAACATCACTATACTATTTAAAAGTGCTTTTAGAGGACTAAAAGGTGGTTTCTGGCACTCCAAAAGCTTTGCCAAATAGGCCTAAACACATAGCCAGCACGATATGGCATGATAACATGCCTTATAGTGACAGGCTGACAGCTTATGAGTAGCATAGATTTGATCCAAGGCTTGAAGTACCATGGTAAGGGGGCATACTAGTCACATACTAGCATAGTATTTGTCATGTTAACCCCATTATCTACTCATGGTTTGCCGAAACAGGGTAATACAAAATGTGGTATCCATTGGTGTACCATAGTATAGATGCTACACTCTAGGAAATGGTTGGTTCTTTAAACTGTGTTTCAAACCTTTTTGGCATAAATTGCTAACTTTTGGATTGCCTGAATTTTTCTTGCATCATTTTTGCTAATAATAAAGTGAATCAAAGTAAGACCAGGTTAGACGTGAGCATTATTTGGTTGATATGTGATAATTTAGGGTTTATATGTAACATTCTTTTCTCCCTTGCTATCCTCATTGAGAAGCCAGTGTGTCAGAACTAGGAATGGGTGCAATAATGCACACATAGCAGTTGCACCAGTTAAGAAATGGTGCAGGAGAAACTGAAATAGTATGGGCTTGTGCAACAATGATTGGCGGTAGGTCCAATGAGGATAGGGCTTCAATATATTTTGAAAGGGTAGAACTTAGTAAAGATATGGCAAAGGCTTTGAAATAAGTGGTTGTAGGTTGCGAGGAGTATTGAGGATGACTCAATAAGAATGATTAGCAAAGCGCTCCAAATTTTTGGGATAATGCTTGACGGTTACGAACTCCCTGTTCCTACTGATAGTAATAAATTATAAAACTTGAACATCTTTTGAAATAACCTGGACCATGTGAATGGTGGGTCACCAGTACATAGTGACTTCTTTGAAATTTTTCTATATATCCTTCCTTTTTTTCATAAATGCTCCTTTCCCTTTGATTTTAGATTGATTCATTTGTCCATGTCATGGATGATATGAAGTGTTTTTCTCAAGAATATATGTTTTGCTGCTATGCTTATGAATAAAAATTGTATATTACTACATAGATGCTCTGCAATGTGACCAAGAATTTTGGCTTGCTTTAATCTGAAGTACTATTTGTCTACAAATATCATTATTTGAAACCTACTAATGTTCCCCACGTTGTGGGAGGGTTGTAGTAGAATACTAGAATTCTAGACCAAGAGACTTCCTGTTTTGCTCAATCTAGGGAAATATGTCATTCAAATTCACTATCAAGAACATTATATATTTTTTAACTATGTTACTTGAACTTTTAAGTTGTCTGGAAGTGTCAACACTTTTGGATTCTTTGACACAGCAGGATACAACGTGACATGGCTGACACTCCACTTTGAAGTCCTGCTGATGTCAGCAAAAAGTGTGATATTTGATGCTTTTTTTGAGGTCATGGAGGGGACTGTTAGTTTTAATGTTGAAGTGTTGGACACTTTCAGTGAAGCACCCTTTATATGTTTAATATAAACTTATCAAGATTATATGAACATTTGAAGCACATTATCATTATGTTTTAAATAAATAAATATCTTAGTTAGCATCAATCTAAGTATGCCAAAACAGCTAAAATGAACCTAGTAAATAACTTAAATGACTTGTAAACTCATGTCTATTCTATTAATTTTATTTGTTGAATAGCATCTATTATTCTAATTTCCTTTTTTGAATCAGCATCAAAAGATGCTTGTCTAGATTTTTGGAGGTTGTCATGTTCGATACTTCAGGACACTTGGTGCCTGTGCCAAGTGTCCATGCACCAAGTGTCCAGGCAACACTATTTTTTAACAAGTTCCATTTTGTGCAAGTAATATTTACTTTGTGAAAATTGAATTCCAGAATAACAACATTATGTTATGTCCTACTTTGCTTCAGGACTGCAGGCTGGAGGGCACTGGTAGCGGGATTATTTGCTGGTCCATCAATGCTCTTGACAGGACCGAATACCCAGCACACTAGCCTGGCTATATACATTCTTATGCGTGCTTCTGTGCTAGCATCTCGCTGGGGGTTAAAGAGCAAAAGATTTAGAAATGTTTGTAAACCTTTGACTTGGTCACATGGTGATATATTCCTTATGTGTCTCTCCTCTTCACAAATATTGTATGCTTCCTTCTGGACATCTCATTTTTATTCGACATCTTACCTCACTATACAATGTTTTATATTTAGTTAAATTTGTTGCAAAATATAATATTACTTTACATGTTGCATGGTGCCTGGGTTTGAGTTGCAGATATCTTTGTTACATACTGAAAGATATCTAATTAAAATGAAAACCAATCTTGTCATGAATTTAAAGAAGTATGAGATATATATGAATTTAGGTACACTGTAAAAGAATAATTTAAAAAATCAACTGCTATTCATGTTAAATGGAGGTAATGTGCAGAAGCAGTAAAAGAATTATGATAATGTGCTGAATGTAATCCAAGCGACATAAGCTTGGTTGAAAGCAGAATCTTTTTATTCAAATACTTTATGTCACCATGACCAACTGATTGGATAGATTAATGATACAAAATGATGGTGCACCTACTTGAAGGAACCTTCTTTATATGCAGCCTTGAGATCAACACCATTGCACTTGAAGCTATAAATTTTTTATTGCATATTATACACTTGGTGAATCTCTGACTTTTCTTAGTTTGTCTTCATAACTGTTTTTCATGATGTTTTTATTCTTGTAAAACACTTCCCTGTTTGTTTAAGTAAAGATTATATTAAATGTATAGAATAGGATCGCTGCCAGTATTGTTGATCTCAAATTACTGTTTTATTTTAGTCTTTTTTTGTGAAAGTTCATAGGCTCGATTCCCTGGTTATTCCAGTTAAATCTCTAGTGGCATTTGTTTTATGGATGGTTTGGCCTTTAGAATGACAAGTTTTGATGAGTTTGTTTGTAGATCAAAATATCAGATGTCTCCACTCCCCCCATCAGGAATTGCTTATGGTTGTTAAAACTTGAATTCTGGTCAAGGTGATTGAAGTTGGTGCTGAACTGGACCTGACATCCACTTCTATTTCATGATTGTAAGTTGTAACATGGGTAGGTTGAAACTCAAAAGTTGGATATAGGATAATAACATTACAATAAAACCAAGAAGGTTCAAATTGTCAGTTTTACTTAGATCCATTTAGCAACATATGTTGAAAAATCTGTAAGAATTTTCCTTGTGCTCTATATTGTTTTCCAAGGTAGATTGTCAATTCAGAAACAAACATAGGTTTAAACAAAATTAAAGTTCAAATAGGCTCCTCCAAACTAATACTTGCATGAGTCACTTGCCAACTTATTGTGCTCAGCACTTTTTATATTCAATGAAATTCTAATGCCATTTATTGGGTAGGTTGTTTTGGATAAGCAAATAAAGAGTTGTAGTGACCAGCAGAAATGTGTCTTGAGTTGCGAAAGAAATTGATGTCACTAGATTTTTTTCCTAGTGTTTATAAAAAGAAAACATTGTTTATAAGTGAAATTTCATGTTGAGTATTGAATATTCCAGTTGGCAATCAAGTGGGTATTTTACAAGTATGCTGATACGTAAAGGATGTTAGATGTATATCTTAGAAGCCAATATGACTGACACATTGTAATAAATCTAGGATACAATTTTGTACTTAATATATTGATATGATCAATAAATGGACAAGTTCTTTTTCATTCAAGTGTAATGTGTCCTTGAATTGTCCATAGAATTAGTTTCAATACATATTCTCAAGGTGTTGAGAATTAGAGACATGTATTTAATTCCTAAATGCTTCCGGTCATAGGATCATCATGAGGGCGGTGATCGATCCGGATAGACTGGTGCATAAATCGCTTCCTTCGGAATAGACGAATCTCTAGTCTACAGTGTAGGGACACTGGACGATGAGTGTGGGTAGTTGTTAGAGAACAACTAGTACTGAGCGTGACCATACGAGAGATCACTTGGACTTCTATTCGATCGTCAGTGATTGTCTTGATGCTGTAGTTGTGTGACTGATTTTTTGACTTGAGATGGTACTGCTACTCGCAGTGAGGCTATTGGAGTTTGACTGACACATAAACATGGATCTTAATGAGCCCTTGTAGTGGATGTTGGCGACAGTTAGTCCATTGTAGGGGTAGGGTGCGTATAAAGATAGGTTCTATCGACCTTGATAGAGAGTAGTCCTATGAGATTTGAGAGGTTAAGTCTAAGAGTCTGTGGCCACAGCAGTGTGATTGATGAAAAAGAATTTTCATAGAAGTCACAACTGGATTTGAGCTAATCGAATCTATCATATGACTGATGATGAGGTTTGACGATTTATTCATGATCTGCCATCAAGTTGAGACTCACAATAGAGAGTTTGAATCACACATTAATTACACCTAGAGATTCATTTCAGTTTTACTGAATTGCCACTACATACTGCTAGGTATCACTGATGGAGTGTGAGAGCTTATTAGGATTGTTTTGGATCGACAATCCTTGTTGAGTTAGAGTGGAATTATTCCGACCATTGAAAAGAGTTTTAATGATACGATGATAGAGATCATTGTATATCTCACTACCAGATAGAATTGAATCTATGGGATCACACAACATAGGAATTAGGCTTGGAATAAGCAATTGAGCTTATGAAGTATTAATTGGGTTTAAAGAAACTCATTGGGTTCATGATAATCTTGCTAGCACATGGTTGGACTCAATTCCTCTTTTCGTTGAGATTACTTATTTGATAAGATAATTCTAACTTAATTATCTGCTAATAATCTACATGAATAAAATTCATGAGACTCCAATTGTTGGGTGTCTAAGATTATGGATCATATAAATTAAGGGTGCAAGTTCCTAATTAATTTTTTTGATAGTTATTGTTGGGTGCCACCTTGATTTGATCAAGTTGGGCGTGTTCATTTATTAGAGGACCTTTAGATCTTCTATGGGGCGTCTCTTGGGTGTATTTTGGGGTGTCTTATTATGGGTGCAAGGGCTCCAATTGTTGGTGCTTAAAGGATCTCTTAAAGTAAGTTGGATAACTTAAGTCAATAAGAAATTCAATGCAAGTAGGACTTATATTATGTGATTGAATAGGATTCAATCCTTGTGCCTATTTAAAGGGACCTTCCCTAAGGTTCCTAGAGCATCCAAACCAGCAGACCCTCATGTCTAGAAGGAGTCCCCACGCCCTCTCTTCCTCTCCCTTTCTTTTCTCCCCTCCTTGGACGTCCAAACGCCCTTCACTTGGGGCGTCCCTTCTCCACGCCAAGGGGTGTTGGGGCATCCTCTTGTTGTTGCTGCTTCCTGGTGTTTTGTAGCAGCACAAAGCAAGGAGAAAGGCTAGAAAAGAGGAGAAGAAGAAGATCAAGGAAAGCGATCAAGTATTGATCGCGATCTAGACTTCGTTCAGATTCAGCAGGCTGAATTTTTTTGGAGAAAAAAATTCAGATTGAAGAGGACTGTTCCAGGTTGATTCTGAGTGGATATTCGTAGAGATCGGATACTTGTGCAGCTAAGAGAGAACTCTTCTCTTCCAGATCCAGATTTGAAGAAAAGAATTGCAAAACAGGTATGTGATTTGATCATAATCTGAGTTTCAGCATATATCAATTTCAGCATATGAGATAGATCCATGTGGTTTTATGTTTTCATGCATATATAATTCAGATTAAAAGGGTTTTAATCTTGTTCTCTACTGCGGTGTTTAGAAAATAAAGTTTTGAAACACATATGCATGCACCAAATTCTGAATTCCAACGGTGGTATCAGAGCCATGGATTTTCATATGTTGAATTTTGATATATATATTTTTAAACAAGTTTCAAAATCAGATTTTTTTCTTGATACATGAGATGTATAAATGGATCTTCTAATCTGAAATTTGATTTTGAGTTTAATTTTAGAGCATATAATTGATATGTTATTGCATGCATAGATCTTAATTTTGATCTAGAAAGAGTTCTAGTTCATGTTCATGTGATACATAGATGCATGCATGAAATCTGAAATTTTTATGTGATTTGAATTTTGATTCATATATGAGATATATGATTTCATATTTAGATCATAAATTTGCTTTTAATTTGATCCATGATTAGTATATGAGATATATGATATCATGCTTAGATCTGAAATTTTATTTAGATCTGATTTGACATGCATATATATGATATTTGTTTGTGAGTTAAAATCTGAAAATTATTTTCATATTTTAAAATTTACTTTTATGCAAAAAATTTAGATCTGACATATGATTTTAGAATCTGAAATTTGTGTTTGTGCACGAGGATTTTGGTTATGAGAAAACTATTAATTAGGTCATATAATAGGATTGCATCTTAAGATTTTTGATTTGAGTCATATGGGTCTAATTCGATTAAGTAACTGATCAAACCGTGTCAAGTATTGATTAGGATCAGATCAATTAAGTTAATGATCATATAATTGTTGTTGATCAAATCGATTAAATTCTATATGTAGAATCGATTAACCTAAGGACTTAATTTGGCTCGTTGGTTTGAGCCCGATTCGCTTGAGCTAATCAATTATGATCAATCGACCTATTGGTGTCTAAGGCAAGTTAATAAGACGTGGTTATTTAATTGGTTCCGTTAGCTGATCTGGCCAATTTATTGATGTCTAAGAAAGACAACGGAGGGACCCCCACCGATCTCCACTTGGCCAATTTGGAAGATTGGATCTTGAATTAGGTAGTTTAGCGGTTTGGTTTAGCCCACGTCAATTAGATCGGTCATATGATGATTGATTATATGAGATCTAAACCTAAACCTCTTCACAAATATTAAGTCCATAGGCCTTTCACTGTTTTAGATATGCGGACATGCTACCGACGTTGATTGTTCTTGACTGGTTACAATGGTTCAGTTGCATCGAAAACACGCAACTACTCTATTAGCAAAGAGTTGCTCCAGGATAAGGATGGGGTTGGATCCAATAACTGTTAGGTGAGAGATCCAATGACGGCCTTGCACTTGCTTGCTTGTGAACAGTGGGTCGGACTTAACTAAGGAGTGTGGACAATAACTGTTAGGTGAGCCCATATGACTTAGAGACCAAGTTGCTGCAACATGCTTAGTGAAGCATCTGGACAAAGAGTTGCCTACGCATCGGTGTGTATGTTATCAATAACTGTTAAGTGAGGTGCATGGTATTGGTGGGATCACAGCACCCACTAGGAATTTTTTATCGCGTTAAAATTTTTGTTTCCTTCTCGGAGAGTGGAGGAATCCGAAAAATTAATGGGAGTCATTATTTGCATCTTAAAGTCCCTAGAAGCAAATTAAACATTAAGTACAAAAGTCTAACTTGAATCTCTATTCTCGTATTTTTACAATGTCAGTCTCAAACCCTCTAGCCCACATCCTTGAAATCAATCGTTTGATCGGTAATAATTTCAAAGACTGGCTCAGAAACCTCATGATTATCCTGACCTCAGAAAAGTTAAGCCATGTTCTCGATCAGGATCCCATGGTGCTATCAAACTGTCCTACTACTGAGCAAAGAGCTGCTTTTGAGAAATGGACAGATGAAGACAGTCGGATCAAGTGCTATGTGCTGGCGTCTATGTCAAACGAGTTGCAAAATCAGCACGAGCATATGCTCATTGCTCGGGCTATGATCACTCACCTACAAGAGTTATATGGTGAGCAGAGCCGTACTGCGTGCTTCGAAGTATCCAAGAGACTTTTCAATCTGAAGATGCACGAAGGGCAGTCTGTTAATGAGCACTGTATGACAGTGATCAAGGACATTGAGGAGCTTGGGAAGGTCGGGCTAGATATGCAAAAGAAATTGCCAATGGATCTGATCCTTTAATCCCTTACCAGTTCATATAGCCAATTCATTGTGAATTTTCATATGAACAAACTTGACTGCACTATTTCCGAACTCGTCAATATGTTGGTCACCACAGAAGGTACTTTGAAGGGTTCAAAGAGCACTATTCTCGTTATGGAGCGGACTTCTTCTTCCAAGAGAAAGCCTACTGGAAAGAAGAAAGTTAAATCTGCGAAGAAGTAGAAAAAAGAGAACAAACCGAAGAGGGATGGTCCAAAGGCGGCTGAGGTAAAGAAAAATTGTTTCCATTGTCATGCTGAAGCTACTGGAGGAGGAACTGTCCTGTACACCTGGAGAGCCTAAAGATCAAAAAGGGTGATAAGCCTTCTGAAGGTATGCTCGTAATAGAATCTAACTTTACGATTTTTTCTACTTCTAATTGGATATTGGACTCTGACTCGAATGCTCATATATGTATCTTAATGCAGGGTCTAATAGAAAGTAGAAGGTTGAGGGAAGGTGATATGATCCTTCGGATTGGCAATGGAGTAAAAGTTACCGTAGAAGCCGTTGGCACTTATCCTCTTCGATTATCGTCTGGGGTTAGATTAGATTTGAAAGACTGTTATTATGTTCCTGTAGCTAGTCGGAATTTAATTTCCGTGTCTGTGCTAGCACGGAAAGGTTTTGAAATTAGTTTTAATAAAGATTTTTGTTTCATTTATTTGTGAAATAAATTGGTTGCACGAGGTCTTTTAATTGACAGTATTTATCACCTGTATGTTCATGCGAATGTGAACTTAAACGAGCAAATAGTGAGTGCCGTAGGTCAAAAGAGATACAGAGATAAAATTAATCAGAAGTATTTGTGGCACCATGGACTAGGCCATATTGGAGAGGATAGAATAAACAGACTGAAAAAGGATGGGATCTTTGGCTCTCTTAACTCGAAGTCGTATCCAGCTTGCGAATTCCGTCTTCAAGGAAAAATGATTAAGTTATCCTTTGTAGGACATTGGGAGAGAGCCACTGAGTTACTCGTCCTGGTACACACCGACGTGTGTGGACCATTTGATATATAGGTTAGGGATGGTTATACCTACTTTATTATCTTTATCGATGATCTGTCTAGATATGGATATATGTATCTGATGAAACACAAGTCTGACCTTTAAAAAGTTCAAAAAATTCAGACATGAAGTAGAAAAGCAGACAAATAAATTCGTTAAGGTTCTTCGATCTGATCAAAGAGGTGAATACGTTAGTCGAAAATTTTTGGGATATCTTAAAGACAACGGCATAGTCTCTCAATGGATGCCTCCTGGAATACCTCAATTCAACGAGTATCCGAAAGGAAGAACAGGATCCTATTGGATATGATCCGATCCATGATGAGCTTCACTGATCTATCCTTATTTTTTTGAGGACATGCCTTGGTAACCGTAATTCACTTGTTGAATAGGATTCCATCAAAGTCCGTTCCTATCACGCCGTATGAGACATGGTTCGGTAAGAAGCCAAGTATAGGTTATCTTAAGATTTGGGGATGTCCGACTTATATCAAGAGACAGATGGCGAATAAGTTGGAGGATAGATCTATTATAGCTCTCTTTATAGGGTATTTTAAAGAATCCATGTGATAGTACTACTTTCCACAAGACCACAATGTGATTGTGAGTCGAAACGTCATATTCTTAAAAAAACAGTTTATCCAAGATGACGGCAGTGGGAGGTTAGTGGAGCTTGAAGAGAAAGTCTCTGAAAAGTTAAGAGCTATAGATCCTCAGGAACCCATAGTCCATAAGTCAGTAGTTGATGCTCTACCATCTCGTAGATCTGGCAGGATTTTCTGACCTCCTGAAAGGTACATGGATATACTTACGGAGGAAGTAAAGAAAATGTTCTTTATGGGAGATAGGGGTCATACTGATGATCTTAATATCTTTGACGAGACGATGTCTAACATCGATTCGAAAAATAGTTAGATGCGATGAAGTAAAAAATTGACTCCATGCACTCGAACTAAGTCTGGATCTTAGTGGATCCACTTGAGGGTATTGTACCCATGGGTGTAAATAGATCTACGAAAGGAAGATAGGTGCCGATGGTAAGGTAGAGATCTATAAAGCTAGGCTTGTGGTTAAAGGTTATAGTCAGCGTAAGGCATTGAATATCAGAAAATTTTCTCGTCCGTAGTCATGCTGAAATTCATCCGCACTTTGCTTGCTGTTGCAGCTTTCTATGATTATGAATTCTGGCAGATGGATGTGAAAACTGCTTTTCTGAATGGATATCTTGAGGAAGATATCTATATGGAGCAGCCTATGGATTTCATGTCCGATGATGGTGATCACAGAGTCTGCAAGCTACAAAGGTCTATATATGGATTAAAGCAAGCTTCTCAGAGTTGGAACTATCATTTTGATGAGGCAATCAAATCGTTTGATTTTATCAAAAATGAAGAGGAACCTTATGTATACAAGAGGGTCAGTGAGAGTGCGATCACCTTTCTTATATTGTATGTGGATGATATTCTCCTCATTGGGAATGATATTCCCATGCTGACTACGGTCAAAAGATGGTTGTTCAAGAAATTCTCAATGAAAGACTTAGGAGAAGCGTCCTATATTCTCGAAATAAAGGTCTATATAGATAGACCTAAACGGATGCTTGGCCTGTCACAAAAGCTGTAAATAGAGAAAGTGTTGAAGATATTCAGCATGAAAAACTCCAAGAGAGATTTTTTATCTTTTAGGCATGGTATTAGTCTTTTCAAGACGATGTGTCTGACCACATTTGAGGAGATTCAGCGCATGAGTAGGATTCTTTATGCCTTAGAGAGTTCATGTACGTCATTCTATGCACTTGACCTGATATTGTTCTTATTGTAAGTGTCACGAGCAGGTATCAGTCGAATCCAAATGAGGAGTACTGGATAGCTGTGAAGAACATTCTTAAGTACTTATTGACTAAGGATTTATTCTTGATCTTTGAAGGAGACTCTGAGTTGTGAGTCGAGGGGTATACTGATTCAGCTTTCATATCTAATCTTGATGATAGAAAGTCTACGTCAGGGTACGTGTTCGTTTGTAATGGTGGCACAATTAGCTGGAAGAGTTCCAAGCAATCTATCATTGCGATTCGACTACGGAGGCTGAGTATGTCGCTGCTTCGAATGCTGCAAAGGAAGGCTTCTGGTTTAAGAAGTTCGTCGCGGAACTTAGAGTTATGACATCGGATGCCTTACCGCTGTACTGCGATAACAATGGAGCCATAGCACTTGCTAAGGAGTCGAGATCTCATAAAAAATCTAAGCATGTCGAGCGGCGGTTTCATATCATACGCGACTAACTCGAAAAGAAACATGTCGAGGTACGAAGAGTAGACTCTGCGGACAACGTGGCAGATCCGCTGACTAAGTAGTTGAGCCAATCGAAAATGAAAGTCCACCTCGAGAAGATGGGACTTAGATTTGTGGCCAATTGGCTTTAGTCTAAGTAGAAGATTGTTAAATGTATGTCCTAAAGCCAATATGACTAACACATCGTAATAAATTTAAGATACAATTTTATACTTAATATATTGATATGATCAATAAAAGGATAATTTTTTTTCATTCAAGTGTAATGTGTCTTTGAATCATCCATAGAATTAGTTTCGATACATATTCTCAAGGTGTTGAGAATTAGAGATATGTATTTAATTCCTAAATACTCCCGATCATAGGATCATCATAAGGACGATGATCGATTCGGATAGACTGACGCATATCGGATAGATTGACGCACAAATCGCTTCCTTCGGAATAGACGGATCTCTAGTCTACAGTGTAGGGATACTAGACAACGTGTGCGGATAGTTGTTAGAGAATAACTAGTACTAAGCGTGATCATACGAGAGATCACTTAGATTTCTATTCGATCGTCAGTGATTGTCTTGATGTTGTAGTTGTGTGATTGATCCTTTGACTTGAGATGATACTGCTAGTCGCAGTGAGGCTGCTGGAGTTTAACTGATATATAAACATGGGTCTCAATGCGCTCTTGTAGTGGATATTGACGACAATGGGTCTACTGTCGGGATAGGATGCGCATCAAGATAGGATCTATCAATCTTGATAGAGAGTAGTTCTATCGGATTTGAGAGGCTAAGTCCAAGAGTCTGTGGCCACAGCAGTGTGATTGATGGAAAAGAGTTTTCGTAAAAGTCATAACTGGATTTGAACTAATCGAATCTATTATATGACTGATGATGAGGTTTGACGATTTATTCATGACCTGCCATCAAGTCGGATTCACGATAGAGGGACTGAATCACACATTAATTACACCTAGAGGTTCATTTCAGTTCTACTGGGTTGCCACTATATACTGCTAGGTGTCATCGATGGAGTGTGAGAGCTCATTAAGATTATTCTGGATTGACAATTCTTGTTGAGTTAGAGTGAAATTGTTTCGATCCATTGAAAAGAGTTTCAATGATATGATGATAAAGATCATTGTATATCTAACTACCAGATAGAATTGAACCTATGGGGTTATACAACAAAGGGATTCGGCCTGGAATAAGCAATTGAGCTTATGAAGTGTCAATTGAGTTTAGAAAATTCATTGGGTTCATGATAACCTTGCTAGCACATGGTTGGATCCAATTTCTCTTTCCGTTGGAATTACTTATTTGATAAGATAATTCTAACTTAATTATCTGCTAATAATCTACATGAATAAATTCATGAGATTTCAATTGTTGGGTGTCTAAGGTTATGGATCATATAAATTAAGGGTGCAAGTCCCTAATTAATTTCCTTGATAGTTATTGTTGGTCCACCTTGATTGATCAAGTTGGGCATGTCCATTGATTAGAGAGCCTTTAGATCTCCTATGGGGTGTCTCTTGGGTATATTTTGAGGTGTCTAATTATGGGTGCAAGGGCTCCAATTGTTGGTACTTAAAGGGTCTCCTAAAATAAGTTGGATAACTTAAGTCAATAGAAAACCTAATGCAAGTAGGACTTGTATTATGTGATTGAATAGGATTCAATTCTTGTGCTTATTTAAAGGGACCTCTCCTAAGGTCCCTAGAGCATCCAAACTAGCAGCCCCTCATGCCTAGAAGGAATCCCCGTGCCCTCTCTTCCTCTCCCTTTCTCTTCTCCCTTCCTTGGACGTCCAAACGTCCTTCACTTGGGACGTCCCTTCTTCTCCACGCCAAGGGGTGTTGGGGCGTCCTCTTGCTGCTGCTCTCTGGTGTTTTGTAGCAGCACAAAGTAAGGAGAAAGGCTAGAGAAGAGGAGAAGAAGAAGATCAAGGAAAGAGATCAAGTGTTGATCGCAATCCAGACTTCATCCAGATTCAGCAGGCAGAATTTTCTTAGAGAAGAAAATTCAAATTAAAGGGGGTTGTTCCAGACTGATCTCGAGTGGATACTCGTAGAGGCCGGACACTTGTGCGGCTAAGAGAGAACTTTTTCTCTTCCAGATACAGATTTGAAGAAAAAGATTGTGAAACATGTATGTGATTTGATCACAATCTGAATTTCAGCTTATATCAATTTCAGCATATGAGATAGATCCATGTGGTTTTATGTTTTCATGCATGCATAATTCAGATTAAAAGGATTTTAATCTTGTTCTCTGCTATAGTGTTTAGAAAATAAAGTTTTGAAATACATATATATGCACCAAACCCCGAATTCCAACAAAAGGATGCATGTATCAGTCATCATTGTTTTATTATGCTATGCAAGCATCACGTAATATGCTTGTTGGTATGTCATCGACTATACTTGCAGGTGAAGGGACTAGGCATAAAAAATGTTAACTTAAAAAATATAAAAACAGGAAAACATAAAAAAATAATAAAAATTATGGAAAACTAAAAATTTGTATAAAAGTAATAGAACCTTGTTAAGATGTTTTCTTTTCAGGGAACAAGCAACCCTTTTGAAATTTAATTGTTATGCTTCTGCATGTGCATTTTCTATTTATAGACACTTTTTCTTAATTCCAGCAGTAAAGGAAGTGTGGGCACATTCTTAAGAAATCTGTCTCTTTCTTTTTTTCTTTTTTCATACTTCAATTCGATGCTCCCAAGTTTTTCAAAGGCAGATGTTTCGGCTAGTTCACTGGGTGACCAGTACCAAAGAACGATGCTGTCGGCTTATCTCGGCCAAGATGGAAGGTTAGAAGAATTTTTCAAGGACCGAGATCTATCAAGATCTTAGCTAATATATCATGACTGAGATAGTGAAATATTGACTGATATAGTTAAATCTAGATCCCAAGAACCTTTTTAAGCATTGATTATAGTATTTACTAAATACAATCCCATTTAAAATACTCAGAAAAAGATAAAAAATCTTGGCCTATATGTGGCTAATGCATTAGCCAATATTTCAGGATGTTTAACATAGATAAGAAGGGCCAATGTTTCATACATATTGTATCGGTGAGTGCACATACCAATACAAACCAATATTTTGATTGTGATGAGAACTGTATATGTTGCTCCAAAATCATGATAACATCAAATCAACATGCTTTATGACACAAATGTAGCACTGAATTGCCTTTACCTGTTCATTGTTGCCATGCCAAGGTTGCACTAGCGAGTACCCCATTTATTTTGCAGGCTAGATCAACAGTTATGGCAAATATGAGTACGGCTTTTCCTGTGAACCAGCCAAGCATGAATTCATAAGTCAATTTTCTAAAAATTATGGCCCCTAAGTTCCTTAAATCTCTGGTTCCTCTTTTCTTGGTCTACTCTGAAAATAATGGCCTGATAGTTACCTCTACATGCAAGCAGTGTTCATTATCCAAGGGAGTGGGTGGGTTATCAGAGAATCAGTTCATCCCTCTTCTTTTTGTTCATGGCTCTGGCTATAAATTTTTTGTGATCCTAGAGATACTTGTTTTACTTATTGTGCTTTTAAGTGGTGAACAATTTTGCCATCTTTTGCAACAGATAACTACAATCTTTTATTAGTCATCTATTGTCATCTCCCAAGAACATTGCTGTGTTGACAATAAGCAAGTAAATTGATAATTGTCAGCTTGTTAGAGTTCCACATTACAATAAAATTGTGCAAAATGAAATAATAAGATTTATAATTTTGTTATTTTTGCATGTTGATCTGTAGTTGGAATATGCAGTAAAGAATTTTCCCATGCTGAAGAGAAAATTTTGTTTAACTTCTGATATTTACTGGCATTAGTTCATGGTATTTTTACCTGTTTTCTAGGACTTAAGAATAAGATAAGGCATATAATATTGATTAACTCTCTAATACTTTTTGCAGGTCTGCTTACATTTTGAAGCAAGACAGTTTGCCATCATCATACAAGTCATTTCTTAATAAGCATGGTGGAAAGAATGCTGTCATTCTGCAGGGAGTGAAGGATATTGCATGTAACATTCCTTTCACCAACTTAGAGGCGATTGAGAAGTATTATAAGAGCTTGGGTGTTGACATAAAACTAGACCCTCATATGAAAGTACCATGTTCAGTATGTATTCCACCCTTTTAATTTCATTTTCTTTTAAATGGGCATACTCTAGGAGACATTTCACATGTGGATTTTTAATGTCATTTATTTCCGAACAGTTTAGTTGTATATTGGTGGTTTATCTTTTGTAAGACAAAAAGGAGTTGTTGTTAGATCTCTCTCTCTCTCTCTCTCTCTCTCTCCCTATATATATATAGGGGGGGAGAGAGAGCGGGAGGGGGAGAGAGAGAGGGAGAAAGATGTCAATGTGGGTACTCTCTCCATCTCATAGACTTCTTTTGGGTAATGGTTCTCTTGTATAATTTTCTTGGATTGTCACTCTCATGTCTGTTCATATCTCAATCCAATTCACTTCTATATTTATATCTGAATTTAGCTGAATATGGATTAAAAAAAAATATAGAAATAGATAAATATATCAACACGTTTTAGGTTTGTTGACCATTCCAGTGGTGTCCATTTTTCATGACTTGGTGTTATGTATGGCACATTCCATAATTTAACGTCTTCATTTCTAGCATGTAGCTCAAACTGATTGTTTGGAGTACGGTGCTTCAGTATTTAGCTCATGTTTGTATATATATATATTTTGGGCAATGATTTTAAAGATAGATTAGTCCATCTCTGCAGTTATCATACTGATATTAATATCATTGATCAATGAACACTTGATTTTCTGTTGCAGATTATTCATGGTAATCAATCTTGTGTTGGACATTTCATTTCTTTCCTTTTACAAGCATATAAAAGGGCGTTGCCCGTTTATCTTCCAGTATACTTGGTTCCTGCACTTATAGTTCATCGTCAAGGCCTCATGAAAAGGTATATAGTTATTCTTTTACGTTATTTTTACTTTCACAATGATGAATAAGATTTTATATTTCAGATATAATTTCTTGATGTAAACATTTAAATGCTATTGATCATTAATTCCACACACATTTTGATAGGTATGCTCTACTTGAGAATAGTTTTACAAGTTAAACTACCCAAATCATCTTCATATGCCATGGTCATTTGTCGACAAATTGGAGAGTGCTGGGACTTTAAAGGTCATGAAGAGTCAGGAAATCAGGAGTCTAAGTTAAATACAACAATAACAAATGCAACACTGACTGGATATTTAGATCATACAGCAAATATTCCTTTAACTTCCTTTTTATTAGCTTTGATGTCTTGTCATCTGTTCTTCTCCAATGCAATCTATGTATTTCAAAATAGATAACTAATGATTGACTTGAGAGTAGTTGCTGATGCATCTCTATTATATGTTGGCAAGGAGCCTCTCAAACTTTTAATTCCATTCAAGCCAATAATCATGGATGGCATTCTTTCTCATTCAGCATATAAATATACACTCATAGATATGTACATACAATTATACACCCTAAAATACACATATTATATAAGGAGTTTACACTTTACACCCATTGCCAATAGGAGATACAAAATGAAAATCTAAACCATTAGAATTGAGCTAGAAGGTCTAAAATGTGTATGAATAAAAAAATCATATGTTTTAAAGACCATTTCCTTATGCATCACGTTGTCTAAAATTTGACACACTATATCCTCTCATTAGCATTGCTAATTTGGAAGGTCGATGCATAGGCAAGGAGTCCTTAAGACATTTTTTTATTCACAAACATTTTAGGTCTTATAAATCTTATCCAATGGCTTAGATTTTCAGTCTGCATCTCCCATTATTGAATTTGACAGCGGGTGTAAAGTCACTTTGTATTATAACTGCACCCTATAAATAGGTACATTATGTATGTAATGTGTGGACAGATACACATGTATTTATTCTTGGTGTAGAGAGATGGCATTGATTCCATAGAGTTTGCGATACCATTGTGTTGGGACTTGGAATATATGTTAATCACTCGAGAGGAAGATCTGTGCACCATCTCTCTCCTAGTCTCCCACCATTAAGCAATAACATGGTTCTATTTTCAGCCTCTTCCCTTGTCCAACCTTGATCCACAATCATTGAGGATCACAGTCAAATAAAAGTTTTTTTTTTCCATTTATACTATTGCTCATAGCAAATACTAAATATGTGATTATTGACATAAAAATCATTCCTGTCTTGGACATGTAGAATTCCTTTAATTCCAAATAGTACATTTGCTGGTCATTAAATAGTTAAACTACCAGGCCATTTAAGGAACTGGCGATGATTGCGATCCCTATTAGATGATTTTTATTGTAATTATATAACTTGATAGCTGTCTTAATTTGCAGTGGTGCACGTTTCCGATATGTCGACTTTAAAAAGATAAAAGAACCAAAAGGGATGTATATATAATTGAATATGAGTATTTACGGACAGATGGACAATGCAAAGGGATATATGGAATCTAAACAATAATAACAATATAAACTTAAACAGAACATTTATTTAGTTAAATTTATTTAAAAAATGGATTTAATAGGTGCCATTCCAGCTTGTGCTAGGTGCTAGTGGCAGCCTGGTACATTCTGTCTCTGCCAGCACAAGATGAACATGGCTAGAACTTGAAACCTGTGGATGAATTTGATGAAATCAGGTCTGATATGCATATAAGCTCTGATTTGACCTGATTTCATCAATATTCGTCAACAAAACTATGTTATATCTAAATTATGTGTGGCTATTAACTTTCTTGTTCTAGGCAATTCCATCTTCAGTTGATTCTTTTAATGCCTTTTAAATGATAAAACTCCTGACACAACTAGTTGATCTTGGATACTTGAGGCCTTCTCATTGCTATATCTTGCTAGATAAAGTTCCTCTCTATGCTCAAAAAAGGAGATACCTGTTATTTATGGCTTTTCCATCATTGTAGCTATTTGTCATAATCTAATATTTGTTTTCTCATCCTTTTTCCTTCCAGTGGAAAACTCTGGTACTTTTTATTGTTCTCATGAACTTTTCCCCTTTTGTTCAATAACCTCATATCTCTGACCTATACTTTACAGGCCGTACACAATTGTGGGAAAGAGTTTTCTGGGTATTGCAAGATCTAGTTTGTTTCTCTCCATATACTGTTCATCAGCCTGGTTGGTCTTTGCTTCTGCTAAATTTCCTGCCAGTTATTCATCTTCATGACTTGCATTTGCTACTGCAGTAATAGTTATTCCTTTAGCAGCTGTTTTATGATTAGAACCAATCAGCTGAGAATTATGACTGAAATGATGATTATATAAGACATGTAGAAAACTATCTCTAGTTTATTGTCTAAATGCTGTATGTTGAGAAATAGTTTCATAATGCTATTCAATGAACATCAGTCCACAACATTATCAGATGTGACATCTGTTGCATGATTTGACTAATTCATGTTTAGGTGACATTCTTTTCACTCTACATTTGAACTCCAGTTATGAAACTAGAGTCATATGTAGCTTACACCTGCTTTTAGAAGGAATGAGACAGCATCGCTGTGAGAACCTGTAAGCTTCATCTTTAAAATTTAACACTGTTAGACTTCCAGTTTAGCGACTGAATACAATAGTTGATGTTACCACGATCCATAGGGAACTGTCTTATCCGGGAATTAGTTGAACTAAAATGGAGCGTAGTGACTTTGGAAATGAAGTTGTTAAGTGCAATTTTCTTCTTATGTGAAATAGTAAATCCCTGATAGGAAAAATTAGTTCAATCCAGCAACTTGTAACTCTGGAAGTGTTCATCAATTCTGATTAGATCGGTCCCTCCTCGAGAAGCAGAATTTCTTATGTTTAGGACTTCCACTTTTCATTCCACCACCATGGATTTTTTTTTTTTAAAGAAACATGTTGATGAAATAATATTATAAACATACCCCCATTATGTATTTATGAACCCCTTTCTTCCATCTAAGGCTTGAATAGAACTTCTACATATATCTCAATCATGCATCCGTACATTGATCAAGGGAGTTGCAAATGCCAGTCTCAGTGTTCCATTTGGCAATGTTTTCTTGTCTTTCATACAGACTTTGTTTATTTGAGCATTATGGTGGCAATCCAGGTTCCTGGAATGTCTGGAACATACATTCTGATGTTGTCAGCTTCACGACTAAACCAAAGTTTTATGATTTAAAAAGTGAAATGAGGTTTATATTTTCAGTTCAAGTATTAACTCCTATTACATGCGAGACTAAGGCATGACCTGCAATGATTAATGGTTTTGTCAACCTTATGCAAGGAAATATACCATTTAGACAAAAAAGCATGAAAGAAAAATACATTTGTTCAGAAAACTATTCCTCAATCCACCTTTCTGATGTACCCTTTCAAGTTATTTGCCTATTGCATGGTCGTAATTTTATAACAAAGGCTGGTGGTGTACTATTAGCAAGAGAAAATCTGAGTCATTGTTTACAGGCACATTAATGACTCATAACTTGAAGTCCAGTTGGCTATCATGATATGCTATAGTTTCTATTTGTTGATTCGAACTATCTAGGAAAACCTTTCTTATTTTGTTTGCAGGGCTTGGACTTGCCTACTTTTTAGAATTTTTAAAAGATGCAATACTCCAATGGTTGCAATGGGAACGGTAAGAAGCTGCCTCAAAGTTGTATATTGTTTATATCATGCATCAACCCAGACTCTGTATCAGTTACGAAGCAACTGTTATCGCAGTTTCCCAGTGGCCTGGCATTGCTAATTGAGAAGAAGAGCAGGAGGATTGAAATATCTTTATATTGCCTAGCCCGAGCCATCGAGAGCTTTTTCGCATGCATGGCAGAGGCAGGACTGTGCCCTCCAGCATCAAAGCTAAAGCGAGCTGATGTAGCCGTATTTAGTGTAGCAACAGCCATCATCATGCATTGCTATGCACGTGAAAGAGAGGTGTTCCGCTCCAAATACTTGAACGTGCTTGACTGGGTGTTTGGTGTGCCACCTGCATCAGATGATGAGCATGATGAAAAATGCTGAGAGAATTTAGGGAAAGTTGGTAGTTCAGCTGAGTTCTGTAAGTTTGTATTATGGATAGTGTGAGCAGTTTTGATTGCAGAGTATGATCCCAGAGTGGCCCCATTAGTGCCAGCTGGGGAACAGAGAAGCGAGACTTATTGATTTTTGTTTGTCTCAGCCTGCTTCCGAGATTCAGCCAGATATCCTTAGTACCTAAGACCTGCCATACACTAGCCAGAGCAGAACATTGATTTTTGAATTATGGAATCCTCAATTCCGCAGCATATAAGAGGCAAAAGTAGTTTGATTTCCAGCCCTAACCGTAACATCAGGTTTGGTATCTAACCCAATATATGTCTTCACAGTTTGTCAATAAATGAGATTTTCTGATTAGCCAGCCATCTGAGGGGATGCTTGACAAATTATTATCTGACCAGAAAGCGGAAAACTCTTGAAGGAGTCCTGCACTCACTTTGGGACCCGCTCCTGTTTGGGAATTTAGCAAGCAGAATGAATAATGTATCAATTTGAGAAGTGTTTATTTGTTGCAACTGGAATTTTGATTAGGAAAGAAAATTTTAATGGAATTCAGGAAATAATGTTATACTCATGGACTTCATTGTAACTACTATTACATGAAAAGCATTACAATCAGTGGTAACGACCGGTCGCCAAATTTATGTGATATTCTAAATGATGTTGCAGTCTGGTATTCAATAAGATTAAGGGTCTATGAAGTTTATTACACGTTGTTTTTTTTTTTTTTTTGGGTAAAAAGAGGAGCTTATAACTAAATTAGGAATGAAACATGCTTTTTAACAAGTTATTTAACAAGTTATTTGAGGTGCGCTGGTGCAGAAACCTGTTGGTCCTCGCCCCTCGGTGGTGGCAAACCATGGGAATTGGGGAAGTTGTGGTTACCGTCGGTCTATTTCAAAATTGATCCTCACAATCTTCTAATGGTAACCGGTTATAGCTGGTTGAAAGTGAGGTGTTCGTACAAAATAGTCATAGTTAGGGGTGCAAATAATGTTGGATTGGACCGAATCACGGGTGGCTTCGAACTGATTCAGTGTTTTGATTGGTTCTAAATATTGGATCTAAATTTAATCTAAAAGAAGGTTAGATCGAGTTAAATTTATGATCAAATTTTTTGATTCAATAGATCATTCGGATCGGAGTTATGAATGATTTGATTTCAATCCATGAAATGCAGGTTCGGTTTGGATTTAGATCAATATAATTGTCTTAATGGTTTTAATGGGGGTAATGATTATTTAGCTTGGTATGAGTTCCAATCAATTTTTTTCATGAGGATTTTAGCTCGATATTTAGATTGAAATTTTGGCATAAAAGAAAAATTTAGAAACAGAAAATATGATTCTCTTCACCGATTAGTATCATAAGATCATCAAGTTGGATGATTGCCGGTTTCGTTGAAATCAGTCCTTCTTGAAAAAAAAGTGTGAGATCAACCTTCTGGCAATAATTTGTGGATCAAGGGCAATGAATCTTACATATTATAAAAAATGAGTGGAGGCTCAGGAAGTCGGTTGAAAGTGGTGATAAATTATGATGGCATGGATAGAAAATATTGAAATGGATTGAATAAGTTTTTTTAAAATACGATATGTTGGAACCTAGTTGCCTTACTGAGTTAAATTGAGATGTGAGCATAAGTACCTTAAGAGTATGATTATTTCGAACAATCATGAGGGCTACTTTAGAATGACAGTTGTTGGCATATAAATTAATAAATGCAGGTAGAAATAAACAAGAGATATTATAAATCTATCATGTGTAATTGGTTATTATGTCGGTAATTGTACTTTTTGATTACTTTTTTTTTTAATTTTAAAATTTTTAAAAAATTATCTTACTGTAATAGTTCGAGGTCAAATTTTATGTATTGAAGCTATATTTACAGTTTTTAGGATAATGCTTGAGATGTTGATATATATAAACTGCCAGTGATGATACTATTTCATCTATACTGTCCATAATTTAATAGTAAAACATAAAGTTGCAAAAGCTCCAAAGAGACTAGGACTGAGTTAGGAGATATCATAGCTCGAATGAGTATTTGGATCCCATATTGGATTCGGATTGGATCATATTAGATTGAATCATTTATCTTAAGATCAAAATCAACCTAAAAATCTCCACAGATCTGTCACGCCTCCGACCCGAGATCGTGAATCGAGGGTCGCGGCAACCGCCGCATACTCATGAAGACTCTCTCCATAAGTATGCAAGCATCTCATCACGATATCAATGCATCACAGCGGAATAAATTCAAATAATTATTATTCAACTGTAATTCAAGTAATTAAATCAAATGTCTTACATCCAATAAAATTTTTGCTAACAATAAAACAATAGATCTAAGTTTATTGAAGTTGACAATGCTAAATCTCACCTCTAAAAGCTCTGTCCCAATATTTTTCCCACGCTCGAAATTAATTATCTGAATCTGAGAAAAAATAGAAAGAAAGGTAATGAGCTAGACAGCCCAGTAAGTAACAAATATCTCAACTAGATATTTCAGATATTATAAAATTTTCAAGAATAATGTTGCAAATAAACATAAGAGTATATTTCATGCTGATATGATACAAATCAAATATTTTCAAATATTCACATATAATATAATCATAAATCCGATTCGATGCAAAACACTCGTAACTCAACAGCCTCTACTATGACCAACGTTTAACCTCCATTGGCGGGGTCCACAGAATATCAGCGCACAACCCCCACTGGCAGGGTCCACAAATACCAGCGCACAACCCCACTGGCAGGGTCCACAAACACCAGCGCACAACCCCACTGGTAGGTCCACTGAGTACCAACGTATAATCCCATTGCGGGCCCACTGAAACATAGTTAGGCTGAGAGCATAAATTCGATCTGTATCAAAACACTTTGTACCATAATATATCATAATTTTTCACTGAATATGTGCATAAATCGACGTACCATAATATTTCAAAAGCACTTTTCTTTCAAAACATAATTCATAATTCATGCATAATTTCAGAAATAATTATTTATTTTCAGAATAAATATGGAATATCTCGAGAAGATGATTCATTACTTACTTTCACGAAGCACTGAATGAACAGATCGACTAACTTCTAGGAGATTCTTCCGTGCCTATTATCCAAAATTATATTTTTAAATTAATTTTAATTCAAAATTAAATCTAAACAAATTCTAATTCAAAACCTCACTTAAAATCAGCTCTTTCCTAAACTCGATCAAAATCATCAGATGAAGCCTTCCACTACGCTAATCCTAGAGGAATAACTTTAGAGAGAGAAAAATCCATCAAGAGAGAGAAACAATCTAGAGAAAAAAATTCTAGAGAGAGAAAATAGAGAGAGAAAGTTCAATTTCAAGAGAGAAAGTCAGGGTTCAGACTGAAAGAAGAGAGAGAAGAGAGAGAACTCTCTCTCATCATTTTTTTTTATTTTTATTTATTTATTTATTTATATATATATATATATTTATTTTTTATTTATTTATTTTTTTCTTTTCTTTTTTTTTCTCTTTTTTTTCTTCTTTTTCTCCTATTCTGATACTACATGACTTGCACACGCTTTCAGTACTCAGAATACCACCTACTGGTGTCTCAACATATAATTTGATTTTCATGGGTTTACAACTTATATCATATTGTCTAATAAAAGTAGTGGATATAAAGGAGTGTGTAGCACCAGAATCAAACAAAACTGAAGCATGAATACCAGATACAGGAATGGTACCTGTCACCACAGCATTGGAGGCCTGAGCATCCTGTTGTGTGAGTGCATAGATCCTTCCTTGAGTTTTCGGCCTTTGACCTCCGTCCTTTGCTTGTGTTGATCTATTCCATCTGGGGGCAATTTGCAATCTTGTGTCCTTTCTGTCCACATCTAAAACACGAACCAGTATTCCATAGGCAATTAGAAGTCTCATGCTCTCTTCGACCGCATCTCGAATTGTTCTGATTTCGTCCTTGAGTTTCACTAAACTTATTTCTCTTCTTCTGATTCCGTTCTCGCTCCGCATGGGCTTCATTAACTTCTCTCTCAATTATTAAGGCTTTATTTACAACTGAGGCATAGGTAGTTAGCTCATAGGGTATAACTTGTTTTCTGATTTCTGTCTTCAGTTCCATTTCAAATTTGTGTACTCTGTCTTGCTCAATCTTAACTAATCTTGGAACAAACTTGGCTAACTCTGTGAATTTAGCTTCATATTCTGCAACGGATCTGTTCCCCTATTTCAGGTGAATGAACTCCTGCTCTTTCTGTATTCTGACACTTCGGGGGAAATACTTATCAAAGAATTCATCTCGGAATCTCTCCCAATGAGTGGTATCCTATCGTGCTCATATTTTTGTTCCAGTATACGCCACCAGTTGTATGCCTCGCCTTGTAACAGATATGCTGTATAGCGGATCTTCTCTTCGTCGTGGCATTCTTGCACGGCGAAGGCCTTTTCCATTTCCATAATCCAATTATCTGCTTCCAGTGGTTCGACAGTCCCTTTGAAGGCTGGAGGAGCTAGCTTCTTAAATTCGACGATATTGTTTCTCTGCATCGGATGTTCTCCATATCCAGGTGTCGGTGGAAAATGCTGACGTGGCTGTGCATGTTGTTGTTGAAGTAACTGTTGCTGTGTTTGAACTACTCCGATCAGAGTTTGCATTAGTTG
Source organism: Elaeis guineensis (assembly GCF_000442705.2). Taxonomy (NCBI): domain Eukaryota; kingdom Viridiplantae; phylum Streptophyta; class Magnoliopsida; order Arecales; family Arecaceae; genus Elaeis; species Elaeis guineensis. The sequence continues at coordinate 84,938,145 of NC_025999.2, forward strand.
AGTCATGTTCGGCTCCTCCTGTACTGTCGGAGTATTTCCGGTAGGATCATGGATTCCCTCCTACTGAGTTGTGCCACTGTTTAATTGGGGAGTATTATCGCCAAGTAGATTTGATGTCCCTCCTACCGCTCCTTGAGTATTCCTTGCTCGTCGTGGAGGCATATTGACCTATGATAGATTTGAGATAATAACTTATCCTTAATAAGGTTATAAACTTTACTTGAGACAGGTCAGCTCATAATCATCATAACTAACCTTTCAATTTCCTAATGTCTACCATCACTCGCTCACTCTATTCTACATGTCTCTATCTATCTACTTATGCTCTGATACCATATTAATTATCACGCCCCCGACCCGAGATTTGAATCGAGGGTCATGGCAACCGTCGCATACTTATAGAATACTTTTCCCATAAGCATGCAAGGCATCTCATCATGATATCTTCACAAACAGTTAAATAAATTTTTCAATATTTAATAATCAAACCTTAGTTCAAATAACAAATCAAAACTCAGTATTCAAAAGAAAGTAACTGCCTGACAAAGTCAATACTAAAAATAAAACTAAAAAGTCTTAAATAAATTCTGAGAAAAATCCTAAATCAATGAGCTAACTCCATCTCTAATCGCTCTCCCAACCGAAATCCCGCATCATGCTAATTTTCTGGATCTGTAAGAAAAACATAAAACTTATCATGAGCTAAATAGCTCAGTAAGCAGTGTATACCTTTAACTGAATAAATCAGGCAAATAATACTATACATATCAATTTACTGATAACAAATCAATATGTAAATTCATGGAATCATATTCATACTGTCAATCATATATAAAAGTCAATTCATCATAATTTTCAATTATGCTTTTCATCTTAAATTCATCAATTTTCTTAAGTTCTTCTTACCAACCATGATTATGACCATATTATCCCTGTGGCAGGGTCATAATACCGCGTATCTGCTTGCGGTGGGCTGCGAATCATCTGGCAGCCAAGTCCTTTGGAACCGCTGGTCTCGCTGGTGGTTTTGTCGCTGGTCTATCTGGCGATATGTCGCTGGTCTCGCTGGCGACATAAACCTCAGGACAGTCAATTGCCAACGTATATGCCCCATTGACGGGGTCCTCAACACAGTCAGGTTGTCAATTTATATTGTCTTCCAATTCATATATTATTTTTAAAATAATATAAATAAATGATATTCGAGTCAAATCAACCATGTCATTCTTTGTGATCATACATCATCATAATAATTATTCAACGAATAACTTCAATCATAAATAATTTTTATAATTAACTTTAATCATAAATAATTTCAACAATTATTTCAATAAATAATTTCAATCACAAGCATGCATAAATTTATTTAATTCAAAATTTTATCAGATAAATTCAGTAAAAGTAAACACTACTTACCTCAAAAGAAAATCCAACTAGAAATTTTAGGAATCTCGAAAATCCTTCTCTGAACCTGATACGTCAAATATCATGTTTTATATCAAAATTTCATCGAATTAAAAATAACTAAATTGTTAAAATCTAATGTCCCCATGAGGATCAATTTGTCGACAGCATCCAGGGTTTTCGAACTAATCCATGGATACCCTAATTATATTTATTTATTTTTATTTTTATTGCTAATTTAATTTTTTTTAATTAATTAATTCCATAAATCCTAAAATCTAAAAAGAGAGAGAGAGAGAAAGAGAGAGAGCAAAGAGAGTTTCTCTCTCTGCCCCTTTTTTTTTTTCTTCTTTTTCTTTTTTTTTTCTTCTTTTTCTTCTTTTCTGTTCCTTTTCTTCTTTTTTTCTTTTTCTTCTTCTTCTTCTCGGCCCTTCCCGCACCGGAACAGAGGACCGGCGTGGTCCTTCATTGGCCGGCCGTTCAGGCCCGGTTGCTGCGGCGGAGACCGGCGGCAGAGGGAGACTGCTTCCCCGGTTACGGAGGAGCAGGGCTGGCAGTCGATTTCGATCGCCGGCGCCGGAAAATCCAAGGAAAAATGGCCCAAAACAGGGGTCTTTCCCGACCAAAAATCGGCGATACTCATCGCCGGCAGCCTCAAGCAAAAATACGAAAAGAAAGGGAAGGAAGAGAGGAAGAAGAGGAAGGCTCACCCCAACCTCCGGTGACCTCACCGGCGAGAAATCACGGCGAGAATCCCAACAGTGTCCGCGGCTCTGATTTAGAAAAATGGGAAGAAAAGAGAGGGAGGAGGCCGATAGTCGATTCTAAGGAGAGGGAAGACCTTCTTATAGAGGGTCCTAGGACTTCGAAAGGTCCTAGGACTCCCAATATGCTTGGGTCTCGCCGGAGAAGAAGACTCCTACCGGGAGTCTTCTTCCCGATTTTTACTCTGTTTTTTTTTTTTTGTTGGGCTTGGATCCTGATGTCATGGGCTTGGGCTATAACAGATCGGCTTAGTTAATTGAAGATAAAAGATAGTTTTTGATCGGCTTAGTCAATTGAAGATAAAGAACGGCTTTTAATCGGCTTTAAAAGATAAAAGATGGCCTTTTGATTAGTCCGATTGAAGAAGCCTTTGATCGACTTTAAATGAGACGTTTTCTGATTAGCAACGGAAGAATAATCATCAATTGAAAGCAACATACGCGCACAACAAATGAAAAGGAATAAACTAGCTTTTTATTAAAATATTTATAAAGAGCTGTACTTCAAACGTGGGATAACCTACAAGGGCCCTCAGCCCATCAGCTTCGATAAGAAATGAGGGATAACCTACAAGGACCCTCAAGCCATCAATTTCGGCAACAAGCAATGAGTAACCTACAAGACCCTCGAAGGCCCCTCACTCTTCAACGAATAGAGCCGATGAAGATCTCGATGACTAAAAAGTTATCAACATCGATGTAATGTAACCCCTCACCTCATTGATAGCTATAGACATAGCACGTCTTCGATAAAGCTGAAGTACTCTCTTCGTTTGATCCAATTTTGACTCAAACTTGAGAGTAGAGGGCTAATGTTAGAAATAATTTCGTGCTGATCGAAGACGTGAAGCCTACAAGAAAGAATTGTCCCTCATAGATTCTGAAATCTCGTGCCTCTTTGAAAAATTCAAATAATCCTAATATGACAGCTTGCCATAAGGCAAATAAGGACCATATCTCTCCAAATAAAGCAAGGTCAACCATCTGACTTTCTCCCTGAAGCCAGTATTCCTAATGAGGTAAGAGATAACAAATATATCTTCCTCAATAAAAGAAAAGACAACAAAAATATCCCGTCCAACAAGGCAAGGCCAACCGCGTGATCATGTTTTTTCTTACGGCTCTTTAGCCTCTACCTATAAATAAAGGCATACAAGGAATTCTCAAGGTATGAAATCTCCTCTCACCACTCCTTCTGATTTGAATATTGGAGGATCTTCGCTGGAGCCACATTCGGTCAGGAATTTTTCTTGATCCGATCTCGAAACGAAATTCTGCATCAACACTGTAAATTTATAAATTATTATAAATATTTAATTATTCATATTTAGTATTATTAAAATATTTTTAAAAATTTTAAAATTAAAAATCAAAAGTCTAAATCTCAAGTAAGAGACGAGCTCGGGCCATAAATCCTGAAGGTTGAAAAAATTTTTTATACATCACATGCAGTATAGAAAGAATACATCGTCGCATCTGATTGGGTTACGTAGTTACTGTTTTTCAACATGCATTTAATGTCCATAATTTTATTTTTTTTATTTAAAATTTTGAATAATAAAAATATTTTTTTTAAAAAATATAATATTTTATATCGATATTACGATATTTTGTGTGCTGTAATAATTTTGATAAGATATTATAATTTTTTTAAAAAAAATATTTTTATCATTTAAAATTTTAAATAAAAAATAAAATTATAAATATTAAATATACGTGGTGGCCCAATCATTGTGGTTGTGCGTTTTTCCTATACTGTATGCAAAGAATTTCTCACGCAGGTTGTTCCTTTGTGCAAAGAATTTCTCATGCGGGCTGTTCGTTCGCTCCTGCATTCTGAGACCAAAAAATCCGATCGGTATACCTACAGTGAACCTAAGATCTGCGATGCCGCGTCAGCATGCAAACTGCTTCTCACTCATCGCCACGTGGATTTTGAGTGAATTCTGCGTCTCTCTCCCTCGGTTTCCTCTCGCTATTATTTTCATCATCTATTTATATACTTGCTCTCGTTATTCGCCGATCGCCATTAACAACAGTCAACAGATAATAAGAAGATACAGGAAACCCTAGGAATGACCGAACGATCCATCTCCATTTCTCCTCGTCGACGAAGAGACAATCCCTGAGAGAGAGAGAGGGAAGGCCGACTAGGGTTAGGATTTTTATCGAGATCGGGGAACGGCGGTGGAGCTTTGGCGGCGTTGAGGAGGAGTTGGATGGTGATGGGAGCCGCGGGCTCCAAGCTTGAGAAGGCTCTGGGGGACCAGTTCCCCGAAGGCGAGCGCTACTTCGGCCTCGAGAACTTCGGCAACACTTGCTATTGCAACAGCGTCCTCCAGGTCGGTCTCGCTCTCTCCTTGTCATCCGATCATCGAAACTCTGATCAAGTTCCCAATTTTTTTTTCTCGATGTAACTGCTCTTTGGATTCGTTACGCGTGGATAAATCCGATGGAGATGTTTTAGAAAGGGGCTGAATTTAGAGGCAAAATGTTTTTTTTTTGGGTTCTGGGGCAATAAATTTTGAGATTTGGTATATCTTTCTCTAGGGTTCTTTTACGGTTGTAGATTCGATTTTAATTGCTTAAGTTTAGAGTAGGGATGATTAGGGTTTTCTTCGCTGGTCGAAGAAAATTTGCTTGTAAGGTTTTGACGTTATGAGTGTATCGTTTTTCGTCATATTGAAAAAGATCGCCTTCATTTTTTCGTTTTTTTGAAACTTGTTTGTTGATTCATCCAACATCAAAATTATATTCCCATCCTTCTTGGAGTTGCATGTGATATGTGTCTGGTCTTTATGTTTTGGCTCAGCTTAATGGCCTCTTTGACACATAATAGCCATGTCCCTTACATTAATGAGAAATAGATATTGAACCTTGGCACGCATCATTTCCAAGCTTCTCGATCCCCCACTAACCGCACCTCCAATTCCATTTCCCGCTGCATATATCTCCTATTCGCAGTGTCCAATCTCACCAAAAATAAAGTTGGAAACGGAATTCTGTGTGCTCGCGTCCATACTTAGTGCTTCATCAATTGCAGCAGTAACACTTCTTACTTCTTACTGATATCAATAGGGGACATAGATTCACAAATATTATGTAGATGTGATAGCAGTTTTTATAATCACAAAATAATCAAAGTTGTTATGGTAGAGTATTAATAACTCATTGGTAAATTTTTGCTATGGATTCTTATTTGGGTTCTGAATGTATGAACGTCTCATGATTGAGTAATGAATAGAAAGTCTGGATAAATAATTGGTAAATTTGGAGCACATTTAGTCGTAAGCTTTTGCAGACTATTTCTATTCAGTTCCATGAAGCTTCTTTGCTCCATTTCTTTTTAGGCCTATGACATTGTCTCTACAAGCTTTTCCAACTCCTTTCTCATAATTTTAAACAAGTTTGCATTAGAACTATTGTCATTATTTTTTCCTGAACCTCTAACACACATAAATGTCCTGTTTGGTGTGAGGTCCTTTTCAACTTTTCATGGCATATATGGCCACTATCTTAATTGATTTTTCAACACGGTTATGCTCAATCTATACAACAATTATGTTTTTCTTATATTTACTTTTTCTGATCTTATTGTTCCTTGCTTTACCATAAAGCTACTCATCTCTGTGAGACTCAACTTAGCAGCATGGACCCTCTTTACACGCTTAACACTGTGATCACTACAACTTTGTGGATATTGTTTCTGTCTGATAGAACTTTCTTCCTTCTCAGAGGTATGCTCCAGTCACAGAATAGCCCAGATGGCCCTTTCCACCTTCTCACATAGATCTAGTTATTAAGAATTTGTTTTATCTAAATATTCTCAAAGTGCAGTAATCTCTGTGATTTTTCCACTGGTGTGCCTATGTGTGCATTGAGTCCTGAATTGAGGTACCGTCGTGTCAAAGCATTGATGTCATTCACATAACATGTATGTCATGTCATCATTGCTAGCTTTTCTTGGCTAAGATGTCTGTCTAAATGTACGGAAATGATTTTCATTCACGAGGAGATTTTAGGAAAAACTTGTGAGACATGGCATGGTTAAAGGAAAAGGTCGAGGTAGCGGTCTAGATTGACATGATAAAACTTGATCATTAATGACAAATTTATCGCAAATCCTCTTTTGAAACATTACTCGTTAAATTTATTTTAAATGTTTGCTGCGGTTCCTGAAGCAATGTAGGAAGTCATAACACAATTGTATAGCTATATCCACAAACCACATCCCATCTCAACTATACATATCCTTCCTTTCCATCATCACCTCTCAAGGGTGGTATCCATTAGTTGAAGGAAGTTCTTGAGCTGTTCATTGGAGTAATTGAAATGATCGAATTTTGAAATTGAAATGAAACCTGTTCAGCAAATCTTTTGTGTTGACCTTTATGTGGTATAACTTTATCCTTTTTCTAGTCCAATGATCAATCTGCTAGTGTACTATGAGGAATATGTTTTTTTTTATGCAGGCACTTTATTTTTGTCTCCCTTTCCGAGAGCAACTACTGGAGTATTATGCAAATTACAAAACTGGGGGTGAAGCAGAAGATAATCTTTTGACATGTCTGGCTGATCTATTCACCCAGGTATGCCATATAGGTTTATTCCGTGTCTCCTTTGTGTTTCCTCCATCCAGGATTCTTTTTGCTTTGCGTCAAGAAATTCTAACTTCACTGCTTTGCTAGCAGAAATGACTGTATGCTTCACTTAGGATCGTTGAGTTATAAACTAATGGTTTCTTGACTGTTTTACTCTGTCATTTCAAAATCAAATGCGGAAAATTTTGGGCCTTTGTTTGAATGGTAGCTCTGCAGTACCTTTTGTTGGGTCTAGAAGATTAACTTTTTGTGCAGTCTGATAAAAAGACAGTTAAATTTGTATTATTTGCTTGGAAGAACATCAGATTTGTTTGAAGAGACCTTTTTAAACATGCTTGCAATTTAATTTATTTTATTTGTAAAGATACTTTAACATTTTGAAAATAACTTTATTTTTGTTTAAATAAAAGTGAGTCTGCTTTGTAAATAACTCTAGTATAAAATTTTGACATCAAGTTTTTTGTTAATAGCATTTGTATTGTGGTCTTCATAGTATTTTTTGGTGTCATTCTTGCTACTATGAAATTTCAATTCTACAAAAGTGATTCTACTCAGGAAGTCTGTAGTCAAAGATGTTCGAAGAATAGCTGAACATCAGTGCTGTTGCGGTTGCAGATATTTTTGTAGATTATGAGATTGAAACAACTACTTAAAAGAGAAGAAGTGCATTACAGATGCTGCATCCTGCTAATTAATAGACGAATCATGGATTAAGTTGCATTGTAGTCTAATGTATTCCATTACTTTTGTATTGACTCTTGTAACTTCTCTACTTTTGTGGGTTACAGGTGGAAAAAAAATCTTATAGCAATCAGTTTTGAGGTTATGACCTTTTATGCTGCTGTTTTTGAATAGGTCATATAAATGGCACTGTAAAACTTTTGAATGGTTTGATATCATGTTAAGTCGGTGACCCACTCAACTGGACTTGCCATTTAGATTGTCATGGAAGTTAATTTTGACATCTCTATTCACAGGATGTTTTCAAGCATTACAAAAACAAAAAATGTTATGAATTATGACATATGTAGCCAGGTAAAAGGTATTGCTGCAATTAATACATATCTGCTACTCTATGCAGATTAGCTCCCAGAAGAAGAAAACTGGTGTAATTGCTCCAAAGCGTTTTGTGCAAAGAGTGAAGAAACAAAATGAGATTTTCCGCAGCTACATGCACCAGGTAATCCAGTTTGGAGCTGGTTATGTATTGGAAACAGGCACGGACATCTTTGCAGTCTTTGGAATACTCTGACAAAGTAGGATGTCCCACGGTGATCAAAATTTCTGTTTATATGAAAAATAATATTTCTCCTACATCTGTTTCAAATGGATTGTAGTGATGTCAGCTGAATTTCTAAGGATGAAAATGACTGTTCCTGATTCAGAGCCAATACTTGCACAAATTCTTTGTCATAAGGGTTTTGATTTTTTTATGGTACTGTCGCAAAGTTCTTAACTGCCTCAATATAGCATCATAAATGCCTGGATTTAGTAAATTATGATGTCTCGATGTAGCATCGATGTGTTTTTCCCCTAGATAACTCATCTATCACCAGTCTAAAGTGGCATGGGGAGAGTTATCCCTGTGATTTATTTAGCCATCCCAAGAAACAACCGTTATGATTGTTTTGACCATCTAGCAGTCATAGATCTAGTCTTTGTTTCTTTCAACAATTCATCATTTTCTGTTGCTTTTCAAAACATAAAGAAAGATGCAATCTTTTGAGGACTTCTAAAATCCCCTTCCTCATGGAATGACACACACATTCAGCATTTGTGAACATCATGGCTTGCTTCAGTGCCTCCTATTGCTTGCTGTGTTACATCTTAAGAGTTGCTTGGCTAATCTCAGAACTGTCTCCTCTTTTTGTAGGATGCTCATGAATTTTTAAATTTCTTGTTGAATGAGCTTGTTGACATTCTGGAGAAAGAGTCTAATGCTGCAAAAACGTCCCCTGATACCTCATCATCATCAGAAAATATTGCAAATGGGCCTAGCCATCCTCAAGCCAATGGTGTTCAAAAAGAGCCAGTTTCCACATGGGTGCACAAATGTTTTCAGGTGAATCAAGCAACTCTGTCTGGTTCCTAGGTTGTGCTGATTTGGTGTTCCATTATGTTTGCTTTGATTTAATTCCTGTAGTCATTTTTTTTATGAATATTTTCTTTTGATGTATAGGGCATTCTGACTAATGAAACAAGATGCTTACGGTGTGAAACTGTCACTGCAAGGGATGAAACTTTTTTTGACCTCAGTCTTGACATTGAGCAAAATAGTTCAATCACAAGCTGCCTCAAAAATTTCAGCTCAACAGAGACTTTAAATGCTGAGGATAAGTTCTTCTGTGACAAATGTTGCAGGTACCTTGATGCTTTTATTGTTGACATATCTTGAATTTTACATAAGAATGGAAAAAGCCTGTGCATATAATGAGGGCATAGGTGGATGCATGTATACATGGACTCTCTCTCTCTCTCTCTCTCTCTCTTTCAAGATCGAGATAGAGAGAGGGGGGGGATACTGTCTGCTGAATAGCTGCTGCATTTGCCAAAGTTTAGGTTAATCAGGGGGAATGCGAAACAATAGTTCCTACATTATTGGTGGAACTGTCAAATTGTTCGGTTGCAGCTATGTTTCTCCTATAGGCCATCATATGTGAATTTTCCAAAAAGGCAAATAACGGTATATTTGACATGAATGACTGTTCATTTCATTGGATACAACTTCCAATTTCAATACTAGTCCTTTTTCATGTAAATATCTTGTGAACTACTTTCTCGGTTACCACTAGTTGGACCTATAAAACTTGAACACTGTTTCTTCTTCCTTGCAGCTTGCAAGAAGCCCAGAAGAGGATGAAGATAAAGAAGCCACCAAACATTCTAGTGATCCATCTCAAGCGCTTCAAGTACATCGAGCACCTTAGCCGGCACAAGAAGCTATCATACCGTGTTGTGTTTCCTCTGGAGCTGAAGCTTAGCAACACCATTGACAATGCAGACTGCGAGTACTCTCTCTTTGCAGTTGTGGTGCATGTTGGAAGTGGGCCTAACCATGGCCACTATGTTAGTCTCGTCAAAAGTCATAACCATTGGTTGTTCTTTGATGATGAAAATGTAGAGATGATTGATGAGTCCATTATACAGACTTTCTTTGGGTCCACACAGGAGTACTCGAGCAACACTGACCATGGGTACATCTTGTTCTATGAGAGGCTAGGTGGAAGGAGTTGAAGGCTTTACAAATTTTTCAGTTGTGAGAATTATACTGATCATTTCTTCTCGATGTATCAAATATTTTTCCTCCCTCCGGGAAGAGCTCACAGGAAACTTTATGCTGGAGTGAGAGGATGCAACATCAGAGGTGGTTATGTATAGTGGATGGTGACCCATCATCATGTTCTTTTCATAATAAAGAGTGTAAATCAATTTCGAGGGTTTCGGTGAGGGCAAAGGGATTTCTGTGTCCTTCGCTGCTGGATATTTAATATAGCAAAATGCAGTTCCTCAAACAAGCTCTCTGGGAGGCTTGTTTGAAGTTTTTTTTTTTTTTTTTCTGAAAGAAGGATTCTAGAACTGCTCATTCTTTTGATCCTTTAATTAATTTGAGATACTAATTTGTAATAATGGAAGGAACGACCTTCAATGTACTTCTCTAATCTTAACCTCAAAACATGCATTTTTTTTTGAGTTGCCAATGAATGAGATCCATTTCCTAAGAACCTGCAAATGATGATATTGTAATTCTTCTGTTTTTGCGGTCGTGAAGCATAGCTTCGACTGCTATTAATGATGTGAAATTTGCACTCTGGAAATGATGTTTTCTAGACAACGTACTTGATTTTCTGGCATGGGAATTGAACCATTGTTGCGTTTCTTCCGCAGAATCCAGCATCATTATTTGCACCACCATGAGCATTAAAATTTCTTCAATTTCCTCCAATTCTGGAACCATCGAGGCATCTACATTTTCTTGGTTTTGCTTTCCGGTAAAACATAAGGGTGCGATTGGTAAGCCATTAAAAAAATATTTTTTTAAATTTATAAAAAATAAAAATTAAAAGATAATATTTGATAATATCATGAAAAATAAAAATAAAAAATTTAAAATAATTATTATATATATAAAATAAAAATTTTTTATTTTTTAAAACTTATTTTTTTTTTTTTTGTTTCTCTACATCTAAAATGTCAAACTAAAAAATAAAGGATTCGAATCTTTCTCCTTCGTTGAGTTCTTCACCTCTCTATCCTCTTCTCTCTTTTTTTTCTCAAATTTTTTACTTTATAGCAATATAATTATTAAATATATTTTTTATTTTTTTTATTTTTATTTAATATTAAAAATAAAAAATATATTTTTAAAAAATTAAAAATTAAAAGTCAAAAAGTGTAACCAAATGCGTCTCAAGTCAAAATATATTTGTTTTTTTGACAAGAAGCAACAGGAACATAAGCGGGCCGGCTGGTAGCACGTTGGACACCCAGCGCAATGATTTGATGGTCCGCATGCGCTTCACGACCCACTACCTTCCGCACAGACCTTTCTGCGACCACTGCCGGATTCCTGTTCTTGGCTTGCCCCATGGGGCAAACACTCTATGCTTGCTGTTTTTTTGTCTTTCAGACATACCCAAAAAAATAAAAAATCCAGAAACGACATGAAATTTATTTGTGTCTTATTAACATGAGGGGCAAACACTTGGTATAGCTCCCTTCACTTGTTAGAAGGGTAAATGACCTGAACTTGAGCATGGTAAGCCTGGGTCCGGCAAAGCTCATCTTTTAGTCATGTTGAGCTTAAGCCAGCTGATGTAATTTTGACCTAGACCCTAGTTGTTCATGGTTCATTTCAGAAAGTTGTTCCTGAGGTCCCTTCTGGCTTTCATGCCTGTCCTTCCAGCTAATTTCCATGGTTATATATTAGCCTTATAATTGAAATGCATTCTATTTATAAATCTATGATAGTTCACATAAATGATAAAAAAACTTTTTTGTATATAAACGATATCTAAAAAATATATAATTGACTATTTTTTCATATATTGGGTTTGGTTCATTGGTTGGGAACAGCTAGAGCGAGCCAGGCCTGGCTCTGGCTCCGTGTTTGCTAATCTAGCAAGCCAGATTCTATCCAAAAAGGGGCCTGCCGTTGAATAGCTTTCTCATTTGACAGCTCTATTCTCTTCTATGCTTAGTTGCTTACCATGCCTTGGACAGTGAAGACCAGGCTAACTTCAACCAGCAAGAAATCTACTGAAAGCTTAATATAATGTAAACATGCTAACTGTCAGCATACAGGGCTATGTTAGCATGGGCAGCAGTAGTTAGTCCCTTGAAGGAGAAGCAATCATTTCCACCTGCTCACGAGGAAAAAATGTAACGTATTTTCTTTTGAATTGAGGGCATAGAAGGTGTAGGTGTTACGCTTCATGAAGAAGAGAGTGACATTTGTTCTAGACGTACGTCCTCATGATAGTTGATTGACGTTATGATTAATAGTACTGATAAGTGTTGGAAGGATAAAATTTAATTAAAAAAATTATCTAAATAAGAATCAAAAAATATTATGCCTTAGCATATTTTTAGTATTTCTTGATATTTTTTAGCATATTCTAGTTATTCCCTGATTATATTTGGATCTACATACCTATATTTATAGGCCCCTTGTACGCACTCTTAAAAGTATGAAAAAAATAAAAAAAAAATTTTTCCTCTTCATTTTCATTATGGTACCAGTGCACTCAAGTTCTGATCCATTTTCCCTTTCTTCCCTATCATAATTTTTTTTTTTTTGGAACCACCTCCCTCTTAATCCAAATCATTGTCGTCTCTTCCCTTCCGTTCTGTTTCCTTCCGTCGCCCTCATCACCCAGTAGATCAGCTCCACCGCCGCCATCCAAACCGTTCTTCATCTTCCCCTTCTTCATCTTCCCAATGAACCCCGTAGCACGTTCTGCCGCTCCGCTGCAATCCGAGCTGGGGTAACCTGTGCACTCCGACGCACACCTCGACGTCGCCTCTTTGCCTCTATTTTCGCCTCCGGCCTCCTCTGTCTCGTCCACGGCCGCCTCTCGCACTCCGATGTTGAAACCCACAATCCGACGCCACCGCACTTCATTCGTCGGAACTCACCGCACGAACCACGACGTCGGCCGTCGTCTTCTCCCATCCCGTGGTTCACGGGTGATGGGTGTCGGTAAGGAAGGAAATTCCTTCCTTTAATTTTTTTTTCCCTCTTTACTTATTTTTTTCTAAAAAAAAAAAGAAAAGAAGAAGAAGAAGAAGAAGAAAAAGAAGAAAGGTAGATGCTCGAAAGCTTGTAGTTAAGTAATATCCGGTGTTCGATAGTGTGATGGTGAGATTATCATACTTTATCTTTGGAGATAGCCAATGCAATTACTATGCGAGATCTCGAAAGTTTACTGGATCGACTTGTTACAGCTACCACTCAATCTGAGGGCTCGTTAAGAGATAGTGGATCCCTGAATGCTCTTCAAATGGCTATAAACTTTGACGGACCAGCAACATATCTGCAATGGGAAAGGAGCACTCGTCTGCTTGTTCAAGGATGAGGTTTAGAAGGATATTTCACCGGCACAAAGAAGAAATCTACTAATAGTGAGCAGGATCTGGCCCAATGGAGAATGGAGAATTCTGTTGTTCTGACATTTCTTCTCAATACCATGACACAGAATGTGGCAAGAAGTGTGCAACTGTTGGAGACTGCACAGGAAGTCTGGGAGACAGTGGCCCAAATGTTCTCACAGAAGTAGAATTCTGCTTAAGCATTTGAGATCAGGTCTCAATTGCGTCAGCTTCGTCAAAAAAATTTATCTATCACTAAATATGCCATCGAGTTGAAGCGTCTCTGGTCTGAGGCTGATCATTATAGAATTTTTATTTCACAATGCTCTATTGATGTTGATGGGTTTCAGAAATACTTAGAAGAAGAACGGGTTTAGAATTTTCTATATGGTCTGAATCCGGAGTATGAGTCTGTCAGAGTTCAGCTTCTCGCCAGAGATATGATACCTAGTTTGGGTCAAGTCTTCTCTACTGTTTTGAGCAAGAAGATACAATGACGAGTAACCTCCGACTCCAGTAGTCTTGTAAGATCTGCTCTTACTGTGCAACCATAGCAGATAGTTGAGAAGGTATGTTTTCGTTGCAAGAAACCTGGACACACTAAGGTATTTTGCTGGGATCTCCATGGTCGCCCAAATCAGCCTGGGCGTGGTAGTCGGAGTCGTGGTGGTCGTCGTAGTAATGGAAGAACTGGAGGACAGAATCATGGTCGTGGATCTGCTCAAGCCAATCTCTCTGAAGAGACTGAGGGTACTGTACACAGCTTATCTGCAGAGGAGTACCAGACCCTCCGACGAATGATGGAGAAGTATGAATCAACTTCTAGCACCACACCCTCTACTCAGGAACAGCCTAGCCACTAGGATAAGTATCTTGATTCCTCTCTTTTTGCACACTCAGGTACTCCATATACATTATCACATGCATTTACTTGCGGCACATCCAACTCTTGGGTAATAGACTCAGGAGCATCTAGTCATATGACAGGGGCATCTAATAGTTTTATTTCATATTCAACATGTTCAGGACAGGACAAGGTCCGAATAGCTGATGGATCCTTTATCTCTATCTCAGAAAAAGGATCCATTGATTGTACTCCTAATTTAAGATTATCATCAGTATTGCATGTTCCATCCTTTCCCACAAATCTACTCTCCATTAGCTCTGTTACTAGAGATTTGAATTGCTCTGTCACATTTTGACCTTCTTATTGTCAATTTCAGGAGCTGAAAATGGGAAAGATACTTGGGGGTGGTAGGTTGCACAATGGACTCTATTATCTATCAACTGATGATAGAAATATGAACTCTTCATTGACGGGATATGCATTATCTGCTGAAGGTGCCACTTCAGAACTTATGTTACACCATCGTAGGCTAGGTCACATTCCTTTTTAAATTTTTAGTTGCTTATTTTCTTTTTTATCAAATAATTACAATAAAAATTTATTAGTTTGTGATCATTGTGAGTTGGCTAAACACACTAGAGGAGTATTTTTATATCTGGAGTTAAAAGTTCTGAATCTTTTGTTATAATTCACTCTGACGTATGGGGACTATGTAGTACTACTACTCTCTTGGGCCATAGATGGCTTGTTTCTTTTATTGATTATTTTAGTCGAGTAACGTTGGTCTATTTGTTGAAAGAAAAGATGGAAGTTTTAAACTGCTTTAAGAAATTTCATAAATTTGTGGGTACTCAGTTTGGTGCTCAAATTAAAATTTTACGTTCTGACAATGGTACCGAATATACTAATCGGGAGTTCCGTGCGTATCTTCACACTTCAGACCACTTGTGTTAATACTCCTGCTCAAAATAGAGTTGCTGAAAGAAAGAATAGGCACTTATTAGAAGTAGCCCGGTCCTTACTCTTTACCATAAAAGTTTCTAAGTTTTTGTGGGGTGAGGCTGTCTTGACCGCTGCATACTTGATTAATCGTATGCCTCTAAGGATACTCGGATTTAAGATCCCTATACAGTGCTTGAAGGGTTCTACTGATTATGTGGTCACCCCTAGGGTCTTTGGGTGTGTTTGTTTTGCTCGAGAATATAGACCCATAGTAGGAAAACTAGATCCACAAGCATTAAAATGTGTCTTTGTTGGTTATCCTACTACTCAAAAGGGATACAAGTGCTATTACCCTTCTGAGCGACGAATGCTTGTCACTATGGATGTTACTTTTCGAAAAACTGAAGCTTATTATGAAAGTCGTCCATCTGATAATAGGACACCAGAATTACTTCTTCCGGATGACTCTCTATGCACACCTGGATATTCTGGTGCTCAGGGAGAGTATCATAGTAATGATGTTCAGGGGGAGTCTGGTATTGGAATAGTTGAAGAGTCCAGTGTGCACTCACCAACTGTCCAGGTGCCTTTACCGCTTGAAGCCTCTTCTCCAGAATTAGAATCTTCTAACGGTAACATTATTTCTGCTACTCCATTTCTGATCTTAATATTCCTATTGCAAAATCAAAAGGTACTCGCCCAATTGTTCCTTGTGCTCGTTACTGTTATGATATAGCTAACTATGTTTCATATAAGAATGTGTCTCTATGTTATCAAAGCTTTATAGCTGCATTAAACTCCATCTGTATTTCAAGTACCTGGCAAAAGGCTATGGCAGAACCTAAGTGGAAGGAAGCAATGTTAGAAGAGATGACTGCTTTATCCAAAAATTAAACGCGGGATCTGATCACTCTACCAGCTGGTAAGCATCCCGTGGGGTGTAAGTGGGTGTATACTGTAAAGCAGACTCCAGAAGGTAAGGTGGAAAGATACAAAGCTCGGCTAGTAGCAAAGGGCTATACTCAAACATATGGGGTAGATTATGATGAAACCTTTGCTCCAGTAGTCAAGATGAACTCTGTTCGAACACTGATATCATGTGCTGCTAACTTTGGCTGGGAATTACATCAGTTAGATGTAAAGAATGTATTTCTTCATGGAGATCTTCAGGAGGAAGTATACATATAAATACCACCGGGATTTGAGACCAGAGCAACTACTGAAAAAGTCTGCAGGCTAAAGCGCTCTCTCTATGGTCTTAAACAGTCTCCTCGGACCTGGTTTGATCGATTCAGTTGGACTGTGAAAGAAATGGGATATAGACAGAGTAATGCAGATGATACTCTGTTCTATAGGCATTTCAAGGGAAAGAAAACTATACTCTTGGTTTATGTTGATGATATTGTAATAACAGGAGATGACCATCATGAGATAAAGCAACTCAAAGAAAAACTGAAGCAAGCATTTGAGGTGAAAGACCTGGGTCCACTAAGATATTTTTTGGGCATAGAAGTTGCACGATCATCCAAAGAGATTTTTCTGTCACAACGAAAGTATGTACTAGATTTACTTTCTGAGACTGGGATGTTGGGGTGTAAGCCTGCTGCTACCCCGATAAATCAAAATCATCGGACAATGACAGATGGTGGAGCCCCTGTTGATCGAGAAAGGTACCAGCGGTTGGTTGGAAAGTTGATATATTTTTCACATACAAGACCTGACATAGCTTATGCTGTCAGTGTTATCAGTCAGTACATGCATGATCCACGAGAATCGCACATGGAGAGAGTTTTCAGAGTATTACGCTATTTGAAAGGATGTCAAAGTCGTGGTTTGTTGTTCTCGCGATACAACACCTTTTAGGTAGATGGATTTACTGATGCAGATTGAGCTGGATCATTGAATGATAGGCGATCTATCTCTGGATATTGCACATATATAGGGGGTAATCTAGTTACCTGGAGAAGCAAGAAACAGACAGTGGTGGCACGATCATCGATAGAAGCTGAATATAGAGCAATGGTTCAGGCATATGTGAACTTCTTTGGCTTCAGAAGTTGCTTCAAGAATTATAATTTCTGAATAATTTTTTTTTCGGTTGTATTGTGATAGCAAAACTGCAATTGAGATTATAAGCAATCCTGTACAGCATGATCATACCAAACATATCGAGATTGACTGTCATTTTATCAAGGAGAAAATTAATTCGGGTCAGATCTGCATTACCTTCATTCGATCTTCTGATCAGGTGGTGGATATTTTGACCAAAGGACTAAGTTTATCATCTTTTTCTAGATTGATTGACAAGATGGGGCTTCGAGATATCTTCGTCTCATCTTGAGGGGGAGTGTTGGAAGGATTGAACCTAATTAAAAAAATTGTCTACATAAGAATCCAGGGATATTATGCCTTAGCATATTCTTGGTATTCCTTGGTATTCCTTGGCATATTCTAGTTATTCCCTGACTATATTTGGGTCTACATATCTGTATTTATAGGCCTTTGTATGCATTTTTAAAAATATAAAAAAAATAAAAAAAATATTTTTTCTCTTCATTTTCATCAATAAGATGGTGGAGAATAAGGAGATATGCTTTTTAATCCGCTGGACACTTCATATTATTATTTGTGTTCTCGTACCACTCTCTCGAAACAACAGCCTAGTGCAACTCTAGCTACAATGGCATGTTTCTTCGCTGCTTATTCTTTAAACAGGTCATCTCCTTCTAGAAGAAATGTGTTAGCCTTGAAAGATAGTTGAGTCAAAAAAAAAAAAAAAAAAAAATCCTAATTTTCTTATTATTAAAGGCAGTTGAAGGTTTCGGGATCGATCAAGACTCATAAACCAATAATGTTTTCCTTTTTCTTTTTCTTTTTCCTTTTTTTTTTTGAATTAGAATTGGTGGGAAATGATTTGAAAAGCATCGCTTGGTTTTCTTGTACCAAGAGACTTTACCAATTAAACCAGCCGGCACCAGCACGAGTGATCACAAAAGAAAACAAAAATTGCATGCTTTATCCATGTTTCATGCAGCACTGTAGATGCATTATATTTAGTTGCTAGAACTGTATATATTAAATTAAGATAAGCATGTCCTCAACTTATGTTGCTGTACCATTTTTGTTATCATTTATAGGAATTTCTTCTATTGTTACACCAGATTTACTATTGCTTTTAGTAAATTATTTTAATGCAGTGAGATTATTGTAATCGCGAGAGCAAGACAACATAAATAAGGGATCTCAAATGTATTGGGCAACCTCAAAAATATCAACCAATAACTAGTAAACCATCAGATTCCCAAACAAGTATTCATTAAGTGGCTTCTTTGCGTCCATAGACGTGTACCAGTAATTGACTAGGAGATGCACACAGTTACTGCTTGCAAGCAATGCATGATGAGAGCCAATAACACTGTACATACAACAGAGAGGGTGGTGTACCTCCTCTTAAACTCCCGAAAATAACACAAAAGTTTCAAGCAAACTCAGACATAAGGGGCTCATCAAACAAGAGCTCGGGCCAGAATGGAGTAGTACCGACACTCCCGCCATGGCTAGAAGAGCTACAAGCATCTCCACTGCCCATCGAGGCATCAGCTAGAGAAGGAGGAAGAGTTGAAGGATGAGGAGATACCACTGGTGTTGAAAGGCCTTTGCTCTCTCCCTGGCTGAAGTCCATAAACATGGAACCCTCTTTGGTGTCATTGCCCAAAGGCTGCTCCAAACTGCATGAAATCTCTGACAGGTGGGGAAGTTGAGTTTGAGCATTAACTAGTGTGAAGGGGCCGTGAGAAGGATTTGAAGCGAGGGTAGGAAGAGGTTGGTTGGAGAAGTTTATAGTATCTATTTCACCAGTAATTCTGCCAAGGGTGTTGCCATTGGAACTATTATTGATCGCAGCTGAAGAGTGGAGAAGGTACTGAAGGCACTGGAGATTGGCCAATTGCAACTTAGCAGCTTCCGCACGTAACTGGTCATCCAATGAGCGGTAGTCCATGAGACCTCCGAGGCTTGCGAGGGCCATAAGTTGGGGCAGGTTGGCAAAGAGATCGGTCCTTGGCCGGTGGGTTATTGGGTCGATGCCGACACGGATCAGCTTCTTCTTTAGATGGGTGTTCCAGAAGTTCTTAATCTCATTGTCAGTGCGGCCTGGGAGGTGTGTTGCGATTGCTGACCACCTAAGTAAACAAGAAGCAGTGAGATCTCTCTCTCTCTCTCTCTCTTTCTGTGTGTGTGTGTGGAATGTAGGCAAGGGTTATATTATAGAGAATGTTGGAAAGCGAGAGAATTATTACTTGTTGCCAAGGATGGAGTGGAGATGGAGAATGGTCTGCTCTTCCTCAGAGGAGAACTTCCCTCTCTTGATGTCTGGCCTCAAGTAGTTCGTCCATCTAAGTCTGCAGCTCTTGCCACATCTGTTGAGTCCTATAATAGAAGAAAGTAAGGCACCCTTTACGTAGGAATATGATCAGAGAAATATGGAAATATTAGAGATACAATTAGAGGGAGAGAGGGTACCAGCAAGTTTTGGCAGCGCTCTCCAGCTGCCGTGGCCATGCTTTTGGATGTATTGGATGAGCTTGTGGTCTTCTTCAGGAGTCCAGGGGCCCTTCTTGAGGCCGATCTCATCACAACAGGGAGATCTTCCCATTGCTTCCTGGATTCTGGGGAGTGGTACGTGGCCCAAGTTAATTTTCTACCTTTTAGTCTTCAGTCCGTGGCCATTTATACACCTGCTTGGCTTGTGTACCCGACTAAATTTTTAGTTTCTATTGCGAAATGGCTATTACGCCCTTGCATCAATGGTAGTGTCAGCAACCGCGCGCTTCCTTCGTTAGAATATATTAACATTGATTGACGTAGAGAAAATCATTTTTCTTTCTTTTTATTTACTAGATTTGTTAGTCGTTCTAGATATAACATTTTGGGACTCGCAACAACTCTAGAGAAACTTTATATCTTATACGTCTAATAACTATCTGTACCTAATATAGTCATGATGAGCGCAACACTCAGTTCAAACCTTGGAATCAAATTAAATTAGGAGAACGAGAGGAATACTAAATGTTTTAGATTGTTCTTACGTTAATGAAGCACAGAATTTTAAAAAATTTGTTCAAATATTCAGATTATGAATATCGACCCTCTTGAGAATACAAGCAGAGAGAGAGAGAGGAGAGAGGAGAGAGAGACATAATCCAAGGGATTTAGAATCTAAACATTATAAACTAATTATAATTTCAAAAGAATTTCTTGTTTCTCCACGCCGTCCCAAGTTTTTTTATTTCTTTTGCAATCCTTATTAACAGGATATACTTACGCAACTAGTTTAATAATCAGTGAAAAGCATCAGTGTATTCTTTAAATGGCATACAACTAGTATGCCTTCTTAGCAACATACTAATTATTTTTTTTTTTTTGGTCTTCATATCCAACACTAGTTGGCATTAGACGGCGCCAGCTAGCTTAAGAGGCCACCCTAATTTTGCTCCCGAAACTTGCCTACAGGCCCCATCTCCTTAGCACGTAAACTGATAATGCACCTTTAACCTTAACCAAAACGGTAATATTTTTATAGGGAACGGCAATAGAATCCAACCACTCTTGGACCACTTATAGTCTAGTTGCCAAGAAAGCATTCCCTACATTGCGTGCTCCATGCATACCATTAATCACAACCGCTCTTTCTTATAGTACTACACCGAGATATGTGCTTAATCAATGGGATCTACAGGAGCAAGTAGTTGTGATTGATGGCGTACATAGCCATGTGGTACATGTAGTCCAGAGAATAATTTCTCCTGGTTGCAGCGTCAAGGAGCTTCAATGTTGGCTTTCTTGACTTTCTCATTTATGCTACCAAGGCAGTGAGCCCAAAATGTGTATACTAGGACAAAGAGCCATCGGGACTTGCTTCACTGGACCATGCAATTGAACTGGAACCCAAGAAATTAATGCTGGAGGGTGATGGGATTATGGACAAAGGCTAGAAGGTGACAATTAAACCTGTTTCTTTATGAGGTTAATCAACTAGAAGGTGGTACTGGGGACAATATTGACAATGCAATCCAGATTATTGAAAAACTCTTGAACTGATAATGATGATGACGTTTGAAGCCATTCATAAATGATTAAACATATTCATGATTTACTTGATATTTCGTGACTCTGTGAATTATATCTGAAACATGTGCTCATAATTTATACAGATTGATGCTGTTTTAAGTTGCAGTTGACCTGGAACTTCTTGTTTGTTAGTATGACCTCCAGCATACTTGTTTCGGCGGACATTAGTATATAAGTCTGCCAAAGAAATCGCATATTTAAATTTCCTAATTAAATTCCTAGCATCTTTTAACTTCAGAATCTTGTCCCTCAGCAAAATATTCCGAAAGCAACACAATAATTTGTGGCACGATCTGGATTTTTTTTAATATTTTACAGGTAATAGCAGATCAAATTCTGTAGAAGAAGGGACCGGGGCCTGGGAAGCGACAGTTTTCCTACTCTGACCAAACACTTTTCCTATTGGCTCTAATTCTATAGATAGATTTGTTTTTTTTTTTTATAATGCTGACCGCTCAAGAGTTTGTCCTGCTATAATTAATTATTATCATTAGCGTAACACAGTCATAGGTTAGATAACAATGAATATGATCGCAATGAATCTATCCACGGTCTGATATCCAAGACCACCGTGTCCTTGAAAATTGGAGCCACATGATCCAGCTTCTATTTTTGATTAGGAAATTAGAGAATTAGAAACTTTCGAGCAATTAAAGAATTAGAAGCTGGATTCTCACTTTAGCTTACTTAATTCTGGCCCCTTTACCTCTCTTCACAAAAAAAAAAAAAAAAAAAAAAAAAAAAGAAAGAAAAGAAAAGAAAAAAGAAGCAACGAAAAAGACCGTGAAGACTTTGTATTGGCCAAACAACATTGTTATGGAGCAAACACCTGGTGAATAAATAACCCTTCTTCAAAGACATGGGAAGGGTGTGTTTGAGAGCCCACCACGGCAAAGCGTACAAAACGAAGGGTTGGGAAGGGTTGAGCGAAATAAGGGCATGATGGCATCACCAGAAAAGAGTTGTTGGTCGGAGGGTACGGAGTGTTTCACGTAGGTAGAGGAGAAAATAAGGACATGACAAGCTTTCCTCTTAAATTATTTGGCTGACAAGTACATAAAAAACAAACCCCAAATGAATGAAACTGAAATGAAAAATGGGTTTTAACCCCAAATGAATGAAACTAAAAAGGAAAAAGGTTTTCCAGCTTTAGATAGGCACATGTCCTTTTGCTTTCACTGCAGTCTAATATGAAGTGATATCTAAGGTTAGCACATTGTTGTTATCGATCAACAGTGTTAAAGGCCATAGCAAGATTAGCATTAATAGTCATCAAAGAATTGGAAAGAATTTTTCTTGCAGGGAAATAAGCGAAAGAAACTTATTAACAAGGGAGGAAAAAAGAAAAAAAACTAGGTCAATTTACAAAGTCATTTTGTCATCTCTAATCTTAGCATTTCAGAGTTTTTAGCCACCAAAATATTTGGATATCATGTAGACTAGTGGATGCGAGTTTATTATTTTGATGTTGTAGCAGAGTCAGTGAAGGAGTTGGTGCAGCTAGCAACCAAGATATCCATCACCTTCCTACAGTGCCTCCCGGAAGGCATTCCCCATGCATGACGTATACCCCGACTCTATGAACTGAAAAATTAGGTATCATCCTTGAGGATCACCACAAGATACCTATACGTCTCACGTATACTGGGAGACAGCATCAACATGGGACCTGCCTTGCCTCCGATCTCTTCTTTTCCTCTGCATTCCTCAAACCTTAAAAAGGAGCAAATTGAGTTAAATTGAGTCCCACACTATCACAACACACAGTTATTTAAGTTTTTAACGCACTCAAAATTTAAAAAAAAATAAAAAATTATAAAAGCTCACACGTTGCATGCCACTGGGAGATCAGAAGTGGTATGTTCCCAAATTTACTCACGGAAAACATCATATTAAATGTAAGAGAAGACTAGTATGATAAATAGTTGGAGAGACATGAACCACTATGAGTCAATGAAAGAGGAAGAACTAGGTGATGGCATGTTTTCTTCCCTTCGTCTTCCTTCTCAATCTTCTTTCCTTTTTTTTTGCATGCCTTATTTTTCTTCCTTGCTTGCATCATTTGGTTAGGACAACAAGCTTCGCAATAAGATAACCCGGGTTAGAGGAAACCTGGCCAGCAACCACCTCGACCAGGCTAGAAATTTTGACATTTCTGCAGGTTGCTTCTGTGGCTTGAGTTCCTTATCTGGTGGACCATCCTCGATCTATGGAGATGTATACATTATCTCTTATGTCACCCTTCCAGTAGCAGATGAACAGACCTCAGCTAACCAACTGATTTCCTCATATACATGTGTTTAGACCAATAACATGCTACTGAGTGTTGTCCATTCCCAAGCATACAAAAACATTTTAAGCATACAAAATTTTGATCTAGCCTGTACCAACAACAAATTCATTACAAGACCTGATGGCATATGATCAATCGATCTTACTAAGATTATATTTATCCAACTATTACCTAGGGTTGGATTCATGGATGCCTCCATCCCTCCCTCCCTTTTTTGGCGCCATAAACAAATGAAAAATGAAGAGATCTGGCTAGGTACACCCTAGGAAGGATTTTATTCGCTGTAGGTCTTATTGAATTACATGATGAAGGCATCTGACAGTTAAACTCATGCAACAGGATGGGAATCATGAGCACCACATCATCACCAAAAGAAGAAAAGAAATGATATTGGCATGAGTATAGAACATCCTAGGCACGTGGGTCGTATTCAAGTCATAATATTAAAACCAACAAACCCCTCCTAAAATAATAACTGACAACCGTATATAGGTTTTATATTTGCTGTAGGACCAAATAAATGTAATGGTAACCTTGTCAGATCTTTATGATTTCAATGATAATGATAGTGTAGGATGTTAGCTCCTCCCTCTCTCTCTCTCGCGTGCGGTGGGGGTGAACCAATTGTAGCTAGGTGGTTATGACTTCAGTCTCGAACTGTCCTACATCATAGGCTAGATCCAAATTAGCCCATCGTAATGTTGAAAAATGGACATGAAACATGGTATTGTTACATAGTTGCAATGAGGAAAAAAATGAATAACAGCAATAACTATTCTTATTTTGATAACAAAGGTGACAGTAAGTTACAAAACGAGAAATAGTAGATGTTCAGCAACATGAATAACAGCCAAACAAGAGTGAAAGATCCAAGTATCTTGTAGCGCAAAACTGAAAGTACAGAGTGTCAAAATTCTCATTTAATCCGACTTGTTCCTCAAATTCAAATGGAATCACACAATTATTTAGCAAGAAGAAAACCAAGATTTTATACTTAAAAAAAGGGGAATGTGAATATTCCATGCCAACAATAGGTGCAACCTCTATCATAGCTGTCATGAAAGTGGTACACCTTTCATCTGGAGTATATATATTTTCATCTACAAACACCTGAAAATATTTAAAGAATTGGCTAGCATACTTGATAATGTTTATTAGTGGAATTTGATAGGCCATGGTACAAATTAGCTATCCCTCAAAATCTCTTCTTTTCTGTAAGTGTATGAGAGAAGCATAGCTGCAGTGATATTCTCTACCAGGAGTCACCGTATTGCCATTACAAAAAGCAACAGGTGAAACTAAAGAAAGGCAGTTCCACAACAGAGTACAGTTTAGGTTTGTGAGCAAAGAACTTTCCCCTAATGTTGGATTTTCTCAACAACTCCGCCCAACATCATGGGAATCTTTTGCTTATGTGATTGATAATTTAGTTCATTACACCCATGAAAGATTATATATTTCATGCCACCTAATCTTTTTTTTCCCTACTCCTTTTTTCCTTTTAATCTGTGTGTCATCCAGCAACTACTACCGTTGCTCAACTACAATCAGTAATGACCTTAGACCCGACTTGAGACCCATCAAAATATAAGAATGAACTTATTATATCACATTCATCAACTTGATGATTTGAACAAGGATATGAGCTACAATCAGTAATGACCTTAGAACTCCGCCACCACTGCACACACACCCCTAACAACCCCCACCTCCCTCCCCCCACCCACCCAACTCCCCGGCCCCTCTCCTCCCCCCCCCCCTCCCCACACAAAATTTCCCCACCTTGGTCAATATTACATTGGCACATTGGCATATCAAGGAATGTGCCTTACCAAATCATAAAAGTTTTGCATGAAGCAGTCATCATGCAGATTACTACATGTAGTGGATGCGATGAAAATATTTGTGAGTAAGCTATCTATTTTTGGCAATAGATCAGTTAGAATATCAGCCATGCAATATTCAGAATTTAGTTTATTGCATGTCTGAATCTGATTCCATGTAGATGAAACCAAGTACTTGGTTTCAGTGAGTGGTTTTGCAGATGAAAAGGTCCTCAAACTTGTCACACTGAAAACTGCAATATCCTATAACAAGGTTCAGATACTCTGATGACAAAGAATCATTATTCATATAAGCACCATCTTAACTTTGTATATGATTAGTGGGCTGCTCAATGCCATTATCTAATGACTTCACATTTCCACTTCTAGTCATCTCCTAATGATTTATTGACACACAACTTACAGGGTTTTTTATCACCTAGATCACAATACACTTTTGTAACCATGTATATACCATGCTGGACTAGGGTATGGTGTTAGCTCACTGCAAAGACATTCTCCGAAACAATAAAGTTGACAGTCTTCTTGTCTTCCCCTCTTTTAATTCTTTGATGTCATCAACTCATGTAACACTCATTTAGCCATTTTTTCAGTGATCAAGGAGCCATTCTTTCAAGGAAAGCCTACATGTAAACAAAAGCTAAAGAATGCCTAAGCCTACATGTAAACAAAAGCTAAAGAATGCCAAAGCTTGGTAGTAACATGTCAAAACGGGCATCAATTTGCTCCAAAAATCATACTGGCTAGCATTCCCCAACCTTTTGAGCATTCTAATGGGTGTGGTACTATTTATTGCTACCACAACTCTATCTAAATTATGTTCCTTTATAGTTTTATTTCATTTAACTTAAGATGATGGCAAGATTATATAAGAAAATAATTTATTTACTATTGATCTTGTTTTACATGTCTATCTATAGTTTGCAAACATGAGTCCCCAAAAAATTTTTCCTTCAAAAGTTAAAACCATTTCACAAGATGCTATTTTATTTTTATATAAAATACTATTCAAAGCATGGTTTGTCGTACCATGCCATACCGTCCGATACTGGAAGTACCGAAACATACCAGTACACTGTCTCATTCCATATTGGCACTTAATACGCTATCTCATACCGTACCAAACTGCAAATTGATGATGGTACCGATATAGGATTTGGTACCAAAACACCGAACCTTGATTCAAAGTTCTATTGAACGAAGCATCTTATTCTTCCATCTCTGGCATCATTATGAACTTGGCATCTGATTATAGCAACTTTGCTAGTTTGCCCTAAACAAATTTGGGTTCTGAACAAAGTTAAGACATGAGATATGGAGATATCAAAATGTGTTGATAGTTTAAAAGGAATATAAGACTTTAAAACCATTGCAAGATAAGAAGATGACCAACTTCCCAGCCTAGCAAGGAAGGTTCTTATCTCGTAGCATTGTATTGCCTCAGCTTCATAAAGTCATCCATTCCAAATATCCAATAATTGATGGCATGGAGAAAAATTTTTGTGATGCATGATGGTTGCAGGGTACAACTTAAAGGAAGATTTATGTGCAGCTAGGAATATCATATGCTCATAAAAGGAACAAAGCGGACAACAAGTAAAGAAGCTAAGATGTGTTTTAGGATCCTTTATATTCATCTACTTACACTGCAAGTTTTTGGGTCAAAATGAGGCTGGCAAGTAAAAAAGATATGGCATCTGCATTTTTATTATTTGCAATTCAGCATAATGATTACGGCTCTAATGAAAAGGTTTAGAGGATGATGATGGATGAGAGATAAATAGATGTCCTAAAGATGCTGCTTGAATTTTTAATTAAGGTGTTAACTGTTAAGAAAGATATTTAAAATCCTTTCACATGATTGATCTAGAAGATGAAAGATGAGAAATGGTCTACCATCCTGAGACAATTTGTAATCTTTCAAATGTTTCACTGTGAAATGGATCCTAGAAGGCAACATGTATTGCCAATATCTGTGGAAATTCATAGATATAGAATGGCAACCCTGGATATGATAGCTCTGGGAACCTATTCTTTCAACCAGTGGAGCACCTGGTGAAGGCAGCCTTTGTTAGCAAGGTCAATTGGCTTTAGAATATAGACAAGGTATGTCACTTTCAGGAACAGTTTGGGTTTGTGGCATCCTATCTTATGGTACAAAAGAAGATGCAATATCTTAGTGATAATGCATGTAGCCTGAACAAATTGTTAAAAAATTAGACATGTAGGTTTTTCAGCAGACGGCTGTTGAGGCAAGACCCTACCTTACTCAAAAGAATTCAGCGTAATGGTTTACAAAGCAATTTTCATCGAGTTGATTACTCATGAAAAAAGAAAGTTGGGACTTCAGTGTATTTTACAGAAAGATGATGTCCAGTATCTGTTGCTGTGTGGTTTAACTTCAAGAAGGCATTGAACAGATAATTGTAACTCTTCCAACCACTCTTCTTAATATAAAAGCTGAAGCTATGTGGCTTGCCCTATAGAAAAATAAGTTTAGTCTGTAATCTATTCCTATTATATAAATTTAGTGATATCCTTAAATGGGCAACGCTGGGAGTCAGGGAAAAATGACAAAATTGTTGATCAATATTGGCAGGTGACAAGAGACTTCAAGAACTCATTTTATTCGCGAGAATAATTTACCCTCAATGATCCTTGGGAAAGTGCTTTTTTGCATGTTTGGTTGACCATAGAAAAGTGGTACATTTTACAGTGGTTGAGCATCTTCTTTCTTGAGAAAATTGTGTAAATACATGTTATACCCTTAATAAAGGGAAAGACCTTATCCCATTCTATTTAAAACCTTAAGGCACTTTTAAAATTAACCTAATTTCCAGCCCATGGGAAAGTGACTTTCCCATGTCCCACATGGATTTTTCTTTCCCATGAAATGTGGGAATCTTATTTCTATGGAGAAGCTACTTTCTTATATCTCCTTTAAAAAATTCAACTGAAAATCAGACATTTCTCTATTTTCCTGTTGACCACACTTTCCTCCATCCTCTTCCCAGGAACTAAACGAGTCCTGAGTTCCTAAATGCTTAACTCTCTAATCAATTCAAGAAATGTGAATACTCCCACAAATCGGTGGGTTTGTACAAAACCTACAAGTGCAATCACATTGATGATATAGAGTTCAACATCTGCAAACTATGAAACTATTTCACTTACTGTAATGCTGTTAAAGGTTAACGTAGGGATGTCAACAAGATGGATTGGTGCAGTTAGTGAAGAAAAACCGAATCCGAAATCCAGCACCACTCCCCGAAACCGAAACCGAACCCAAATGGTTTTTGAAATAAAAACTCATAACCACCACCTAAAAAGGGCAAAACTGAAAGTGAAACCAAAAAACTGAAACCGTTTAACTTTTTTTATTCATTTCAAAATTCTCACATATAAATGACCAAATTAGAGATATCATCCATAATTTTCATAATATAAATTAATTTTTATAATTTTCACAATTTTCACATATAAATTAAAGATTTTTCTTTGAGTGGAATAGGGGATGGTCTAGATTATTTCATGGAGTTCTTAATTTGAATTTATAATGAATACCAAGGGTATTAAGAGTATTAATTATTGGATATTTTCGGTTTCGGATCCAATTTTGGGTTTGGTTTGGGTTGGGGAATCCGCCAAAATTGAAAACAAAACTGAAACCGAAACCGAATGATTTTTAATTTTTAAAACCATCATCAAAACCATCCTCATTTAATTTCAATTAAAACCGCCCCATTTGGTTCAGAGACAGGTAAAATATTTGGGTATCCATCTCCATTAACATCCCTAGTATAGGTGTTTTCCAATCTCATCCACTCCATCCTAACCAAGAAAGAATATAATGATTTACATATTTTGTAAATAGATCAACATTTCAAACCATAGGATCAAAATACATATGACCTAGATAAGTTGGAGAGAATTTTGGGTAACATTATAGACTAAACCATCACTTAAAAGTCAGTAGCAACCCATATCACTTCCAAATGTTCAGCTGCTTTTGTTTCTTTCTCTAAGCATTAAAAAGGCTGATAGCAGAACTTTAATCACAAACCAACATACAATAGTTGAAACAGGACCTTTTTGCTTCTGCTACCCCTCTGAAAGAGATGACATGAATACTCATTGTTCCTCTCATTATCTAACAACACATGTTACATGACAGGTATGTATCTATTCATAAGAGATATAGCATTAATGCAAACCAAGAGACAGAAGGAATGACATCAAAAAAAATGTTAGATAAACTAGAAAATATTTGAAGCAATCAGCCACAAACCATTCGAATTACCTTAAGATATAATCTGTGACTTCTACTACATTGTTCATGGCCATTGGGTTCTCCATAAATAAGTTGCAAAACCTTTTACATTTGATGCCACATCCACTTTGGAACTCATTTCATTTTTCACTCCAAGGCATTCTTCAGCTTTCTACTGCTCATGCCATTACCAAATGCTGATATGAACATTTTTACCACTTTTAGAAAATTAAATTAATGCACCTTTTCAATATTGTCTAACTTGCCTGATATAGACATTTCAAAAAAAAAAAAAAAACTATCTATATGAAATTTATATTACATATTAGGTGTAGTATATGATGTATATATTTATTAGGAGGCCCTGCTTCTTACAAATAATTGAAATCATATATCCTTCCCTGATTACCGGTGTCCATCCTCATTCACACTCTTTCTTTATGCAACCATATCCACAAGAAGACCATGCATCAAAAAGGACTCCCACCATTATTTAATGTAAAACTTCATCCAATGAATTAAGCAGGTCCAGTTACTATTTTATGCAAGTGGAACAGAGAAAAAAATGGGTTGCAATTATTAGTTAGGAGATGATCTTTTAAAACAAGGACAAAAACTTTTTGAGATTGGACATGTAACAGGAGGCTTTAGACATAAAACAGATAATAGTACAGTCAAAGAAAGGGGCATAAATTTAGCATCACAATGCCAAAGGAAGGAAAATAAAGAACCTAGAGTTAGGCTGATGGAAACAGGCCAGAAGTTCATTAGAAACTGAAACACAACAAATATGAAGAACCTACCCCAACCACTGCGAGCCATCAACTCCTGAACTATAAAAGAGCTAAACATGCTTCTTGTATCCAGATGCTCAGCTGATACTGCTAAAGATCCCAGAACTATCAAACAAGCCAGTGTACAGTAGAGCAACCGGATTGACATACTCAGGCACTGTGATTTTCATTATGATAATGATATTGGCTAACATTAATTGCTCAAAGAAAATGTAAAGATTAACCATGTGGTAGGCATTTCCAATCCTGAGACCTTTTTTGATGAATATCTGCACCATCATCAATAACAAAACCTAAGTATCTACCATCATCCCATAACCTGCCAATGATGATTCCAATCACTGCTGCCTGTGATGATTCCAAACATGCCTGTCATCATAAATGACATCAATAACAAGATTATCAAATAGCCTAGCTGCTCTCCTCTTTGCACCATCCTGCCTTCTTTTTGTCTAAGGTTGCTAGTCTGAACCTAACACTGTCAGTCTTTCTCTCCCTAAAACACTTCTCAAGCCTTCCACATGCTCATATAGTATGCTCTTAAAAATATACAAAATATTAACAATATTAATCATCTAAATGACTAGTCGGCACTCCTTTTAAGGACAATGTTGCAGGTCAGCAAGCATCTCATGAAGAGGCACATTATCATCATAACTCACTGTCTTAAGAGTCGGACTTACTAAGCTATCTTTTATCTCATGCAGCTCATTTTGAAAGAAGGCAATCTTTTCATGTCATTTGGACTTTAAGAACCTCACAAAGAGGAATATTAAGATTCCAATTACATAACTCCATGTATTATAACCACTGCTCAGCCACATCATGAAACTAAACA
This sequence comes from Elaeis guineensis, assembly GCF_000442705.2. Taxonomy (NCBI): domain Eukaryota; kingdom Viridiplantae; phylum Streptophyta; class Magnoliopsida; order Arecales; family Arecaceae; genus Elaeis; species Elaeis guineensis. The sequence goes on from NC_025999.2 coordinate 84,969,459, forward strand.
GGTACATGTGCATGACTGGAAAAATGTTAAATTGCTATGGCTGGAACAGCTAATTATAAATTCTAGATTTCTTTTCCCTCAACAAGTGCAATGCTATGTTGATTTGACAGTGCCAGTCAACAAGAAAAACTGCATCAATATATCTACAGTTTTTAGCTTATACTTACCTTACTGGTCATGACGCTGTCTATTAGAATCTGGTTCCAAATAATGTATGACATTTTCTATCACGTTTATCACCTATGCATGATGCTTTATGTGAAGTTTTAACAGATGTAATGGGAAAAATCTTGGTTTAAATAATAGATGGTCATATTTCATCTTATTTGAAGAACTTGTTAAGCTTTCAAGATGAGCTTGTTTGATGTGTCCACCAGTAGCGCAAATTTTGGACAAAGCTGTTGACCTCATTAGTTGCAACAATAAACCAACACTCATCTAATGCCTTCCCCCACTTTCTATATATAAATGTTTCAATCCATGGTAATAGATACTAGTTCAAACAGAGAAAGCACAGCCTTGAACTTCTACCAGAAATGTTCACAGAAAACACCCTATCAGCTATTATTCACCTAATTTGTATGTCTTTATTGATCAGCTTGCAAAAATTCAGTTCACCTCTTTGAAATGTCATCACTAAGCTTATAGAGGCTCTCAAAGGAGATGAGACAAGGCAATATATTTGGTGTCTAGAAGTAGGAGCTCACAATTATTTATCACCAGTTTATAAATACATTGATGGGAAGAGAGGGAGAATGATGTGTACTGATATATTGACCTCTTATTGCAAAAATCCTTCCTAATGAGATTACAGCAACTTGCAACACTTGGTGCTCATAATACATGGTTGTGGTTCCAGACAATCTTTTACGAACTGCCCTGTAACAGATCCTACTGGCAAAATAGTAAGAAAAACTTCACTTGCCAACCTACTCAACATCAAAATCTATATGAATTGATACAGATAATCCATTTTACAACATTAAATCAGTGTGACCTAGATGCTTGGTACAGATCTAAGTGTTTCAGTGTCCTCAACTGTTGAACACAGCAGCCTCCAAAAAGCTAGGTACAAGGACACGGTCCATGCAAACACATATTACATTTGTACAGGCATGCGCACAAATTTGTTTGAATCTTTCAATGCTTATTTGAAAAAAGAGAGACTTGGAATCATAGATGCTGTATAAGAAATAAATTCAATGGAACATCCACGAGTTTGTAAGTTGTTTAATTTATTCACTAGGTGACGCAGCCTATAGCGCGGCGATCGTTGGGGAAGAAGGATGGAAGACGCACGAAACAATGAAAGACGGAGAAAAGAAGAAGGAACTCTCTTCTCACGAGTTTTAATTCAATAATCTCCAAATAAAAATTGATTAAAATGATGGCCAAGAGCCTTATTTATAGTGTAAAAGTCCTAAGTCAACTAAAAGAAGAAATTTGAAAGGAAATAAAATACAAAATAAATCAAAAACGGACTCCATGTCAAACTAGGACTCTTGCGCGCTCCCATAGGCCTGTTAAACAATTGAATTAGGCTCCAAAATTTGTAGTGGCGGCGAAGCACCAGTCTCGTAGAGCTCGAAAAGAGCTTTCCGAAATGGGATCAACTTAAGGATTTGACATCGGATGACAAAGTTATAACCGTTTTAGCTCGACAATATCAGAACCTTGCAGGAATCAGTGCTATCAGGATACCCCAGATCAGGATATCTTGGATCAGGTGCTATCTTGGTTGCCGATCCAAATACTGAGCTAAAGTACACAGGGCTGAACTATTTACATCTAGTCTGATGTGCAGCCCATCTAGCACGTGAACTTCCTTCGTTACCTTGGTCAACTAGTTTCTGATCGCTATGATATCTGCATCATCCTTCCCTAGCTGGAAAGAATTCATCCTCAAGTTGGAAACCTCCTTCAAATAAGAGCGATGCATCAAAAGGTTAATGCTAGTCTTTAGATCCCGCTTAGGTAGATCTCCAATCTTCATCGATGCCAAAGTAATCTTCTGACGATCCTTCCAGAAAGTATAGGTATTCTGGCGACCATCATAGGAAACTTTGCGATCGTATTGCCATGGCCTTTCCAAAAGTAGATGGCACGCATCCATGGCAACAACGTCACACCAAACTTCGTCAAAGTACTTCTGACCGATTGAAAATGAAACTGGACAGTGACTATTGACAATCACCTCATTCCCTTTTCGGAATCATGATAGCTTGTATAGCTTGAGATGCTTTTCGATGGTCAGATTCAGTTTGAAAATGACCTCTCGAGAGATGATATTCTCTCAATGACCTCCATCAATGATGATGTTGCAAGCTTTTTCTTTGATAGTACAGCAAGTATGAAAGATGTTGGTCTGCCTCCAATCTTCTTGTCTTCTATTTTTGACGTGAGTAGGCTCTTTCGAACAACTAGAACCTCTCCTTTATCCCCAAATAGCATGAAATCATACTCCTCCTCACCTCCTTCATCATAGGTAAGCTTTGGATCCTCGTCGGAAGATTTTTCTTCTTCAATCAACAATTGCTTCCCAGGACGTCCAGCAGGTTTCTTGCATTTATTTCGTGGTGTCCGATCTTATCGCAATTGTAGCACCGTAAGGTAGAAGTTCCAACCGGGGTTGGTTTTGAAGACCTCATATCAACAAGGCTATGAACAGAAGGGGTAGAAGCTGTGTTACCTTGCATGTCTCCCTGATTTTTTAGAACTTGATTACTTCGCACGATAAAATCAGATCTAATCACAGGTCTTCGTCGCAATAGCTTCTCAGCCACAACAGCCTTATGGTACACCTCCTTGACCATCCACATGGTGTGAAGCCTCAAGGCATCTTAAATCTACTGTTGTAGACTCCAAGGTATCGCGTGACCATTTGCTCGCTTTTCGCCAGATCGTTTCGCGCCACTAGCTAATAGAACTCCTCCGTATACTCATCTACGGATTTAGGGCCTTGCCGAAGATTCTGCAGGCGCTGATATAGGGTTTGGATATAGTTGAACGATAGGAACTACTCCCTCAACATCTTCTTCATCTTCTCCCAATTCTGAATTTTGATTTGCTTCTGTTCTCCTGAATTTTCTTCAATTGCTGCCACCAAGCAGAAGCACGACTAGTTAATTTAAGGACAACAAGCTTTACCTTTTTATCGTCAGGAACATCTTTGTATTCGAAGATGCACTCGATTTGATCCAGCCAATCAAGAAACACCTCCGTTTGTAGACTGCCTGAATATTCAGGTAGATGTACTCTTATGGAATCAAACCAGCGGCTTGATCGTTCGAACAAGTCACCACGTCCTTCTCACCGAAGTGTGGGAAGACCCCTAAGGTTTTCGAAATCTGAAAACTCTCCTTTAGATCTGCGATCATCAGGTTCCACCTCGGATCTCGCATCTCGGATTTCTAACTACATAAGACGTGCAGTCAGATCCGCCACTTGTCTCCTAAAATCTTCGCACTCCAACATCAAGTCTCGTTTTCGTTGCATGATTTCTTCACGGGTTGCTGCCGGATTCGCAGGTTGGTTCTTCTTGTGATCACCATCCGTCATCTGAACTGCAGGAAAGAATCAGCACTTACAGATCTGAAGGGCTCTGATGCAACTGACGCAGCCTATAGCACAGTGATCGTTAGGGAAGAAGGATGGAAGATGCACGAAACAATGAAAGACGGAGAAAAAAAGAAGAAACTCTCTTCTCACGAGTTTTAATTCAATAATCTCCAAAAAAAACTGATTATAATGATAGCCAAGGGTCTTATTTATAATGTAAAAGTCCTAAGTCAACAAAAGAAGAAATTCGAAAGAAATAAAATATGAAATAAATCAAAAACAGACTCCATATCAGACTAGGACTCTTGCGCGCTCCCGTAGGCCTGTCAAATGATTGAATTAGTCTCCAAAATTCGCAGTGACGATGAAGCGGCCAACCTCGTAGAGCTCAAAAAGAGCTTTCCGGAATGAGGTCAATTTAAGCATTCTGACATCGGATGACAAAGTTATAGCCGTTTTAGCTCGACAGTGTCAGAACCCCGCAGGAATCGGTGCTATCAGGTACCTCGATTAGGAAACCTCGGATCAGGATTCCTCGGATCAGGTGTTATCTTGGTTGCGACCCAAATACTGAGCTGAAGTACATGGGGCTGAACTATTTGCATCCAATCTGATGTGCGATCCATCTGGCACGTGGAGCTTCCTTCATTACCTCGATCAACCAGTTTCTGATCGCTATGACGTCTGCGTCACTAGGTTTATTTAAAATTATTTAAAATGCATTGAGATACTTAAATTGATAGCTATGATACATTATATTTAAACATAATGACATTTCGTTGAAAGTGCTCATATAATTGTGATAACTTCAGAGATAATGATGCTTTGCTTCAAGTATCCACTTAATATTAAAAAATGTAAGGACCTTTTGCTTGAAGTGTTCGGAAAACCTTGAGACTTGAGTTGATGTGTCCAATACTAAAAACTAAGATCCCTTGCATGAAACTCCCAAGAAAAGTGCCAAGTTGCAGACTCTTTTTGCTAGCATTAGCAGGAAACTTCAAAGTAGAGGTCCAGCCATGTTGTGTTATTCCACATCCAAGTCTCCAAAGGTGTTGCCACTTCCAGACAATTTAAAATGGAGTTTTCAAGTAAAATAGCATTAGATACAGTGAAGGACTATAAATGGAAGTTAAAGACTGACCAAAAGGGAAACATGATAGGAAAATGATGATGGATCCCCATATCATGCATGTTCGTCAATCAAACTATAATATGAAGCACCTCTAAGTTTAAATCCTATTGAATCTTAATCCTAAAAAACAATATTTCCTGCATGGATTAGATGGCTAAATTTCTAGAACCAGATCCCAGGTGGCATCAATCCTTGATCTACATGAAGTGAAAAGCATTTATCTTTGTTTGAATATAGTCACGGATAAAGAACTTCAGCAATAATCTCCCCATATATCGGTATGCATCAATGATCCGTTTCATTGCAGCGTTTGGCATTGTATGAATACAAGACTCCATTTAAAACACTTTACAATTAGATTATTTGTTGTTTTTAGTGTCAACACAAATAATTTGTTACAACTCATTCATCCTTTATGAAAGGCAAATGCAAACTATCCAACGTAGTATTTGGACAAATCATTTAATGAAAAGCAAAAGTAAATATAGAAACACCTCCTCGTAGGATTTGTTGAACCAAATGGAACCGTCCGATTTGGAGCATGCTAAACCATATCGACGGCCGATCGGGATAGTTCCGACATTCAAAATGAAATACTAATAAGGTCAGGGGGAGGAAGAAGGAGAGAGGAAAAGAGAGAGAAAGGACAGAAATGGAACGGGTGGAGAGGTCGTCAGAGGCTGATGGAGGGCCATCAAGACCTCTAGAACACCATCCTCCAAAGAGAGGAAAATAAAGGAGGGGGGGAGGGACGAAAAGTGAGAGGATGGGGAGGCCGGTGGTGACTATCAGAGGGCCGCCGACGGTAGGATGGCAAAGGGTCATGCTTGTTTCGATCCATAAGAGGGCAAGGAGGGAGATCCGGCCCTCCAACGACCACCACCAGTCTCCCCACCCTCTCCCAATCCTTCCCTCTCTCTCTCTCTCTCCCTATCTCTTAGTTCTTCCTTTTTCCCGCTCCTTCGGTCATCCGAGACTTCCCAGCACTCCGACAACCACCATAGACCCCTCCACCCTCTCCCTTTCCCTCTCCCTCCTCCCTCCCCATCTCTCTATTTTTCTCTCACCAATTCTCCCTCTCCCTAGCTCTCTCTCTGTTGTGTCGGTTCAAGCCCAACATAGAACAACATGAGGTCATGCCAAACCATGCCACTGGATAACCAATACAGACCCGAGTACCGGCATAGCCAACCTTGTCTCCTAGGCTTAACTTCCATAGCACTATGACCACCCTCATTGTGCAAGGTTCCATTATGGCCACATTGTCCAAAACTGAATCCGGATATTGGATTGGGTTGAGCTCAACTGTTCTCTAGAATTTGGATTGGATGAGGGTAGCAAACAAAAAATCTAACTAAGTTTCTGCTTTGATGATGATCTAGTTAAAGCTATAGGTAGCCAAAACCATCTTAAACCAAATCCAAATCAATATATATAACCACTACATAAATATATATCAGTATGTGCAATGATAAACAAGACAAAATAAAAAGGAAAAAATAAAGAGGAAAATCCATAGTAAAAAGGCAATAGGACCATGACCTATGTAGAATTGCTGAAAAAGAAAACACTTGATGCAAGCGGCTTGCGAAATAAATAATAAGAGCCTCACCTGAGCAATAAATCCAATGTCTTTGCATAATCTAAAGCATATTTCACTAAAACAGTTCACCTGATGCTTATCAATTTTTTTCTACAAAGTAGCTAATTGCTGCAGCAGTTTATAACCGGATAGCGTGCTGCGTGCATAAAAGATATTGTGCTACAACTTCATAATCAAAAGTGGATTCATTCATTCACAATCAATGGAGTAATAAGCATGACAAAATGAATATAAGCCAAAATTTTCATATAACCATAGCAGAGGAAATTGCTCAGAGACACACACACACACACACACAAAAAAAAAAAAAGAAAACAGATTTACCTGGCCCACGATCATGCTTGCGAGCAGAAATTAAGGTCAAGATAAACTATTCATCATCACATTGTTCCTCCCTATCTGAAGAATTCGTGGTGCCCACACGTTCTTCCTCAGGCATTAAGCACCAATTAGGAGACTGCACAGCCCGTAACCATTTAAAATCATCCACATTGGCCCAATTCCCTGTCTCCTCCCCTAGACCAGAATCTTTCAGGTCCTCATCGATTCCTTTGTAAAACAACCGGTATGGTGCAAACCTCACACCATTGCTGTCCTCTATGATTGGCCTACTCCGGACCCGGAGATAGAAATCGGTCGCCCTGGCTTGGTGGATCCTGATCTGGTGAGAAGACAGCATGAACAAACAATCATTCACATCTTCGATCAGGATTGATCCCTGGACAGGGCCAGCAAAGATGCGGCAATTTCTAAGCCGATGTACAAAGAGTGCTCGAATCCGGCCTTTGAGGTACACCTCGCAAGAATTAAGGTCCGAAAGAGAGAAATTCCCCTCGCCCTCTTCAGAAACCCTGAAATGCTTCACCAAAACCGCATTCTCCTTGTTCCTAAACCCTGGCGAGTCCCGGACGCCCCCAGGATTCGATTTTTCCGCATCCAGGACCTTGATCTCGTCTATTTGTTGGACCAAAACGCATGGATCTTTCCTCGATGCTTTGTTTTTGAAAGAGAACTTCTTCCTCGGCATCAGCTCCGAGTTGGCGCTATCCAGCGCCTCTTTCAACTCGGAGATGGCCTTGAGAGAGGAGCGGACCTCGTAGGAGGGCAAGAAGTAGGAGTTCTCGGCGACGAGACGGTCCAGATCGGCGATGGAGGCGGAGACCTTCTCGAGCTCGGGCTTCAGGTTGGGGGCCGAGGCCGGATCGGAAGCGAGGGCGCGGCAGCGGGCGAGGTCGGCCTCGATGGAGCGCTTGGAGTCTGAGAAGCGGTCGAGGAAGGAGTGGACGGACTCGAAGGCGGGGGAGGCGGCGGCGGAGTCGGTGCGGCGCGAGGCGGATTGCTGGAGGCGGGAGCGGTGGAGATTGGAGAGGCGCTCGAGCATGGCGGCGTGCTTCATCTGGGCGATCGGATCTAGGGTTTCCGAGGAGAATTGGTTCGGCTGGGATTGGTCTTGTTCATCCATGGTAGTCTTTGCTTAATTCGAAGGCGGAAGCCCGCTAATCCTCGGAAACCAGAGTAGGAGGAGAGCGGAGATGGAGCAGAGACAGAAGCGCGTGGGGAGGAGGGACAGAGGGGGTTTGGATAGAGGATAGATTAAGAAGTTATCATGAATCCGATGTATAGGTCGATAATCCAAATTCAAATATAAGTATTTTATTAAATAAATAATTTACTTCAAACCACAATTTGCTTGAAGCATTGCCGCCTTCAGAATACACCGCCCTTTGTAAGTACAACGCAAGACATCGCACTATAATCTAATCTAATCTAACATATATAATATAAAATAGAATAATCTCATTGGTGCTTCTCCATTTGACACATGGATGCGTGAATTTTTAAAGCAAGGGAGAAGAAGTCGCTCGGTAAAAAAAAAAAAAATCACCCTCCCTGTTCGGAGGCGAAGGGTGCCGGCACCGTCGCCATACGAACGGCACTACACGACGAACCAAGCGCAGGTAGAGGAGATGCGGCGGAAGATGGGCGAAGGAGAAGAAGTCGCTCGACAAAAAAAAAGCACTACACGGTGAACCGAGCGCAAGCGGAGGAGATGTGGCGGAAGACGGATGAAGAAGAAGAAGCCGCTCGGCAAAAAAAAAAAAAAAAAATCGCCCTCTCCTGTTCGAAGAGGTTCGGAGAGGAAGGGAGGACGGATGGGGTGGGGCGACGAAGGGTGCCGGCACCGTCGCCGCACGAGCGGCACTATACGACGAACCAAGTGCAGGCGGAGGAGATGCGACGGAAGACATTCTTGCCGTACCGCCAGAGCCTCCTCGGCTGCTTGGGCTCCAGTTCCTGCAGCTATGGCGCCATTAACGGCTTCGCCCATACCCTTCATCCCGTCTCTTCCAGATAAGCCACATCGTCTCTTCCGTTATTTCCCTATCTTTCACCCCATCGAAAAAAAAAAATTCTTTTTTTTCTTTTTTTTTTTTCTGAATAAAATTACTGGTGTAATCTCCAATCTATATGGTTCTGAAAAGACAAGGTTAACGTCAGTTATTATTATTATTATTATTTTTACCAATAAGTTGGTAATGGCAGATCTTTTTTAGATTTTTCTCTTGAAAATTATTAATAATGAGCCGTGGTAACTGTCATCTCTTTGAGGGGCCGTTTGGACGTAAACGATGCCAGCTTGATGCTTAAACTTTATCGTTTTCGTAATATTATTATTTATACTTAAAAAATTTATCAGTCGTATCTTAAATCGGGATTGAATTCATTTTGTAATGTGAAAAAGGATGTGCAGTTCATGTGAGTCGAACCCCACTCCATCTATGAGTAGATTTTTTTTTATTTTTTTTAACTAAATAAGAGGGTATGCGAGAAGAGGATTGAAAAAGAAGGAAAGATAAAAAAATTAAAAATAATAAAAAATAATAAATTTATGAAGTGGTTTCAGAAAATTGAGATCGTTCATGTTCACAAAACACAAATCTTATTAAGAGAAATTTGGGTACATGGGATGAAGAGTTTTTTGTTGTGTATTCTCTCTTTCTCCTCCTTCCTTCTCTATTATTTTTTCTTACTTTTTTTTTTGTTGTTTTCCTGCTTTTGCTTTATCATGAAGTGGGGCAGAAGAGATGGTGGCAGTGCATTTAAATTTATTTATTGAGAATTTTGATTGAATATATTTATAAATTATTTATTAAAATTTTAATTGAAATTTGATAATAATACTGTACTAATTTCAAACTTGCGGTTCATATTGTGGTGTAAATATTTGATAATATATATGATTGATCGAGTTGAGATTTATATTATTATAATGCAAATGTTATTCATTAAGGAAGGTTTATATTGTTGCAATGTTTGATAATATATGCGATTGATTCAATTGATGAAGTGTTAACTTCGGTCAATGAAAAGAAGTTGACTTTGAAATCCCATGCATCATATGGGGTTTTAAGCTAGTGAGTTCTGTATGCCGGAGACAACGTGGTAAAATCCCGAAGTATTGATCCTATGTGATTGGCTGCAATTCAATCAACAGCATTATTAAGCTCTCTGCATAAAATGCCCTAAAATAACTATAATGTAGAAATCAATCTTTTAAAATCTGCATAATGGATGGTGTTGTGGTCAATTTCCTGTTGCACCCATCATCAGGAAAGAGCACCTGCAAAAGAAATCCACACACTAATCGAAATTGTTTCTGACGGAGACCTTTCGATGCTTAAGTCAGTGGGGAGCGGTGAACAGTAGATTAAATTTTGAAAGTGGCAAAGTCTCAGCCCAAAGTATCTTACCAAACACTGTTCATTTATCTCCTTTTATAGATGAGTAGTTGGTAACCATCTCTAACGGATAGACACGTAGGTCCCATACGTTCTGACATCATGTGATCGTAGGGTGGATGATTATACCTGTCATTGATCATATTCTGGCCATTACGCGCTTCCTGCGTTGGAGTTTCAGATAAGCCGACTGTATGTCGGTGATAATAATACGTCGATCGTGTGTTGGTAGTAGTCGTGGAGATCCGAATGAGTATCGATCGATAATTCTGATATACCGATGGTCATCGGTCTAAGATTAGCCAAGTTATCATGGTTGAGGATAGCCGACTGTAGGTTGCCCAACCGATTGTTAGTCGGTATTTTGTGCTTATGAGGCCAATAGTAAGTCGGAATCAGAGGGGTCGGCTGAATCGCCCCAACAGTTGTCCCCCACTCTCAAGTTCAAAGTAGTCCAACATGCGTGTTGTTACGTGGTCTGTCACGTTGGATGAAGGAAGTTTGTTATGTATTGTCTCGAGCTCCGATTCGGCTGCAGTCATTAATGATTTTTTGAAATACAAAGGTCTCCAGCTATTTTGTTGTTTCGATGACTATGAGATCATCATTGAGATGTTGTTTCGGAAAGATAATTCAGCGTCCGGAGAATCCCGATGATTTAATTTTGACTAGTAGATTTTGGCTACGTGTTTGGATGTCATTGGGTCTGTGTTGTTCACGCAGATAATTGTGAGGTGGTATGATCTGAGAGCAGATGCATCGAATTGTCCGATTAATGGTCAGTCTTGATGTAGCCATGTGTCGACATCTGAGAAGATCTTGATTTGAGTGACTTCATCCGGACCGTTAAGGGATCCTATATATATATATTCGCTTTCATTTGAATTTTTTACTTTTGCATTCGTCATTCTCCTTTGCAACAGAAGGTTCTACCCCAGTGTTAGGAGCTTCCCAAGTTTTTTTGTTCCTTGTGAAATCTATAGCTCTAGGTCAAGTTCCCATTCCCTTCTCTTAGGATTTTTTTTTTCTTTTTTGTTCTTATTTTCAATGGTAAGTAGAAGTAAGAAAGCTTCATCTTCTCAGGATAGTCGGTCGGAGAATCCGGTCGATGATTCTTCTTCGAGTTCGGAGATGGAAGTCTCTTTCTTATCTGGGCCAATGTTGAACGGCTCCGAAAACAGTACCGTATCCTAGAGCAATATTGCTTTTCACTCTTAGTCTAGACGGTCAGATGAACTCTCCTCCTCCGGATCAGGTTGTATTTTATGTCGAGGATCTTCAGACTGGTTTTCGATTTTCGATTCCGGAGTTTGTTCAAAATCTTCTTGATTATTATGGTCTTTGTCTTACTCAGCTGGCTTCGAACTCTATTCAGCTGATTATTAGTTTTGCTTTATTATGTCATCTTATTCCGACTGATCCTCGTCCTTCTCTATTTTGAACTTTCTTTGTTCTCTGTCCTCACCCCAAGGTCAAAGGTTGGTGATTTTTTAATCCGAGGAAGGGCTTTTCTTTCATTTTCGATCTTCCATCGTCTATTAATGGATGGAAGAACTAATTTTTCTTTACTTCTTTTTCATCTCCTTGGGGTTTTCCTTCATGCTGGGGCGATCCGAGAACCGGCCCCAATGAGAATAGTCGAGTAGATACTGTTGATCGAAAAGATTTTTTCTGACTAAAAGATATGAAAGTTCCACTACAGCGAGAGCTGATGACCCAATAGGCTCTCTATGGTGCCGGACTTGGTTTGATAACTTCTTTAGGTATAACATAGTCTGTCACTTCACTTTTTCTTTTGTTTGTTTCTGAATTTTGTATTGATCTTTATCTTTTGATTGCAACTATGTGGACAAGGGCACGAGTTTCGACTACTGACATCTACTCACATGCTATCAAGAAGAGGGTAGCGATCGATGTTGGATCCTTCCGACCATCGAGAAAAAGTCGGATTGATTTTTCGTCGGTACCGATAAGGGAATCCGACGTTCCGTCAAAGACAACCCTCGAGCCGGTCCTAGCATTGTTGGCTCCAACAACGCTTTCTCCAACTGAAGTGCCGTTTGCTGGAGTCAGGGCAGCGAAAGATGAAGAAGATGTGGCAGAACCATCAGTGGCTCCATTAGTGGGGGTTCGGGCCGAATCAGAAGTCGCGGTCGAATCCGAACAATCTGCTATTGCACCAGCTGTTCTTCCAACAGAGCGTCTCGGGCGCAGTCAAGCACTGACTTCATGGCGGTCTCAAGCATGCGACTGCCGACTGAAGATCGAGGAAATGCACCGGCTACTTCTACCGACGATGGGTCGTCTGCGGGCCTCTCCACCTTCTTCGACATCAGAATTTCTATTGGTGAGTCAGCCCTGGCCAATCCATCATTGGTCAGATGACTCATCGAGGCTGTGCTTCTCTCGACAGATAGGGAGAACAGAAGAAATTGAACAGTATCCGAAATATTTTCTTCCTTTTACCCGATGATGCTTGGAGTAATTTTCCGACATTCCACATTCCTCCTCTTTTTTTTTCTGACTTGTCTTTTCTTTTCAGCAGGCGCACGATATGCATGCTTTAGAGAGCGGATATCAAAAAATCATCAACCTTCACTGAGCGTGGATGGATAAGGTGGCAGCCGCCAACATTAAAAAGACTGCTGCTGTCGAACAACTTCAGACGGCAATTGAACGGGAGAAAAAGCTTCAGCAAGAATCTCCCATATGACGGCCGACCTATAGTCCTCCAGAGCCGAGCTTGAGTCGGCTCATTAAAACATCACATCTCTCGAGTCCCAGATCAGGAGCAAAAAACATTCCATCAGTCAGGTACTGGATGATCGATCCATCCAGCTTGGCTCGTCATTAATTTGTAGCTCTTCTTTGACTTTGTCAATGCTCGACTGTTCGAGATATTAGATAAACGTCCGACTTAGCGAGTTGAATGAAGTGGTTGCAAATCGAAAAGTGCATTGGCTCAAGCATTCTTTGTTCTTGAAATATGAGAGCTCTCAAAATATTTTAAAGTTGATGTAAGATCTTTCACCTTCTGAAAGTACTTCATCATAAGGGGTCTCGAGCTTCAAACTCACTCTTGCCTTGTCCGGTAATCAACTGTGAGTGGTGAAGACCTTCAAGTTGTCTATGTCAAGTTCTTTGACAATTTTCAAGCCGGCTAGGAGAGCTTTATACTCGGCTTGGTTATTAGAAGCTTTGAAGTTAAATTGAAGGGCATATTTGGTTACAATCTCTTTAGAATTGATGAGGATGAGACTGGCTCCACTGTCTTGCGCATTGGATGCTCCATCAATATGTAGCACCCACATCGATGTTAAGTCAGGCTCAAGAATTTCAACTTGCTTTAATTTATCGTTGGTTCATCCTTAGAGTTATTGTCAGATATAGTATACTCGACGATGAAATCAGCCAAAACTTGATCCTTCATCGACGGTCATGGACGATATTGAATATCAAATTCATTGAGTTTTATTGCCCACTTCATCATTCAACCTAAAGTATCAGGTCATTATAAAATTACCTTCAACGGCTGATCTGTCAAGACAATAATAGGATGTGCTTGAAAGTACGGACGAAGTCACTATGATGATATGATTAGAATATAGATCTTCTTCGTTCTTGAATATCTTATTTCGACATTATGAAGTACCTTGCTAGTGTAGTAAATTGATCATTGAATTCAATTTTCATCCTTCTAGATGAGTATCAAACTAATTGCTTCTGTCAAAGTCATCAAATAGAGATACAAAGTTTCTCTGACCTTTGATTTTGTAAGCAATGGTGGAGATGTCAGATATCTTTTTAAATCTTTGAAAGATTGTCGGTACTCATCTGATCATGTGAAGTCTTTTGCTGATCTCAAGGTCTTGAAAAAGGACAAGCATTTTTTTACCGACCTTGAGATGAATCGGCTGAGTGCGGCAATCCTTCATTAAGTTGTTGTATCTCTTTCGTGAAGTTTGAGTGCTTCATATTGATGATAGTCTTTATTTTTCAGAATTGACTTCAATTCCTCATTGTAACATAAAAATCTAAGAAATTTTTTAAAAATTACTCTAAATGTACACTTAGTTAGATTTAATTTCATCTGATGTTATCGAAGTATGCTGAAGGCTACTTCCAAATCTTGAACATGATCAGAAGTTTGAAAATTTTTTATCAGCATATCATCAACGTAGACTTCTATATTTCATTCAATTTATGCTTTGAATATTTTGTTGACTAGTCATTGATAAGTAGCTCTGATATTTTTTAAATCGAATGGTATTACTTTATAACAGTAGATACCTTTGTCGATTATGAAGGCTGTGTGCTCCTCATTTTCGGGTACCATCCAAATCTAATTATAGCCTGCAAAGGCATCCATGAAGTTCAAAAGTCGGTGTCCTAAAGTCGTATCAACTAATTGATCGATTTTTGATAAAGAAAAACTATCCTTCGGACGAGCTTCATTTAGATTTGTATAGTCAATGCAGATTCTTCATTTTTCATTGACTTTTCTCACCATCACTATATTGGCGAGCCAATCAGGATAATTAGCTTCTTTGATGAAGCCAGCTGCGAGAAGCTTGTCGACCTTTTCGTCAATGACCTTCTACCTTTCATAACAAAAGTCTTTTCTTTTGTCTCATCGGTCTAATTTTAGGATCAATGTTGAGCTGGTGGATTATTATTTTTGGAGAAATTTTTGATATATTCGTTGCCAACCAAGCAAAAATATCGATATTTGCTCTTAATAGATTCATCAGTTGTTGTCGTTCTGGATCAGACAACTGCAATCCAATTTGGACTGTCTTCTCAGGATCTTTTTTTTTTAACGGGATAGAAATTAGTTGCTTGGTTGGTTCATCCCTTTCTTCATTTTTTCTTTGATCTAATTTATCAATGGACAAAGAGCCTTCAGATTGATTATTCTTTGTAGAGATCAGGAAGCAACATCGAGCAAGTTGTTGATCTCCACGTATTTTTCTGACTTTATTTCTTATTGAAAATCAGATCAGTAAATGATATATTGAAACTACTGCTCTCAGAGTATTAAGTCCAGATTGTCCAAATATAACGTTGTAATCCGATGGAACTCGGACAACTGTGAATGTCAGGAGAACAGTATTTTTTGTGGATCTATTTTCATGATTAAAGAAAGAATAATTTCTCCTTCTACGATAACTGCATCTCCAGTACAACCAAATAATGAGTCGAGACTCTTCTGAGTTGGTCAGTCGGTAGTCGTATTCGAAAGAAAGTCGAGTAAAAAAAATATCAGTGGAGCTTCCATTATCAACTAAAATTTTTTTTATATCATAGTTTGCTATCATCGTCGAAACGACGATAGTATCATCATGGAGAGTTTGTATTCTCCTAACATCATCTTTCAAAAAAGAGATTACATTGTCTAGTCATTGTTTCTTCATCGACTCTTCTTCGGAAGTTGCCCTCTGATCTTTCGATGGCTCAGAAATCATATTGATTACTCCCACTGTTGGTCGATTATTGATCGTCTCCTCAGCTTGTGGCTGAGGCTGTTGGTCGGTGGGAGGTTAAGTCAGACGATCTCATCGAAATTTTTCGAGGTAGCCACATCGAATCAGGATCTTTATTTCATTCCTGAGTTGAATGCACTATTCGGTATCATGATCGTGATCATAATGAAACCGACAATACTTCTTTCTGTCATGGCTCTTCGATGGCGCTTTCATCGATGGGGGATTCGTAGGTACTCTCTCCTTCGATCTCCATCAAGATCTATGCACGGAGAGTAGAAAGAGCAGTATACAAGTTATACCTGCCATAATTGTTTGGCCTTAGATTCCATCGTCGAGGTGAAGCTCGCTTATTGGTAGTTGATTGATTTGGTTCGGTCGGGGCTTCATTTTTCTTCTGCTTCTTTTTCTGACCTTTTTCTTCTATCGGCGCTGGTCAAAAGCGCTCTCATTCATGTGGATATACTTGTATGCATGCTTCAAGAGTTCAGCATAGGTCCGTAGGAGAGTCTTATTCAAAGAATAAATAAATTCGGATCCCCTTAGAGCCCTCTTCATTGTTAATATGGCCATATCTTCATTGAGGTCCCTGATCTCAAGTGTGGCCGCATTGAAGCGAGCCATAAAATCTCTCAACGTCTCTGTCTCGCCTTGCTTGATGGGGAAGAGACTGTCTGACGTCCATGCCACCTTTCGGCTAATGTTGAAATGGGCCATGAAAGAATATTGAGCTGCTTAAAGGAGTTTATGCTTTCCGACTGTAGCCTAGAATACCAGGCTCGAGCAGTCTTCCGAATAGTCGTCGGGAAGTCAATGCATAGGAGGACGTCAGTTGCCCCTGGATTATCATGAGAGCCTTGTAGCTCTCCAGAGATTAATTGGATCAGTGGAGCCGTCATATGGCTTCATCTGCGGTATCTTGAATCAAGACAGAATCGGCTCATCCAGGATGCATTGAGAGAGAGGTTGGGCAGTGTGGAAGTCATAGTCGTTGGATGCCTTTCGACCTTCCACTTGAAGTCGGACGAGTTAGTGGTCAATCTCTTTGAATTTGTACTCGTAGTCATCAAGCCGCTATTACTGAGATAATTCGAAGGTAGAGTCCACTGAAGAATTTGAGGATGGAGAAGGAGAATATGTACGCGGCCTTTTCTCCTTCTTGATACTATATACATGGGAAGGAGAAGGAGATCGCGGATGAGTGGTGTGGCGAGAATGTCGAGAATACGGTTGTTCAACTCAGTGAGAGTACTGAGACGACCGTCGTTTTGGAGATGAAGAAGGTGAGCACCGCAGAGGATGGTGGCTGTGCCTAGATGCACTGAATGAGCTACCGGCTCCTCCACTGATGATCACTGCTGCTGTTGTGTTTGTTGCTGTTGGAGGCTGTGAACTGCCTCCGTTAACACCTTCATTTGCTGCATCAAGACAGCAATTTGTGCGTCCATAATAACTACAGGATGCGAAGAGCTGGGCTCTGCCAATGGAAGAGGAAGAGGAATATCTTTCCGACGGAAAGATTGCCTTGCAGATCTGTTGAATGCTGAGTTTTGGTCTTAGCCATAGTTGCTCATATTCTTTTCCTATCTGGTGCACGAATCTGTTGCGGCCAATCTCCTATTGCGTCCGTCACCGGAGAAGAGCACCTGCAAAAAAGTCCACATACTGACCAGAATTGTGTCCGACGAGGACCCTCTAATATTTAAGTCAGTGGAGAGTGGTGAACAGTAGATTAAATTTTGAAAGTAGCAGAGTCTCAGCCTAAAGTGTCTTACCAAACGCTATTCATTTATCTCTTTTTATAAACGAGTAGTTGGTAACCGTCTGTAACGATTAGACATATAGGTCCGCACGTTCTGGCATCATGTGATCGTGGGGTGGGTGGTTATACCGCCACTGATCATATTCTGACTATTACGCGCTTCCTACGCTGGTAGTTTCAGGTAAGCCGACTATATATCGGTAATAATAATATGTCGATCGTGTGTCGGTAGTAGTTGTGGAGATCTGAATGAGCATCGATCGATAACTCTGATATGTCGATGGTCATCGGTCTAAAATTAGTCGAGTTATCGTGGCTAAGTCTGTCGATGGCTGAGGATAGCCGACTGTAGATCAGCTAACTGATTGTTAGTCGGTATTTTGTACTTATGAGGCCGATAGTAAGTCGGAATCGGAAGGTCAGCTGAATCGCCCCAATAGATGGTAATAGTCTTCAATACTCAACCGAGCACAATCTTGGAGCCTCCTTCCAGCACTACAGCAGAGGCTCTAAATATAGTGACTACATAAACAAACCCTTTCGGCCTCCTCCCGGCTCTAGAGACTATAATGTCATTGATATAGGACCCTTTGCCGGCCAACAGATATAATTTTTGATTGTGGATAATGAATCTCGTTTCTCCCTCCGCACCAACATCCAAAACATTGTTGTTGAAGTTGATTTTGAGAAAATCACAGGGTAGGAGCTTCCGGGTGAAATACATTACCCTAAAAGACATGGAGGATGCAATGCAAGAGCCCCAATTTTCTTCGATTGTTTCGACTAGGTGAATGGTCTTGATTTGGACGTGTTTGACTGCTGGGGCTTGTTCTTTCAAAAGTATCATGAGAGGACTCTAATCTGCATTCTTAAATATGCAGGCGTTTCTAGATAGCCAAATATAGTAGATGATATAACAAGTGATAACCACTCTATTTGACTCATGATTTAACATCTTCTCTCTTAGGTACTTTAAGGCAAAGGAACAACTAGCAAGTGTAACTTTCACAACGTTCATGTTATTCCTTAATTATGGCACAGTGCACAAATAGGGACCTAAGCATGATCAACATGAGCTTTATATATGGG
The DNA here is from genome assembly GCF_000442705.2 of Elaeis guineensis. Lineage (NCBI taxonomy): Eukaryota > Viridiplantae > Streptophyta > Magnoliopsida > Arecales > Arecaceae > Elaeis > Elaeis guineensis. Next base: position 84,987,829 of record NC_025999.2, read on the forward strand.
TTAAGTATAAATCAGACTATAACTTTGTATGTATGCATAATGTGTGTGATGTTACATATAAAAAAAATACAGGAACCGGTGACTGGTGAGGAGTAGAAATGAAATTTAAAGCTGCAAAAATTTAGAAATATATGGACTCTTATTTTGTATTTAAAGTAATGGGTGTGGTCGAACTCTTGTTTCCAATATAATAGTCAAATTACTAGAACCCATATTGATTCATCCAGTCAAATAACGAATGATTAATACTAACATATCTAATGAATGTTTAACAATAAGTAGTCAATGCACTAGTTTAAATTTCAATTGATAGCATATCTAGCGAATGACCCCTTACCATCCGCATTTTTCAAGATTGCTAAAGTCAAAGAAAGATTAACAATAACACTACCATACCCTGGCTACAATTTTTTTGTTGTTCTCATTAGGTCATAAATCTTGCCATTACATGGTTTGACGATGACCTCCATTCAAGATTTTCACGATCTAAGCTCACTTTGCTCTTGCCATTATAAGAACAATATGGAGAAAGTAGTGCTTGCAAAAAAAATAAGGAGAGTTTAAAGAAGAGGTTAATTAGAAGGAAATAGAATTTTGGGCATGGTTTTTATCTACATTAAGTGACAAAAGGGCACTTTTTTAGGAAAAAAAAAAAAAGAGTTGGATATGAGAGAAAAGGAAAAGAGAAATGAAAGGGAGTTTTCCTGCTCTCTAAATATATATGTTTTTATAGTAAATTAAAAGATAGGTCATGAGATTTTTCCTCCCTTTGCTTCTCTTCTATTTTCTCTATATTTAACCATCCAACTTGGAGACTCTAACCTTCTCTCTTAACTAAATGAGGAATTCTTAATTTCTCTTCAATCTCCTCTCTTCTTCTCTTCAAATCTCAAGTTCCAAATAAGGCATGAGAGAGAGAATAGAAAGGTTGATGAAAAAAGATGTGGAGTGGCAACTTTCCGATGGACAAAATACTAGTTTTGAACAATGCTATTTTTTTTTTTTTTCTTGGATATATATAATTTACCCATACCATATAATATTTCTAACATAAATCTTTTCAATCAATTTAGGGACCAATAATTGACAAGATTCATATATCAGAGTGTGCAACTAGTCAAAAAATAGGTATGTTGTATTTCTCTATGTTATTTGTTCACTTGGTTTGGATGTTATTCTCCAAAAAAATTGTTTTAAGAAGCATGAATATAAATCAAAAATATTTTTAAGGATACTTTTGTAAATAATACATTTACCACACTATTCGTAAAGATAGTGATTTAGAAATATTACGGCTTGTTTCTGATTGACGCCAGAATACAATGAGGCACAGCACTGGAGCAACTTGCAAAAAAGTCCGAGTCAGAGGCTTGTGCTCCGATGAGTACCATCTGATGCTCAAGTCAGAATGCACAAATAGAGAAGTAAAATTTTAGTTCTCTGAGATGGATTACTTATTTGGATCTCAGAATTTGAGTATTTATAGAGAAGACGGCTGTGCAACTATTTTTGATAGACAGACTGGCCGAATCTGGTGCGGTTATTTGGTTGTGATTCTCAAGATCAGATGGTTACATCTGAAAGATTCTCAGGATCAGACGATTACACCCAGATAGTATTGAAGCTATGGCTAGATAGTATTGACAGTTATGGCTAGTTGGCATCTGTCGTTTGAATTTAAGCCCGATTAATCTGCTTTTGAGGAGAGATCAGAAAGCACAGCGTGCGACTAGGAGTTAGGACTGATAGTTTTTCGATCAAAATCGAATCAAACCTTTTTCGTCTAGGATTCAGATCCATAACATGCTGATGAGAGGTCGGACAGAATAGATCGATCAGAGATCGAGAAAACATCTACCAACTAGAGGTCGGACAAACCACAACAATTAGCCACTTGAGAGGTATTAATATGGACCTGATGGGTCATAATGGGCTTGAATTTTCATACATCATCGATCCAGTCTAAATTACTCCTAACAGATATCCTCCTACTCCCTATCTGAGCTTTGATCGGCTATAGGAGTACTTATCTTGGCATTCTGAATGGCTGGAGATGTGAAGGGCTCTTTTTAAATCAAATGTTTGCGTGCAGTTTTTTAGACGAAAAAGTTATCGAACTAATGATGAAATTTTTGAAATCTACGTAGATGCCACTATTCTCTGCTAAGACATATTAAATGTGGAGACCATCGGCCAGCTTTGTCTAATGAAGGCTTGATGCGTAGTCTGTTTTAGGAATACGTACCAACTTGACGTCCTCCAAGAGATGTGCATCCTTCTATTTAAAGGGGTGGCTTCCTTTATTTTATTTCTTCTTTGCTGATTCTGGTGAAATTTTTTTTTCTTTATCATTTTTCTTACCCCAAAGCTCCCACATACAGATTTTCTTCTTCCTCCACCATGTGAAGAGCTCTCGGAAGATAGTTGCTTCCTTTTGATTTCTTACTCAAAGGTGAGTCCCTCTTACTTTTTCTTGATTTTTTCTTCCTTTCGTTTCTCCTTAGATTTCTATTTCCATGATGGATTTTGAAAACTCTATAAGTGAGAGTCCCATATGAGAGAAAGTGAAGGATCCAAAAAATCCTAGGTCTAAAACCAATCCTTTGGTCAGACCTGAAGAGATCCAAATTGAATTAACCTTGGGTGACCTGGGGTTGCTCCAAACCCAATACACTATTCAGATGAATTTCATCTTGAACTTCTGATTCCATTGCTCGAGTTCACAATCCACCTCAAGCTGGTTAGTGGTGTACGAGAAAATCTTCAGGCAGATTTTAGATTTCTTATTTTTTTCTTCATCTTTGAGCTTTTTAGTTCTATGGGATTGATTTCTGTGCTGTATTCCCAAACTCCTTTAGATATATCATAGGATTTTTTATACTTTACTCTAGACAGGAGTCTGACTTTCAATTCCTCTTTTTGAGCTCTCTTCACATTGAAGAAACATCCATACACCGACTGGCTGTATGTTTCCTCCCAAAGGGATGTCTCTTCCCTGATCTCTGGCGCTCCTTCGTCCATTCATGGATGGAAGAGCCATTTTTTTTTATTTTTTGTGCTTTGATAAACGATTGGGGGCTTCTGGATTGGGGTCGGATCGAAGCTTCATCTTTGAAGTCCGTAGAGTTGAGTGTCGAGAAAAAGAAAGGCTTAAGAATCTCCTGGATCGCAACATTCCTCATTGGATGAGCTTTTATTCGATGAATCTCTTTTTTCGATAGGACTTTCCTCTATAACCCTAGAAGTGAGTGGGATCGTTTATGCTTTCTCATATATATATATATATATATATATATATATATATATATGTATGTATATATATATATATGTATGTATATGTATGTATATATATATATATGTGTGTGTGTATATATATATATATATATATATATATATATATATATATATATATGTATGTATGTATGTATATGTATATATATATATAGCTCTTCAACCTGACGTTTGTTAAGCAATTGTAGAAATGGAACCCTGGCAAAAGATATTGTGAAATTGAAAGTCTCTTTTCCACAGAAGAGGAAGGTTCAAGCCGTCGGGATCGAGAGGAAGAAAAAGCCAAAATCTGCTGAACTCAGCCAAAAATCTGCTGCTGTCGACCAAGCAGTCTCTTTCGAGATCGAAGTAGTTTTAGCGACACCTGCACCTACTCTGACTCTTGACTGTCGATTTTTGAGAAGAGATCATCGAGCAATCTCAGCCTTCTAAGATCTTGCTTGGGTCGAGTCTTCTAAGGAGGCTAACGATGATGAGACTCTTCTCGATGAATTCTGGAGGGTCGATTTTTTTAAGACTGGAAGGCAGTTCGAAAAACTATCGAGAACTCCATAATTCCAGCAGAGTTGGAGCAAATGGATAGGATGAGTGTTTTCAGTCTGAGATAACTGTGTTTGACCATGGGTCACAGTATAGCATTTATCCTATTATCTTTTTTTTTTAATCATCATACTTCCTCTGACTTAATCGATTTGAAATGCAGCTGCTCCATATTCTTGTCAACTTATCGATCACTCGGTTAGGAAAGCTCAGGCGCAAGAGGCTGAGAAGAAAGTCGAGATGGATGCCCAAATAGCTCGGACGAATATTAAAGAACTAGGGGCTGAGGCTAAGAATCTCCAGGAGCCCCTTGGGTAGGTGGAGTCCGATCTCACCCTGTCTTGAAAAGGAAGAAGCGAAGAGAAGGACTGAGGAGTGCATTCAAGATGCCAAGCACTCTTCCATCGAGGAATTCAAGGCATCACCTGCCTTCCACTAAGGAGATGGCTCAAGTGTTGAGATATTCAAGGCATCTAAAGAATACCATGACAGTCATGTGGTCTTCAACGAGAAGATTTTTCATCAGGCTCATAAAGAAGACTGAATTGACTATCGAAAGTCAATAAAGAAGGAGCATCCGGAGCTTGATCTCACTTCTTGGCTATAAGGATAAGATGAAGATGACAAGAAGTTCACACTATCTCTGAACTTTTCATTTTCGAGAAGGAGAATGTTCTGAGCTGCCCTCCTCTTCAACTGCTAAGGAAGGTCCCTCCGAGCCTCCTTCGGATATAACTCTCCAAGAGAAGGTCAGAGATTGAATGCTTGTACTTTTTGCCTCCTCTTTTTTTATCTCTGTAAGAAATTTCATTTACTAAAATAAAATTACAATTTTTTGAATTTACCACTTTCAATTGTTTGCATAGTTGGTCAACGATGCTTGCAACGTCAATCCGATAGCTGCTGCTCCTTTACTGACCACTTCTCTTCTCCGATGATGGCAATTAATATTAAAGCTCATATTAAGAGTCTGGAGAAGAAATTAAATTCTTCGAAGAAAAGATCGCTGATCAGAGAAAGAGACTTCAAAAGGCTCAAAAGAAACTTGATGAGGTCAAAAAAAAAGTCGGTAGACTTCAACAGGAGGTTCAATGAGGAGTTATAGCACACAATGTCGAGAAGGCACAATTGGTCAAAAAGATACAAAGGATACCCGATACAGCAGAAAAGAAGTCTTGGGGTGTGGCAACAAAATTGACCATATTCATCATCAGCTTGACTTTTCCTATGAAGAAATCCATACCTTGGAGTCCCTGATCAAGTATAGAAAATTTGGATGGCGAGGTCCAAGTAGACATTGCAACTTCAAGATGAAATCCACGATGCTAGAGTGAAAATTTTAAAGTTGCAAAAGGCGTTGAATAGCAAAAGATCGCTGTCGCTCCCAAGGACGTATAACAGCGAGGTATCCAGGTGACAGCTCCCTTCGCCAATGTTGGCTAAAAAGAGCTTCTTTCAGTCTCCCATGATGAAAGATCTCGATTGAGAGAGCGAAAACCAGAAGGCCGATCTCCGACGGGAGGAGAAAGAGCTTCTTCTTCCCGATCTCATGTGCAGCTAATGGACAGTTCTCAATCAACGATCCACACGACCTTTACTGTCGAACGTCATTCCGCTATAGCTTTTGTTGGAATGCAATTCAAATTCTGTACCACAACTTGATCTATTCGAGCTGTTCGATCTTGAAATGGACATGGAACATGCTTTGATGCAGCTACACAAAAAGCAAAGCAATACTTACATATTTTTCGAATTCATAATTCCTATAGAGCGCGGTGCGTCGAAGATCTTGATGCGGGAGAATTTTTTAGATCGATGAGGTGCAACCAGCTGACGATGCGCCACCAGCTGAATAGCCAACTTTTTTCTTTTCTTTGTTTTGACTTTTTTTCATTTTGTAATGTCAGACAAAGAGCTAACCAGACTCTTATAAATGCTTCTTGTTGGAATAAAGTTATCATTTTTCCAACCATGCATTCATATATATATATATATTATATATTTATTATATTATCATTTTTTGAATCATACTGACTCCGCATGGTCGTCGCAAAACATAAAAGCTTTATCTTAATAAAATTTCAATTTTTGTAATACTACTGCCTACTCCCGAGTTCAAGAATCGGCTATGGGAGTAGCTATATGATGCAAGTTCTCAAGTTATGCACTGATACATTCCTTTGGCTTTCAACACTGGAATTGGGATAGCTATAGCTGATCTCAGACTTTTAGAATTTCTAAGCCGACCAAAGATCGGGTTTAAATATAAGCCGATCGAAGGCTTTTAACATCTTGAGGTCGATCAGAGGTCGAGTTCAAATATAAGCCAATCAAAAATTTTTAACATCTTGAGGTCAATCAAAATCGAGTTCAAATATAAGCTGATCAAAGACTTATAACATCTCGAAGCTGATCACAGATCGAGTTCAAATATAAATCGATCAAAGATTTTAACATCTTGAGACCGATCAAAGGTCAAGTTCAAATATAAACCGATCAAAGGCTTTGAATATTTGAGACCGATTAAAGATCGAGTTAAAATATAAGCCGATCAAAGATTTTTAACATCTCAAGGCCGATCAAAGTCAAGTTCAAATATAAGCTGATCAAAGACTTTTAACATCTCGAGATCGATCAAAATCGAGTTCCAATATAAGCCGATCAAAGACTTTACTCTCACTTATATGTGAAAGTACTGACATTGACAAATTGAAACTTCATTCATGCATATACTTCAGCAAAATTACAATATCACTGGTAATACATGGGAGGTTAGCTGAGTTCTACGGGAGTGGAGTTCATCAAGCTGTCTGAGTTTATAAGTTCCGTGGCGTACCATCTCATCCACCTGATATGGACCTGATAGCTTTCTCCACTCTATAGGCCGTGAGACTTCAATGCATCGTAGTACCACATCACCAACTCGAAATTTCTTAGACTTGACTTGAGAATTGTAGTGTTTGGCACCCTTTGTCAGTAGGATGCATTCGCACGGCAGCTCGTTCCCTACCCTCCTCAATCAGATCAAGATTGGTTCGCAACCATTCAGAGTTGGTGTCCTTATTATACTCATGACTCTGAAGGAAAGAAGCTCAATCTCAATCAGTATAACTGCTTTGATTCGAATGCAAGGTTGAATGGAGTTTCTCTAGTTGGAATCCTCTGAGTTGTTCGGAATGCGCACAATACATGATATAGCTCGTCCACCCAGAACCCCCCAGTCCAATCAAGTCTAGCCTTCAAGCCTTGCAAGAGAGTCCTATTCTTACTTCGGCCTTCCATTTGCTTGTGGGTGTCCGACTGAAATGAAGCATTATTCAATTCCAAGGTCTTCATAGAATTTTTAGAGCTAAAAGCCGCTGAACTGCCTGCTATTGTCAGTTACTAGCACCCTCGGGAGATCATAGCAGTAAATAATAGATTTTTAGATGAAGTCTTTAACCTTAGCCTCTGTTATACGGGCTAAGAGCTTAGTCTCCACCCACTTTGTGAAGTAATTAATGGCCCCAAGAGAAATTTGCGCTGACTGAGGCTGAGAAAAGGGATCCAAAATGTCTATTTTTCACTGAGCGAAAGGCTATGGAGCGGCAATAGAAGCAAAGGGCACCGCTGGTTGATGCTGAACATTAAAAATCTTCTAATAATGATCGCACCTTCTGACAAAATTGAAGGCATCCTTTTTCATCGAAGGCCAATAATAGCCTTATCGGAGGATTTTTAAGAAAGAGTCTTTGCACCTAAATGACTTCTACAAATCCATTCATAGACCTCTCTTAGTGCATAGTCTACTTCGGACGGTCGCAATATCTCAGAAGTAGGAAAGAGAAAGATCGCTTATACAATTTGTCATCATGAAGCACATAGCGGGCAATCTGTTTGTGGATTTTTCGAGCTTTCGACTGTCAAGTGAAGGAAAAGAAAGTCTATTTCTAGCGGATAACCAGAGTTGCATCTAAAATTTTTTATATGTTGAACTAAATAAAATCAAATCTTTGCCTAAATTGTAACAGAATAGGAATCAAATCTCTAGAATCTGGATCCAAATCTTCGTGTAGGTCTGGATCTGCAGGCCTTCTACTTGTGTGCATGCCAAGCTCCGTAGAAAAATAGAATGAAGCCTCGGATTGAAGTACCTTTGCAAGCCACCAAGGGAGAGAAGAGAGGCACTGGTATAATACCTCACACCAGCAAGGGGATGCCCATAATGGACCCCATGGTAAGGAGGAGGGGCGGCAAGAAGGAGGACGCCAAGGGTGATGCCCACAAGCTCTCTCACGCCTCTCTCTCTCTTTTTCTCTTTCTCACAATCTGATTTCTCTCCTTCATAAGTAGAGAACCTCCTATTTATAGATAATTCTTCATGACCCATAAGATTAGAATTTCTAATTTAAAAAATTTTGAATCAATCCATAACTTATCAAAGAAGACTCCTACATAAGAAAGAATTGGCACCTAACTTGGTGCTTACATGCATCCACGCCACACTATGGGATGGCCCATAACCAGCACCATACCAGATACTGGTTAGCCATAGAGGTGAGAGAATCTCAGTAAAAATAGACTCTAAGGATCTCATCCAATATTGGATCAATTTGCATTCAATTCAAAGCTGATTCGAAATAATTTCAAAAGGTTGTTAATCCTAAACTGTTTAAAATTTAGGACCAAGTCTAACTTAAAATTTTGAACCCAATTAAGTCTAATTAAATAGATCTAATTTAAAATTAATTAGTACTTAAATCTAATTTCTTATAGGCTCTTTGGATTATAGATAAAAAACTATTCATCTCCGAGATTGAACTTGAACCTCATGTACAGTACTAGCTAGATATAGTTAACTCTTCAATCCCGTTTGACCCATAACTTAATTCTCAATCAAGTTAGTCTATATATTCAATCAAGTCAAATATTTTTAAATTGGATATATAAACATAAGCCAATACTTTTTTATGTCATCTGATTTTTGTGCGTAACTCCATAGGTTCGAACACTATATCGGTAGCACAGGAACTATTTTCTGCACTAATTAAAGATACCATCTAGCAATGATTTTCGATGTCCAAATAGATCGAATAATCGTAAGAGAATATTTTAGAACCTATGTATATGGTTACTATATAATTCATTCTTTGACCCTGAATGCTCTAAGATAATCTAGAATTAACTATCAACTCTGAGTATTTCATCCACATTGTATTTCAACCTTTCAAATCCATATCATATATTACCCTAGCTAAGTTTTACTGAATTGAAATATTAGCGATACATCAGCTCTTATAATTCGAAGAGGTAATCCCATCTTAATCCACACACAGACATCACAAGTACTTGACAATATCCAACAGGCTTCTATTACTGTATTAGAAATTCAGATAGTCTGACATCAAAGAACAGTGAGTTGCTTGCAAATCACTATAGTGATCTCAGGTATGAGGAACTTAAGTCCATATGCTATGCGATCAGCTTTTGACAATAGAGCGTTCAGTAGGTGAGTACTTGTTCAGTGATGATTACTCCTACATCTCACCTGTATGCCATACCAGTGTCACCATACTCCTTAGTTAAGAGAACAACCAATCCATATGGCACACAACGACCTCTATTCAATAAATATCATTATTCTGTAATGATGTATGGTTTGATCGCGAACATATTTAAGAACTATACGATAAATCTTTCTTTATCGATTACCAACATAGTTCTAAGGACTTCATCACAACACAGAGTTGTACAAGAAAAATATAACTTTATGATGAAAAATATCAAAATAATATTTATCAATGAATAATTCATATACAAAAAAAACTCAATTGTCATACGATTAGTTTTAGAATATATTTTTCAACAACTCCCACTTAGACTAAACCAATCGAGGCTATATCTTATACCCATTTTTGTTTGAAATCATGGAACTCTTTGATCTTGAGAGCTTTAGTGAAAGGTCGGCTAGGTTCTTCTTTCTATCGATATTCTGAAACTCGACGTCATCTCAATCCACGATCTCTCATACCAGATGGTAATAGTGTAGAATATGCTTGGTGCACTAGTGTGACTTTGGTTCTTTTGTCTGAGCTATAGCTCCAGAGCTGTCACAATATAGCAGGATAGGGCCATTAATAGAAGGTTAACTTTCAGCTCGATGATGAATTTTTTTAACCACACCATCTCCTTTGCAACATCGGATGCAACAATATATTCCACTTTACATACAGAATCGGCCACAATATGTTGCTTGAAACTCTTCCAGCAAATAGCTCCTCATTTAGGATAAATACGTAGTCCGACATGCTTCTGCTGTCATCATTATCTGACTGAAAATTGAAATCAGTATATCTCATAAGTTTTAGGTCAGTATCTCTATAGATAAGCCATTGGTCTTTAGTATTTCTCAAATATTTAAGGGTTGTCTTTACAACTTCCAATGATTTTTATCTGGATCAGACTGGTACCTACTCACTACCCCTAGTAAATAGGCCACATCCGGTCTCGTATACATCATAGTGTACATGATAGATTCCACTATCGAAGTATATGATATTCTTATTCATACACTCTCTCTCTCCTGAGGAGTTGTCAGACAATCTTTCTTAGAAAGAGTAATCCCATGACCTATTGGAAGATAGCCTTTCTTGAAATTCTTCATGTTGAACCGTTTCAATATGGAATGTATGTGGATTGAGATAGTCCAAGCAACCTTCTAAATCTATCCCTATAGATCTTCATCTCTGGGATGTAGGATGCTTCTCTCAAGTCCTTCATGGAGAACTGTGATGATAACCACAGCTTTTCACTCTGTAAAGCTGGGATATCATTTTCTATTAATAGTATGTCATCCACATACAATACAAGAAAATGATCATAGAATCGATAGCCCATTTATAGATGCAAGGCTCTTCTCCATTCCTAATAAGCCATACGTTTTGATCACCTTATCAAAATATATGTTTCAACTCCTAGACATCTACTTAAGTCATAAATGGACCTATTTAGCTTGCACACTTAGACTCATCTGTGGATGTGAACTCTTCAAGCTGTATCATATATATCTCTTCTTTCAGCTCTCCGCTAAGGAAAGTAGTTTTGACATCCATTTGTCAGATCTCATAATTTAAGTGTACAGTTATAACAAGTATAATCTGGATGGACTTAAGCATTGCCACAGGAGAGAAATCTCGTCATAGTCAATACCATAATGCTGATGATAACTTTTAGCAACTAGATGGATTTTATAGATTTCTACCTTCCCATTCGCTCTTCTTTTTCTTTTGAAAATCTACTTGCATCCTTTGAGTTTTATACCTTCGAACGGATCAACTAGTGTCTACACACCATTAATCTCTATGGACTCTATCTTAGACTTCATGACTTTAAGCCATTTTTGAGAGTCGACCTTTGTATGGCTTCCATATAGGTGATTGGATCCTCATCGTTCTCATCTAGTTCGATGGGATCACTATCCCGATCCAAGAAACTATAGTACTGTTCAGCTAATGCGTACTCTATCAGATCTTCTCAATGATGCCTTTACTGGCTCCAGATTTGATTCTTCAATCAAATCTAATTTTATGTATGTCAGTCCTTCCACCTCTTGAACTTCACCAAGTTCAATTTTACAGGCATTAGTTTCTTCTCTAAGGAACTTTTTCAAAAAGACTGTCCTATTACTGACAAACATCTTTTGTTGTTTAGCAAGGTAGAAATAGTACTCTTTAGTTTTCTTTAGATACTCTACGAACAAGTATTTATCGACTTAGGTCTAGGCTTATCTGTCTTTAAACGCTTGACATAAGCTGGACACCCCCAGATCCTAAGGTGTGAGAGCACTGGCTTATGCCTAATCTATTTCTCATATGAAGTTTTATCGATAGACTTGTTCGATATTTCATTCAGAATATAGCAGGTAATTTCCAGAGCATATCTTCAAAAAAAGATTAACAGACTCGCAAAGTCCATCATGGATTGGACCATGTTAACAAGGTTGTTTTCTCTTTTTTGACATCCCGTTATGTTGTGGTGTTTCAGGAGTTGTTCATTGTGAGAGAATTTCATTCTCTTCTAGATATGTCAAGAAGTCACTAGTGAGGTATTCACCTCCTCGATTTGATCGAAGGGTCTTAATACTCTTCCCAATCTGTTTCTCTTCTTCACTATGGAATCGTTTGAATATTTCAAATGATTTGATTTATACTTTATAAGATAGACATATCCATGCCTCGATAGATCATCTGTAAACGTAATGAAGTAGTAGTATCCTCTTCTGATACTTATGTTCATAGGTCCGCATACATCAGTATGTATTAGACCTAGGACATCGTTGGCTCTTTTACCTTTCTTTTAAAAGATGATTTAGTCATCTTATCAAGTGGACAAGATTCATAGGTTGGTAATAATTCACAATCATCTATTTTAAGGATACGCTTCTTGATTAACCTGTCAATCTTATTCTTGTTTACATGACCAAGCTTATAATGTCAAAGATAGGATTCACTGATATTAATCTATTTTAGGATGTTTACTGGATGTGTATATTACACCAACATACTGTGATATTATGCATATGCCATGTCTTAATTGTCCTCGCATAATTGCAGTATCATTCATAATGATATCATAAGAATCATTCTTTATTATAAACTTAAAATCAAGTTTGGCCAAAAGACTACAGAGATGACATTCATCAAAAAAGAAGGACAATAATGACAATCATCTAACATGACAGTACTGAACTCGAAGATAACTGTAAAGTTTTCAAAGCCAGGACTGAAACAAGGCTTCCAGCTCTAATGTTCAGGAACTACCCGCCTTCTCAAAATTTCTTACTTACTTGCAGTTCTTGCAACGAATTGCATATATTAATCAAACTTTTAGTATCCAATATCTAGGTAGTAGTATTACAAGCAGAAAAATTATAAGGAGTTATCATATAAGTACTTTGTGAAGCAACCGTTTGCTTCTTTCTTTTGTTCTTAGACTTGTTTGGATCAAGGTGGCTATGTAAGCAGGATAATTCCTTTTCTAATGATCCAGCTTCTTACAGAAGAAGCATTCCACCTGATTTTATCGACTTTCGATGTTTTGCTCTGCTTTGGATCGGAGCAAGAGTTTTCTGCACCTTCTTTTTTCTCTCTTAGAGGATCGATGACCCACAGATGAATCTCCTATAACATGCACCGGCTCCTTTGGAGCTGGTGGTCGTTCTCAAAAGTTTACAGTAATCCTAGCAAACCATGATAGTTTACTTCAGCTTCATCATTCTATAATGATTGAGAAAGGTAGATAGAATTTTGATAGCGAGTTGATGATAGCATCCTCGCCTAACTGTTCATGCAATGGAAAGTCAAGTTTGCTCAGGCATTCAATTTACTCAATCATGTATAGTACATAATCAGGGGTACCGAAAGGCTCATTGAACATTTAAATGATTTGCTCTGGCTGCGCATCCTTGAACTTACGGTTAAGTTCATCATTCATGGCTGCCTCGTCACATAATGCACAGTCATGTGGTTATTGAGCCACTTCAGGTAAGTGTCTCTCACGAAATAAAGAGCGTTGGCAGTAGATTCTTCAGGTGCCTCATTCATAAGGATATACAGAATCTTCTTGTGCTCCAAGATAATCTTCAACTTTCGATACCAGCTATAGAAGTTGGGTCCGGTAAGCTTGTCGCTATCCAACAGTGAACGAAGGGATAGTATGTTAGCCATAGCTGAAAGAAAAAAATAAAAACCTATTAGTATATGAATTTTTTTAATCTCAAAGATATGGACTTTAGTTTAAAGATTCTCCTATTATTTTATACGAATTGTAGTCTCTACCTCCAACTCGAAGAATTATATTAATTTTTTAGCGGGTACTAAATCCACACAGATTATATTTGGCCCGAGTGTGGCTCGACTAACTTTAGTGCATTTATAGGTAGGTTCATAATCAATTATTTCTCAAATAATTTCTAGCAATTAGATTTTGCCCCGGCATCCCTTCAGCAGGGTGTGGCGTCTTCACTGAAAATCTTGATTAGGTCCAACCATTAATATGACAACACCTAGTGCATCCAATAAATGGATGTCCAGGTCCCAATGTGGCTCGACCAACCTGAGCATTGATCTGAAGGTATAACAAGATGGTCATATGATGGATGATAATTTCAATACGTAATAGAAACCAGGTGTATGGTGTCTCCAATACCTATTTGGAATATTGGACTCATTATCATGTACCTTAATGGAAGGTTATGAACAAATTATCTCCATAACTATATCATTTTAAGGACTTAATAATTTAGAAGATTTAATTTTATTGACTTGAGAATAAGAGAAGAAGTTGACCTGCAAGTTGTAAATCCTCTCACTGATTTCATCAAGTTATATAGAGGATTAGACACAAGCTAGTCTAAAGATATTTAAACTAGTCATACTGATTTACCTTGATGGCATGGGTCAGCTCGAATCGACTGATGACCTAATCAAAATATAATCTATCATGTTGGTCAGGTAAGTAAGATCAGTGGGAGGGATATGCTATTAACTCGTTATAGACACCATCTAGATAAGTAGCTCTTAGTTAATAACCACTTGATCGAATCTGTCAGACTTACCTTAGATACCAACTGGTTAATTAGTTTTGATTTGATCCACCAAAAGATTTGAGCTCAACCATAGAGCCATGATCATGGTCTATTTATTGTCAAAAATATGGATTTGATCAAACTTCAACTATTGAGGTTAATCTAAAGAAATTCTGATCTAATCTAATTCAACTTTTAATTAGATTTAATCAATTTTTTACTTAATCTATATGTATTTTTAACTCTAGATCTAACCTAATAAAAGGTCATGATTCATGCTAATCCATTGTCTATTAATTTATATAGTATCTTAATGATCTTCAATTTTAAATCTAGATTATTTAAACTTAATTCAGAATTAAGTGTATAAAACGCGTGTTTCAGTTAGTAGAACTATTCTACCAGGATTTCAGGTAAAGCATACCATATGTTTCAAGTCATGAAAATAAATTTTCATAATATGTTTAATAATTAAACATTATAGATATGATCTAAACTTTATATATACATCACATGTATCATGACAATTTTTAGATCAATACCAATTACATCTAATATAATATGCTTTTCAGATTCTAAAATAATTTTATATCTAAATCTATCTTATTATAATGAATCATAAATTATTTTAGATCTAATCTAAATATATTTATGATAAAATAACTCATAAGAATCTATTTGCTTCTCTTTTTCATGAAATCGGATCACAATGACATCTCTATACGTTATAAGAGAACCCATCAAATAGACAAGAGAGAGAGATTAATCCCTTCGATCTCTTATGATCAGACGATCTGATGATCTCTTCAATCCAAATACTAGGCTACTAAGATCTGAAATCTAATTTTATATATAATCACATCAACATACAATTTTGATAAAATAATTTATGTCATGAACATATCTTTGATCTCATCAATCATGTTCTTCATCTAATCTAATTAGATTTGATACATCATATACATCATATCAGATCTAAAATATCTCATACTGATTATAAAATATTAATTTTAAATCTGATATCATATTAAAAATTAATTAGATGTAAATATAAATGCATAAGAATTAATTTTTGATTAAATCTGTTTTGATATAGTATAAAATTTTATTAAAAATCAGATATGAAAATCTATCAAAATAGATTCAATTTAGATCTGAAATAAGTCCAACTTCATACCCAAAATAGAAACATTAAAATTTTATTAAAATTAATTTAAAATAGATTTTAAATTAAATTATTATTTAATAAAATTCAGCAACAATAAAATTCTGTTATAATAAACTTATAACAAACCTTAATCAACTATTGATTAGGTTCATATAATCCAATTAAAATCAGATCATAAATTTTATTTGAATAGATCTAAATTAGATTTAATATTTAACATAAAATTTTAATTACATACAATATATAAATAATTCAAAAAAATAATTATGCATCCATGTATCAAAGTCTGGCTCAGATACCAATGAAGGGAAAGAAAGTCTGTTTTTAGTGGATAACTCAGATTGCATCTAAAATTTTTTATATGTTGAACTAAATAAAGATCAAATCTTTATCTGGATTATAGTAGAATAAGATCAAATCTTCAAATCTGGATTCAAATCTTTGCGTAGGCCTGGATTTGCAAGCCTTCTACTTTGCACGCACGCCAAGCTCCACAGAAAAATGAGATGAAACCTTGAATTGAAGTACTTTCGTAAGGTCAGCAAAGGAGAGAAGAGAGGCACTAGTATGATGCCTCACACCAGCAAGGGGATGCCCATAATAGACCCCATGGCAAGAAGGAGGAGGTGCAGTAAGAAGGAGGACGCCCAAGGGGGACACCCACAAGCTCTCTCACGCCTCTCTCTCTTTCTCTCTTTCTCACAATCTGATTTTTCTCTTTCGTAGGTAGAGGCCCTCCCTATTTATAGATGATTCTCCATGACCTATAAGATTAAGATTCTTAATTCAAACAAGCTTTGAATTAATTCATAATTTATCAAAGAAGGACTCCTACAT
The DNA here is from genome assembly GCF_000442705.2 of Elaeis guineensis. NCBI lineage: Eukaryota > Viridiplantae > Streptophyta > Magnoliopsida > Arecales > Arecaceae > Elaeis > Elaeis guineensis. The sequence goes on from NC_025999.2 coordinate 85,004,229, forward strand.
GAGAAAAGATTGATGCCTAACTTGGTGTCTATATGCACCCACACCCACACCCATGTGGATGGCCCACAACTAGTACCATACCAGATGCTGGTTGGCCATGGAGGTGAGAGAGTCATAGTGAAAATAAACTCTAAGGATCTCATCCAATATTGGGTCAATTCGATTCAAATTCGAAGCTGATTCGAAATAATTTTGAAAGACTGTCAATCCTAAACTGTTTAGGATTTAAGATCAAATCTAACTTAAAATTTCGAATCTAATTAAGTCTAATTAAATCAGATCTAATATAAAATTAATTAAACTTAAATCTAATTTTCATAGGCTCTTTGGATAATAGATCAAAAACTGTTCATCTCCAGGATTGAATCTAAACCTCATGTATAGTGCTAGCTAGACGTAGTCAACTCTTCAATCCCGTTTGATCCATAACTTAATTTTCAATCAAGTTAGTTTATATATTCAATTAAATTAAGTACTTTCAAATTGAATATATAAATATAGGTCAATAATTTCCTACATCATCTGATTTTTGTACATGACTCCATAGGTTCAAATACTAAACTGGTAGCATAGGAACTATTTCTATACTAATCGAAGATACCATCTAACAATGTTCTCGATGTCCGAATAGGTAGAATAATCATAAAAAAATATTTCAGAATCTATGCATATGGTTACTGCATAATTCATCTCTTTGACTCTGAATATTCTAGAATGATCTAGGGTTAACTGTCAATCCTGAGTATTTCATCTATATTGTATTTCAATTTTCAAATTTTTCTTATGGATTACCCTGATCAAGATTTTACTAAATTGAAATATAGCGATACATCAGTTCCTATAATCTGGAGGGGTCAATCTCATCTTGATCCACACACAGACTTCGCAAGTACTTGATTGTGCCCAATAATTTTCCATCACTGCATTAGAAATCCAAATAGTCTGGTACCAAAGAACAGTGAGTTACTTACAAGTCACTATGGTGATCTCATATCTAAAGGATACTTATGTCCATATACTATACGGTCAGCTCTTAACGCAGAGCATCAGCAGGTGAGTCACATGTTTAGTGACGATGTACTCCTATATCTCACCTGTATGCCATACCAGTGTCACCACACTCTTTGATTAAGAGGACAACAATCCATATGGTATACAATAATTTCACTTGATAAATATCATCATCCTATAATGATGTATCATTTAGTCGGAATATATTTAAGAACTATATGATAAATCTTTCTTTATCGATTACTAACATAGTTCTAAGGACTTCATCACAATACAAGAGTTGTACAAGGAAGATGTAACTTTGTAATGAAAAATATCAAAATAATTTTATTTATTAATGAATAATTCATATACAAAAGAACTCAATCGTCATACAATTAGTTTTAGAACATATTTTCCTACATTAGATGGTAATTTGCCCAATCTGAGGTAGTTCAGCGAGGGGTCAATCCAGTAAGGCTCTTCTTCAATCTGCTGAACAGCAAGAGGTTCTTTCAGGCTTAAGTTTTTTAATATCTTGATGTAAGTTTTCTTTTCAAATTCGAACAGTAGAGAGGCTGCTAGCTTTGACAGTGCATCCATCCATGTATTTTGTGTCCGAAGTACTTATTGGATATCAAAGCTTAGAAAAGATGTGGTTAGTTCTTTTATCTTTTTGAGGTATCTCTTCATATTTTTTTTTCGAGCTTCATATTCACCCATGACTTACCCCATCACTAGTTAAAAGTCACTGAAGATTTTTAAGTGTTTGACTCTCACATCCTTTGCAAATCTAAGCCCGACAATTAGAGCCTCATACTTTGCTTCATTATTGGTGGCTGAAAATTCAAACTGCAGAGCATACTCCGCCACATCACCTTTCAACCCAGTTAAGATGATCCCAACTCCTGATCCCGATGAATTAGAAGACCCATCCACATGAATAATCCACTAGTTTTTAGGATCATAGTTCATATTTATTTGTTCCTCCAGCACCATTGAGCTACCCTTTGCAGTCTCTAAGCCCTTCTCGTCAAGGATGGTGCACTCAAAGATGAAGTCTATCAAGGCCTGAGCTTTGATTGAAGATCTTGGGCAGAACTTAATGTCAAACTTAGAGAGTTGTAAGGCTATTTTGCAACCCATCCCGACGTGTTCGGATGGTGGAGGATTGCCTTGATTGCTGATTCGTGAGCAGCACTATTGTATGAGCTTGAAAATAGGGCCGAAGCTTCTTTGCCGCAATGACCAGAGCAAATATTAATTTTTCTAACTTTATGTATTTGGTCTTAGCATCATGAAGGACCTTACTTGAATAATATACTAATTTTTGGATTCATCCTTCTTTCTGGATGAGAACCAAACTAATTACTGATAAAATACGACAATGTAGAGTAACAATTCTTCTCCAGATTGGTGCTTTGTGAGCAAAAGTATCGAGCTAAGGTACTGCTTCAACTCCTCAAATACTTTCTAACACAATCGTCTACTGAAAGTCCCTCAGCTACTTGAGGGTTTGGAAGAAAGGCAAAAATCTCTCAGTCAATCTAGAGACGAAATGATTGAGTGAGGCGATCCTTCCATTGAGATGCTGGACTTCTTTTATATTTCTTGATGGGAATATCTCCAGAATCATCAAATCTTCTCTAGATTGCCTCAATTTCTTATCGAGAGACTATAAATTCAAAAACTTTTCAGAGCTAACTTCGAAGGTATTTTTTATGGGATTCAATTGCATCTGGAATCAGTGCAGGGTGCTGAAGGTTTCTTGGAGGTCGGCTATGTGATTTGGGGTAGCTCGATTTTTTACCAACATATCATACATAGACCTTCATGTTGCAACTAATTTGATCTTTGAATATCTTATTCACTAGTCGCTGATATATTCCTCCGACATTCTTTAGCCCAAAGGGCTAATCCTGTAACAATAGAGCCCAGAGTCAGTAATAAAGCCATTTTCTCTTTGTTCTCAAGTGCCATCTGAATTTGGTTATAACTGAAGAAGACATCCATGAAGGTGAGAAGCTCATATCCAAAAGTGGTATCCATCAATTGATCTATTCGAGGGAGTGGATAGCTATCTTTGGGGCAGGCTTTATTCAGATCAGTGAAGTTGATGCACATGTGCCATTTGTCATTCGCTTTTTGACTAGCACTATGTTAGCGAGCCAGTTAGGAACATTACTTCTCAAATAAGTCGGTCTTGACCAGCTTGTCCACCTCCTCAGTAATTACTTTTTGGCGCTCTGGGCCAAGCTTTTTTTCTTCTGCTTTATAGGACGAAAGGTCGGATCTACTCCCAAGTGATGGGTCATCATCTTTAGATCTATGTCAGGCACATCCGCTGTCGTCCAAGCAAACAGATCCATATTTTTCTGCAAAAGAGCAATTAATCGAGCTTTGGTTACCTGATCTATAGATGATCTGATTTTCACGGTTTGATGAAAATTTTCTTTCCTCAGAGGGACCTCCACTAGATCCTCAGACAATCGAGCATGCTCTCTGGCAAGATCATTGCGAGTGTCCAAATCTATTGAGAGTTCAGATTGGGATGCCACCGGCTGTTCCTCCACCCGTAGCTTAGCAGTAAAACACTGTCAGGCCATGGCTTGATTGTCTCAAACTTGACCCACTCTAGCTTCCATAAGAAACTTTATCATCAAGTGGTAGCTTGACACCACCACCTTTAGTGCTCCTAGACTTGATCGGTCAAGTATTGTATTGTAGACTGATGGTAAGTTAAGCATAAGAAAATCAATATAGATGGTCACCTGCTTGGGTTTGGTTCCCAAGATAAGGGGGTTTGATAGTTCCCTCTGAATTACCAAACTTCTGGAGAAACTTTGGATCGAAGTACTGAATTTATTCAACTGTTCGGGAACAAACTCCATTGCAGTGAAAGTAGCAAAGTACAAAATATCGACAGAACTTTCATTATCGATAAAATGCGGTGTACATTATAGTCAGCGATATTAGCAGTAATAACCATCGTATCATTGTGCGGGATTTGTATACCTTCAGCATCTTGTTCGGTGAAGATCATTGGCTCCTCGAGTCGAGGCCTCTTCGCCGCATGTGGCTCCACCGATCCATACGACCTCCCAGATATCATATGAATTTCACCCCGCAGAGGTTGATCTTTTACTACCGCCTGCCCCTCCACCTGTGGCTACGCTGGTGTCAGTTGAGGTTGAGGCTGAGGGGGTGGCGCTGGCGCTGCTGAAGTGTGGGATATCTCTGTTGTGCTACTCGACCCTTGGAGGATATCAGCATGGAGGACCTTATCGTCGGATGAACCGATCCAACCTCCCCTCTTAGATCAAATGCTCAATTTCTTCTTTGAGCTAATAACAATCTTCAGTATCGTAACCATGATCACGATGATAGAAGCAATACTTGTCTGGATCGAAATACCCCAGATTTGTCTGCATCTTTAGAGGTGGAGGCAGCTCGGCTCGTATCTCCATCAAAATCTCTCTCCTAGAAGTATTCAAAGGAGTAAGATCGTCAATCACCTTAGAGGTGAACGATTCCTCCTCATAAATATTCCTTCTCCTCGATGGGGATCTTGAATGGCGGCGATTTTCACCATTTTGTTTGAGTGAGCGAGCCCATTGTGCTTTTTCACAGTTGGGGTTATTCAGACGGTTTCTTCATCAGAGAATCTTTTAATCGGACATATTTCTTGTTTGAGCCAGTATTTTTGGAAAATCTCAAAGAAAGGTCTTCAATAGTGACTTTTTGAAGTCGTCCATCAACAATCTATTTTTTGGACGGATATTGCAATTGAGTGATCTAGGTCGCAGACTTCGAATATAGCTCTGTTGAATTGAGCTACATAAGATCAAATGGACTCGCCCTCCTTCTGTTTAATGGTCTGAAGGTAGTCTGAATGCTTCTGTTATCGTCGGCTGATGATGAAGTGGGCAGCAAAGGCTTGACTCAATTGTCGGAAAGAATGAATAGAAGTCGGTTTTAGACTGGAATACTAATGTCGGGCCGTCTCCTTCAAATTGGAGGAGAAGGCTCGACACAAGATAGCATCAGAGGCTTCTTGAAGGAGCATGACCGCTCAGAAGCTGTTGATATAATCGGTGGGATCTGTGGTACCATCGTAGCTCTCCAACTGAGGAATCTTGAAGTTTGACGGGATAGGTTCCTGGAGGATGCTCGCCACAAAAGATGGTTCAGAATCGAATCCGTCAGATGGTGCTGACCGATTGTTGCAGATCTGTCAGATCTTTCAATCCATTTCTTGAAATCTTCGCTTCACTTCCACATCTCAGTTGGTATGTGCTTCAGAGCGCAGAGAAAATCATCGGCTGGGGGTTGAATCATGCCCCGACCAAGGACTCAGAGACCGCCATCCCCTTGGCTCTTGAGTATAATCTATCGCCAATCACTGGGGCAGAGGGATCCGGGTTTGATTCACCAACTATGGTGTCGATGGAGGCTGGATCGCTATCTGAACGATAGTTGTTAGTTGTTGCACCTGCTGAAAAAGTAGGTTGAATTGCTCCATGTCACCACCACAGGTTACTGCACCGGCGTAGGAACTTCCGTCATCGCTAGAGGTGCGGGAGCAAAGTGATTTATTTCATTCTGCATCTGTCAGGAGGTGGAGTGTTGGTTCATCAAAGAAAGTCTTGTATGAAGCCATCTTTGAGAGTTTCTAACTTGTCTGCTTCTTTCTATAGGACCTGAGATTCAGTCCTTCCTTTATTTGTTGCGGCTTGTTTCTAATTAATGTTAGAAGACAAGGAGGCACAGCACTGGAGCAACCTACAAAAAAGTTCGGATCGGAGGATTGTGCTTCGACGAAAATCCTCCGACGCTCAAGTCAGAATGCGCAAATAGAAAACAGAGTTTTAGCTCTCTGAGATGGATTACTTATCTGGGTCCTCGGAGTTTGAGTATTTATAGAAGAGATGGCTGTGTAATCATTTTTTATAGATAGACTGACCGAATCTGGTACGGTTATTTGATTGTGATTCTCAGGATCAGACGGTTACACCCGAAAGATTCTCAAGATCAAGTGGTTACATCCAGATAGTATTGACAGCTATGATCAGTTGGTGCCTGTCTTTTGAATCTGAGTCCGATCAATCTGCTTTCGAGGAGAGATCAGAGAGCGTAGCATGCCGACTAGAAGTTGGGACTGATAGTTTTCTGATCAAGGATCGAACCAAATTTTTTTCGTCTAAAATTCGGATCAAGAATATGCCGATGAGAGGTCGAACAGAATAGCCTCCGATCAAAGATCGGGCAGATATCTGCCGACCAGAGGTCAGACAAACCACAATAATTAGTCCATTGAGAGGCGCTGATATAGATCCGATGGATCATAATGGATTGAATTTTCATATATCATCGATTTATTCCAAATTACTCCTAACAAGAAAGATATGTGCATTTTTTTTAAAAAAAAAATTTTTGAATCCAGATTGATCCTTTTTCTAGGGCCTTAAGCTTCACCACTTAATCACTTTAACTCTCTTTGGTCAACTCTAGCCATGTCTGAATGCTGAACTCCTCTGTGACCAGCTTCAATCTCCTATTCGACAACCCTGCCCCCCACCAAAGAAGAGGGATTTTCAAACTGATACTGATAAGTAGAAAAAAATAAAAAAGCAGAAATTACAACCAAAATAGACAGCCAAAGGATGTGCAAGTTTCCACCTGTGCATAATGCACTTTTACAAGGAAAAGGATTAGAACTGTCTTTGATTTCCAGATACGAAAACAATAGAAGTTTGACAAAAAAAATTATGATCCTATTATTTTGGTTCAGCATTTTGTTGCAATCTTGTCTATTTTGAAATACCTGACATCGGCCCTTTGGCTTTGGGTCAAAGGCAAGCTCTTGCACAACGGCGACAACCTGTTCTACAATAATTATGAGAGTGAAGGAACAATTTATAAAATTTAAAAGAATTCATTTTTTAGAAATTATTTTTCTATAAATGGAAAAAGTATAATTTTTTTAGTATAATTTTTTAAGATTCAATTAAGTGCTAACTCATGTTTGTTTCCTGGATCAAGCATGATTGTTCTTTTGCTCAGTATTTTTCATATGCTATGACCAGGAGCAGAATGATAGCAATATACAAATATATATAATATATTATAGAGTAGATGCATCATTTTCACACTAAACATGAAAAAGTCTCGCGACAGTTGGTTGCTAGATCCGACAGAACCCAACGGCCACATGTACGTATGAGATTGCGTGCAGGGGCTTCCGGAAGAAGTTTCATTGCGTCCCATTCCATCCGCACTGCTTTGAATCGTTTTATTCGGACACGTGTCCTATTTCATCTATGTTTGTTACAACTGGAGACGTAAATTCTTTATGGCATAGAAAAGATTTTATGCGCGCCATCCTCGTGCAATCAGACAAACAAAAGAGGCGCGTTGTATTAGGATGCTGCCAAGTGGCATGTGTTCAATTTTTCCATCGGTCCATCCCAGAGAAAATTCTTGAATAGATTTATTCTATAGCTATGTGGTAAATATAATCAACAAGAGAATGCCAACTCAATATCTAAATAGATGAATCAATTCCTTAGCTAATAGATGTTAGCTGATTAGAAAAAGATAATAAAATTAAATATTATAAAAAAATACTTTTCCATTTTTTTCTAAAACGATTGAAAAATCAAAAAAAAAAAAGAAAATATAAAGGAAAATGTAATATTCAAAATTAGATCTAAAAGGATGCGGGAAGTAGGAAACATGGGGAGGAAGAGAAGATTAGGATATTTAAAATTTAAATCCAAAAATCAATCTAAAAATCCAAAAAAAAAGAAAAAAGAGACATGGCAAATAAAGAGAAAAAGAAAGTTTGGAAGTATCAAGAGGATTATCGAAAATAAATCTGAAAATTAAAAAAAAATAAAAAAAAATGACAATCAAATAGAGAGGAAAAGAAAGCATTATAGGTATTGAGAGAACTCTTGAAAAATAAATCAATACCGGAGGAGGCTGAGAAAAAAAAGGTTGGACCTGGGAGAGTTTTTTCTTCCTACACATGGGGAAGAAGCAAATGTGCGGAGGGAAAGAATTTTTTTTAGTAAATAAAAATTAAAATTATTTTAAATTATCTTTTTCTAAAGATGAAATCTAACTAGAGTTAGAAAGAATGGGGCTCAGATTTATGTGAATTAGATATTAAGTTGGCACCTTCTCATTGGCTGTGTCTATCACATGAACTGCAGAATAAGTCTATCCAAGGATGAGGGGTAGTTGGAGAACTTTGATGGAGGCCAGAAAAGTAATGGTACAAGGGATCCCATCTCTCATGCCGTCCTTATGTCCCAAGCTCATCTCCTCCCCTCCCACTCCACATTTAGGGTTAGGGTTTCATTAGAGGAGGAGGAGAAGTGGAGAGGATGGGGAGGGATGGACCACTGAGGTCAAGCCCGATGGCATTGTTGATGATGGTGCTCGTGGCCGGAGCCTACAATTTCTCCTACAAGAAGATGATGAGCACCCACTTCTTCAACCTCTTGGGGATCATTGAGATCCTTTGCCGGATTGTGAGTTCTTCGACCACGACTTCTCACAATGATTCACTTCGACATCAACTCATGAGGGCCACCGTTTGATCGATCCCCAAATGTTGGAAAGTGTGATCTCCATCACTCAATTTGGCAAGGGATTTCCATGGATGTTTGAATTGTTATGTGAAAAAAATTATTTTTAGTTCTTTTGCTAAGGGATTATGGATTAGTATGTCATCACCCAATCGGAGATAGTACACAATCTTATTTTGAACATGAGTGTTCAAATCCAAAGTTGGTCAGTAAAAAGGTTTGTGTTTTGGAGCTTGGAGTGCAATAGATTCTAAACGTCTTTTTGATAAATTGAATACAAAGAAAACTTTGGGATTTGAAGTTGGATATATGGAATTTCTAAACTTGAAATTCCAACTGAGAACCTCTTGAGCTCAAGCTTTGAAAAGCTCTAGAATTTCTGATTTAAAACTTGGTGATTTTTTGAATTTAGAGAGCGATTCACCTTGTTATATTAAAAGATATCATTGTTCAGTGAACGGGTGGGGCAAGGATTTGGAATAGCTTGTAGTGACACCAGAGGTGGCCCTTGATAGGACTTATTGGTGACCAAGGATTCATGAGCAGTTAGGGAAAAGGCTTGGCCATTATGGTCAAATTATTATGCGCTAAAATCCTGAAAATTGTAAGGAAGTGAGAGAGGTACACAATTTTGTTCCATGATGAAGTAGATCAGGTCAAGGAAGAGACTTATATGCATGCTTATATTTAATTGTGCTACATATTCTTTCCTTAATGATGCAATGAGCCTTGTAAGTAAAAGATTCACACAATTGATCGTAATTTATTATTTTTGAAAGAACTAAATAATACTTGTGTTTTTGAGGTTTCTTACCTATAGATCAAGTAGACACACAATGGATAATTTAACGTAGTTAGCATCTTGACATCTTGAAAATAGAGGGGAATCACTAGCAACCGTGGAGGAATCTTGCTTCTCTATAATCAACTTTGTAACTCTTGTTCTTTCTCTCCTCTTACCCTTGTATATTCTTCTGCGTCTTTTCCAATTTACCTCTTCTTAATAATATAATATGGGATAGTCCTAAACAAGAAACTGGCCATTAATCTAAGTGGTTTCTGCTTTTGTGATAGTTCCGTTGAATCAATGGATCACTTTTTACCATTTGTATTTTTGTTGCCTTCCTCTCGAGTCCAATTTGTTCTTGCCTTTCTGTCCCTTTACCTGACCGTGGATTCAAGGAGTTTTTCTGTAGCTGGAGATACAATCTTGTTGCTAAGGACTTGCAATAGGTCATTTTCATGCTCATTGCTGCCTTTGTCTGGAGTTGTTGGTAAGAGAGAAATGCCTACATTTTTTTGAACAAAAACTCATTACCTCAACCAATGGTTTGCAAAATTATCCACCAGCTTAATAATTAGTCCATCCTCTGTGGCCATAAAGATCTACTAGGTTTATATAAATTGTGGGATAAGTTAAAGATCCTCTCTGTATCAGCTTCTGTCATGCCTCCGATCCGAGATTGTGAATCGAGGATCATGACAACTGCCGCATACTCATAGAAAATCTTCTCATAAGCAGACAAGGCATCTTATCACAATATCAATACTTCACCGCAGAACAATTAATCAATAATTTAAATCAAAAATATAAAAATCAAAATTCCAACTTTAATATCTCAATAAAATCAACAAAGTTTCATAGGCTTACATTAAATTCAATAAGACTTTCAACCTAAAATAAAAGTATGGAGATTCTGCTTCTAATCACTCTTCCATTCATATCTTGTATCATCTTAATTCCTCAATATCTGTAAAAACAGTAAAATAGGAGGTAATGAGATAGACAGCCCAGTAAGCAATGATCACTTTCAACAGATTTTATCAGGTATTTAAGTAAATAATTATTTATAGAAAATAAGCATATAGAGTTCATCAATTCGAAATCAATTTAATTATGCAATAAAATTTATGCTAAATTTATTTTTTTTTTAAATTTAAATTTCTTTCGAGATTTCAAATTCTTTCATTCTTAAATTTTTTCATCAACCATTAGCTATGACCATATTTTTTCTATGGCAGGGATCTTCTTGCGGTGAGCTGCGAATCATCTGGCAGCAAAGTCTTCGAAACCACTGGTCTCTCTGGCAGTTTGTCGTTAGTCTCTTTGGCGATATGCACTGGTCTTGCTGGAGACATAAATCCTCAGGATAAATCAATTGCCAAGTATATACCCCTATTGGCGGGGTCCTTTACATAATCAGATTGTCAATTTATATTGTTCTTATATCAGAATTCTTCATAAATCATGTTTCATATTCTAATTTCAATAAGAAAATATATAATCATGTAGTATCGAAATCAATTAATATAATGCATCATGAAATCAATATGTTCAATCATGCTTCATCATAACATTTCGAATAAGATATTTTTCATAACAAAATATCATTCATCCAATCCATATATCGTTTCATAAATTATATCAGAAAAATATATTATAATTTATCGATAAATCTAGAAAAAGTAAAATACTACTTACCTTGAACACGTTCAATAAATCCACATAATTTTATAATTTTTTTTCAAAATTTTTCAGTTCATAAATCATATCATAATATCCGATTATTAGATATCAACAATACCTATACGAGATCAAATTAATAATCAGAAAGAATACGAATACCATATTTTAATAGTTTAGATTGGGTCCGATCATCTAATTTATCTAATCAAAATCTAATTAGGACATAAACAATCCAAAGTTTGACTATCAGATCAAATCGGATTCGAAATGATAGGATCGAGTTTCTTCATTGATTTCATAAAATCAAGTAGAGAGAGAAAATCAGAGGAGAGAGAATTCATGAGGTACAATCTAAATTAATCAGATGCCATAGTCCAACATCTCGATTGATGTGATCAAAATGATCTAATCCAAATCATGGTTAAATCAGGATCATGGATAATCAAATTAAAAAATATCGGATCTGATCAAGGTGAGTGCCAGTACACTGTCTGATAATCATGGATCAGGATTCTTCATCAGATCAGAAATATTAAAAAAAATTTTCATTGATAAATCTTTTTAGAGAGAGAAATCGATCAAGGAGAGAAATAGTTTTAGAGAGAGAAAAATTTAGAGAGAAAAATTTATCTTGGACTCCTCAGACGATATGATTCACTAAATTCGATCGATCAGATCAAATCATGTTGAAATTATCATGTAGATAATTCAATAAAATTATAAAAATAGAATCTTAAAAAAATATTAGATCTGATCAAATGAGTGTCGGTGTACTGTCCGATGATTACAAATCAAAAATCCATCTCTAGGATTAATTTCAATTCATTATTATTATTCTCAAAATTTTAAAAATATTAGAAGAGAGAAATAACCTAGAGAAAAGATTCTAGAGAGAGAAATAGAGAGAAAAAGTCCAATTTTAGAGAGAGAAAATACTAGTTCAGGTGAAGGGGAGAGAGAAACTCTCTTTTCATATTTTATTATTTATATCATTATTTATTTATTTAATTTTTTTTCCTTTTTTTCTTCTTTCTTTTTTTTTCTTCACAAGAGAGAGAGGAGAGAGAGTCTTATTATTTTATATAATTTTTTTTTATTTTTCTTCTTCTTTTCTTTTTTTTTCTTTTTTTCTTTTTCTTTTTCTTTTTTTTTTTTTTTTCTTTTCCTTCTTCTTCCCACGACTTGCCTTGGGCCGAAATAGGGGATCTCAAATTCTTCATTGGCTGACCGACCAGCAGCGTAACCGGCATGGAGGTGGCCATCGACAGGAGGGCAGTGACCCACCGCCCAAGAAAATACAAATCTGATGGCCGACGGCGACCACCGGTGCCCAAACCCAAACAAAATCGAAACCCTTTCTCAAAGAAATCGGACCATAACATTCTTCTCCTCTAAAAGAAATTTCATCCTCGAAATTTTTTTCTTGTTTAAGTCTTCATAATTTTTTACTTGAGATTTATGGTAAAAATCTCACCCACAAATATTTAATATTCTAATTCTTGATACAAATTTATTCTTAAATCATTTTATAAGAAAAGGTCAATACATCAAATATTGATCTGAAAAAAATCATTCATTTTCTTATTATCAAAATCAACATCTCAAAATTTTTAATTTTTTAAGATTTCAAAATCATGCTCTCATTTTCTATAAAATAATATTCAATACTTCATGACTAGATCAAAATCAAATCTATCTCTTATAAATATAAAAAATAATATCTTAATTCCTGAATAAGAATTTTTTTTTCAAAATACTAGCCACTTTTAATTAATCAACCCATCATAAGATAGAAAAACATACTTCTATAATCACATGATGATATCAAATCAGTCAAAATTAAAAATATTTTTCTTATTCATACTTTCAAAGGTTAAAAATTTATCTTTTTAATCTCATTCTCAACTTTTGATATTTTAATTCTCGATGCAACTTCATCATTAAGTCATTTCATAAAGATCAATATCACAATGTTGATTAGAATCAATATCACTATTTCTGATTATCGAAATTAATCTCTCAATTCTAATAAGATATCAAATTTCTCATCAAAAATCTTAACTACTCATGATTTAATCAATTTATTACAAGATCATAAATAAATTTTACTACATTCTCCATAGATAAACTTTTGAGTATAAAAATTTAAGATCAAAATTATTATTCGATAAATAATCTCAAATTTTTTTTAATAAATAGAGAATTATTCAATTTTAGGATAAAAAAAATTATCTCTAAATATTTTAAATAAAAATCAAAGGTCACTCATTCTAGAATTAGGATGCTAAATATTTTTTTAGCATAGTAGATGGAAGCATTACTTTTGAAAATCACATTAGGATATCTAAAATAATTAAAATTTTAAAATATTATTTTTTTAATATCAATAAATTTTTTGTATCAAATCATATCATATATCATGATTCTTTAACTCAAAGAATCAACATTTCTGACTTACTCAAAATAATCTAGATCACCATGCTTCGCTGCGCACTTTATTCTAACAATCAAAATTTTTTAGGTTCACCAAAAAATTTTGATCAAATTATTATTTTTTATCTTATCAATGAAAAGATCTATAATTTTAAATTTTAATTAAAGCCAAAGATTAACTTTCGATTCTAATCATACTTTTACTGGTATACAATAATCTTGATTAACCCTTGAGTCCAATATCACATTTAAAACCATCATATAGGTTTACTATAATCAATATGAATCAAATCTTAATTCTTATATCAATTCAATTCGATAATTTCAAATCAAAATCTTATAAGTCAAATCAACGAGAAAATTCTTCGATGCTCCTTTAAGTTAGGACATAATTAGAACATATAAGAATTTTAAATCATTATCTTTTCTAAATTTCTATCACCAGGATCTTCAATATCTATCAAGTATCCTTTTATAACAATCATACAAGCCTTAAAAAATTAATTCTCTACTTAATAGATTCAATCAGAGACCTCATTAACAAAAGTAAAAGAACTCCATATCAATTTCTAAATCTAAAATTTTTAAATTGTAAATTCATATGGATCCCATAATCTCAAAAAAATATAAATCGAATCTTTTATCTTAATTTAAAGATATAATTTTTTATTAACAATCTCAAAATAATATCAGAAAATCTCTTGATCAACTTAGATACGAAATCTTTAAATTAAAATTTTATACACATCATAGAGTCTCCAAGAGACACAATAAGATCTATTATTTAGTCCAAAGATGATGATTAAAGATTCCAGTACGATGAATATCCTACAATCTTATAATCCAATTCATCAATAAGAAATAGGCTTTTTGCAATATCTCCAAATATGCATTTATCCTAATATTCATTTATATATGATTCACATACTAAGTTCAATTTTGATAAATATTCTAATTAAGCATCATAAAAGACTTTCTTAGTCCATCCTGGAACAATATTTTATCATCAAATCTTTATCTTGCCAATAATAGTCAACTTCTCAATTAAAGTAATATCATAATATTATTCTCACATCGAATTTGAGCTTATGATTCACTTGAATAATCAATGATCAAATTAATAACCACAATCATAATAAAATTTCATATCAATTTTTTGTAATTACTTGCGATCAAAATCTAACTAATCATATCATAATCCATAGATCATCTATCATATTTCAAACTCTATATGTCATAATCTCTTGTGATCTTTCATACATAATCTCATTGTTAAATAAAAAATTATAAAGATTTCTCTCACTACAATAATTAAAGATCTACACCATAATGTCTCTAGTGTCTATCCACTGACACTCATTCTATACACATCTTAGTTTATCCACTAATACTCTGATACCACCTTAATTATCATGCCCCGATCCGAGATTATGAATCGAGGGTCATGGCAACCGCGCATACTCATAAGAAACTCTTCCATAAGTATGCAAGGCATCTTATCACGATATCAATGCTTCACAATGGAATAATTAGTCAATAATTTAAATCAAAAATATAATAATCAAATTTCAACTTTAATATCTCAATAAAGTCAACAACATTTCATAGCCTTACATCAAATTCAATAAGACTTTCAACCTAAAATAAAAGTATGGAGATTCTACTTCTAATCACTCTTCCATTCATATCTTGTATCATCTTAATTTTCAATATTGTAAAAATAATAAAATAAGAGTAATGAGCTAGACAGCTCAGTAAGCAATGATCACTTTCAATAGATTTCATCAGGTATTTAAGTAAATAATCATTTATAGAAAATAAGCATATAGAGTTTATCAATTCGAAATCAATTTCAATTATGCAATATAATTCATGCTAAATTTATTTTTTTTAATTTGAGTTTCTTTCGAGATTCTAAATTCTTTCATTCTTAAATTTTTTTCATCAACTATGAGCTATGACCATATTTTTCCTATGACAGGATCATAATACTGCGTATCTTCTTATGGTGAGCTGCAATTATCTGGCAGCAAAGTCCTTCAGAACCACTGGTCTCTCTGATAGTTTATCGCTGGTCTCTCTGGCGATATGTCGCTGGTCTCACTGGCGACATAAATTCTCAGAATAAATCAATTGTCAATGTATATGCCCCATTGGCAGGGTCCTTTACATAGTCAGGTTGTCAATTTATATTGTTCTTATATCAGAATTCTTCATAAATTATATTTCATATTCTAATTTTAATGAAAAAATATATAATCATGTAGTATCAAAATCAATCAATATAATGCATCATGAAATCAATATGTTCAATCATGCTTCATCATAATATTTCGAATAAGATATTTTTCATAACAAAATATCATTCATCCAATCCACGCATCGTTTCACAAATTATATCAAAAAATATATTATAATTTACTGATAAATTAAAAAAATAAAATATTACTTACCTCGAATGTATTCCAATAAATTCATATAATTCTATAAATTTTCTTTCAAAATTCTTTAGTTAATAAATCATATCACAATATCTGATTATCAGGTATCAACGATACCTATACGAGATCAAATTCAATAATCAGAAAAAATATGAATACATATTTCACGATTTAGATTGGGTCTGATCATCTAATTTTATCTAATCAAAATCTAATTAAGACATAAACAATCTAAAGTTTGACTATCAGATTAAATCAGATTCGAAGTGATAGGATCAATGTTTCTTCATTAGTTTCATAAAATCAAGTAGAGAGAGAAAATCAGAGGAGAAAAATTTATGAGGTACAATCTAAAATAATCAGATGCCATAGTCCAACATCTCGATTGATATGATCAAAATGATCTAATCCAAATCATGGTTAAATCAGGATCATGGATAATCAAATTAAAAAATATCGAATCAAGGTGAGTGCCAGTATGCTGTCCGACAATCATGGATCAGGATTCTTCATCAGATCAAAAATATTAAAAAAAAATTTATTGATAAATTTTTTTAGAGAGAGAAATCGATCAAGAGAGAGAAATAATTTTAGAGAAAAAAAATTAGAGAAAAAATTTTAGAGAGAGAAATTCATCTTGGACTTCTCAGACGATATGATTCACTAAATTCGATCGATCAAATCAAATCATGTTGAAATTATCATGTAGATAATTCAATAAAATCATGAAAAATAAAATCTTAAAAAAATATTAGGTTGATCAAAGTGGGTGTCGGTGTACTGTCCGATGATTACAGATCAAAAATTCATCTCTAGGAGCAATTTCAATTCATCATCATTATTCTCAAATTTTAAAAATATTAGGAGAGAAAAATAATCTAGAGAGAGAAAGTCTAATTTTAGAGAGAGAAAATACTAGTTCAAGCTGAAGGGAGAGAGAGAAAAGAGAGAAACTCTCTTTCTCATATTTTATTATTTATATCATTATTTATTTATTTATTTATTTAATTTTTTTTTCCTTTTTTTTTTCTTTTTTTTTCTTCACAAGAGAGAGAGGAGAGAGAGTCCTATTATTTTATATAATTTTTTTCTATTTTTTTTCTTCTTTTTTTCTTTTCTTTTCTTTTTTTTTCATTTTCATTTTCTTTTCTTTTCTTTCTTCTTCTTCATGCGGCTTGCCTTGGGCCGAAACAGGGATCTCAAATCCCTTCATTGGCTGACCGACCGACGGTGTAGCCGGCATGGGGGCGGCCATCGGCAGTAGGGCGGCAACCCACCATCCAAGAAAATACAAATCTGGTGGCCAGCGGCGACCACCGGCGTCCAAATCCAAACGAAATCGAAACCCCTTTCTCAAAAAAATCGGCAACTCCGGTCGTCGATGAGCGTGCACACCAACACGGGAAGAAAGGAGGAGAAGAGAGGAAGGGAAGCCGGGCTTACCTTGAGCTCCGGTGACCTCTCCGACGAGAATTTGGGATGAGCATAATGACGACTTCCACGAGAAAACTCTGGTGATCCTTGCCGTTTGACTTCGAAATTCTCTATGGGGGAAGGGAGAAGTGTCTCCCCTTTAAATAGAGCAGGAGGGGAGGAGTTTGACTCCTCCCCGGTGAAATTTCTGACTCCGTTTAGGAGCCGATCGGGAGGAAGAAGACTCCCTACAGGAGTCTTCTTGTTATTATTTTTTTTTTCGGGCTTTGTGGGTTGGGTTTAAGGTTAATTGGGCCGGACTATAACATTCTCTGGTAGCTTTTTGTGGACCACTCCTTGAACTGGTTGGGATGCAGATCCAGTCTCTACTCTTGGATTCTCTATAGAAGTTTTGATTGCCACCCCTTTTGTGAGACAACGATGGAGAATTGCAGTATAGAGAACTCTCTTTGTTACCTGCTGCTTTTAATCTTACTTTCGAGTCTCCACTCTCCAGTCCTCTTCTTCATCTTTGCTTAAGGCCTGCTTATTATCCTTTCATTTTTTTCAGCATCAGTTGTTGTTGGATTCTCTTTTGCATATTCCTTGTTATTGTTTCCCATCTAGAAAAAATCTCTGATGCCTATAGATATCTTTCTTTATGAATGAATCTAGGTGGTTAATGGGACTCAATTCCCATTAGTCCCCTTTTACCCAAAAAATGGGGGAGGGGGAGGGATGGGAAGCTTTTAGCTACCTCCATTTTCACTCAAAAAAAAAAAAAGGACATCTTAAAATGCATAGAGACTAAATTTTAATTGTTTTAAGTACTTCTGAGCCTTAAATCAAATCAAGACATTCTAACAGTTGTCTTGTCATTTTGAAATCATTTGATGAATAAATAGAAAACTCTAAAACTTTTTTTTTTGCACTCTGTGTATGGAAGATAAAAATATAGAATCCCTCTAAATATAGAATTCTTTAATAACATTGTCATCTGTAGATTAGTGCCCTCATATTCGAAGGTTCTGCTCGGAAGCAGGTTACCAAATAAAAAGGATAAAATGGTGGCTAATCTTGCCCGACTTGAAAGATGATTATGCCTATATTACCGAGATCTGTACTTTCCAAAATTTTCCTAGTTTTACCAGCATCCAAACAAAGTGCAAATATAAATCGATTTCTATGCACAAGTGCCTTTTTCCTATTCATTATATTCTCTACCCACTTTGTTAGTGTATGTATTCTAATGGACTATGCCTAATCATTTCTAGATATTTGTTTTTTGTCATATTAATGTGTTCACTATATTGGCATATCAACTAAAAAAAATTTCATCCCTTTATATCAAAGCAATATTAACCATTTATTGCCTATTTTTTGTTAGCAGATTTAAATTATCCTCTCAGGATTACTGTAATAGCTGCAAGTTATGGCTTTGGCCTTACAAGTGGTGGGTGTTTGTGTTGCGTTAGGATCTGGTACCACAAGATGCAGTAGAAAGAAAGAAGAAAAAAATAAAAATTAATATAAATATATGGATCGACTTCAAGCCTACCTTCACGGGCGTGCAAGCTTCATTATGAGAGAATAAAATAAAATCAATACAAAGAAACTCACACTCAACCCTTTGTACAAGAGTGTCTCAAGAAAAGTTTCAAAATCCTCACAAAAGCTTTCTAAAACCTTTATTGAAGCCTTTCTGCACCTCCAAGATGTTACCACCTCTCCAACGCAATAAATGATTCGTCAATCGGAGCTATATAGGCTCCAGAATCATAAAAATACTGTTTCAATAGAAAAAAGTCCAATCAAGCCTAGAATCATCTGTGGCCGTTCGATCATGATCGGCTTACATCAGAACTGTCCATCGAGCAAAATAGGGCCACAGATCACCTGATCAAATCCGAAATCAACTTCAGCTGTTCGATCATGATCGACTACGATATGGCTATCGGATCATACAAAAAATACTCTGAACCGCAGTGGACTGTGTGTTTATCCACGCCGGTCCCATGACCGCCCAGCGCCCCATGGTCCACGATGGACCGCGTAGGGGGACTAGGTCGCCCGTGCATGCTGGGTCGGCCCACACATGCGCCTACGCTGGGCCCACCCGCGTGCTGGGCCACGGCGTCTATGCACGCATGTCTCTGTCTTGCCCACGGCACCATTACCACCCCATCGGCCCGCCGTCGCCTCGTATACATGCCATCTTTCTTTCGCGCGTATCTTCACCATTTGGACTTCGTTTGAACTGTTCTTAGGCTCATTGGACTCTATTCGTCGCCCTGGATCTCGCTGTGGGCTCAATATGGATCGAATCTCGAGGTATATTTTCTAACAATTTCCATCTCGATTCAATATTTGGCCTCGACCTGTCTCTAAGAATCTGTAATCTGTCTCACCCCCATGCCTGGGGCCTACCTGCTGTCTCATGGATGGGCAAACGTGGGAGTCAAGCCAGACCGCTCGATCCACCTCCATCATAGACTGTGTCCACTCTGACCAAAGACCTACTCGGGGTATCATCCTACGGCAATAGAATCTCACCCTGCGATATCGCCTTTCATCCTCCCGAGTCTCCCATTTAGTGCCCGATCCACCTCCATTGGAGCTCCACCTTGCTTTGGCTCCTCCTGGCTCCTGAAGTTCCACCTCACACTGGCTCCCCATCAGATAGTAATATCCTTTGTCCTCTTCTTTCCCTCGAGAAAATCCTATCGCGTGCAACACCTTCAGGATTCCTCCACCAGCTACCATCCTGTAGCCTCTCGAATCCAGTCTGCTCAGTGAGATATGATTTCATCTGAAATCGAGTATGTATAGATCTCCCCAATCTCCTCACTACACCATCATGTGTCTTCTAGCTGACCATCCCGATGCCTTTAATGCACAGCTCGATCCATCTGGCAGATAAACAGTGCCCTCATTACTCTCCAGGGAGTCAAACTGCTCCTCTCTGTAACATACATGATAGGTGTATGCAGAATCTAAAATCCACTATTGAAAAGAAGTAGATACCTCATCAGATATCTTTAGGACATCACCCTCTGAGTCGCTACTAGCATCGCTGCAGTAGCCCTCGTCCGATCCCTAAGTTGAGAGCAATCTCTAGCTAAATGCCCCAATTCGTCACACTGATAAATCTGATCTTGCTCAAGTCCCTCGTCCTGGACTTGGACCGTTCTCATCGCGATCTTCTATCGCTCTGTCTACCATCCTGCTCCTCCAAAAACCATCAAAGCTGAACTACTGCCACCTGAGCTCGAATCTGGGTTCTCCTCTTGAGAATCTCATTCTGGAGAATCATCGTGGTAACCTCATCCATCTTGATGGTGCTCTTCCCTACTAGAAAAGTAGTTACCAAGGACTCATACAAGGGAGGAGCGACGCTGGTAAGACCAGCGCCCTAATCTTTTCCTCAACTTTCTCTCCAACGCTGCGGAGGTCGGAGAGAATCTTTTGGAAGTGGTTGAAATGCTCCAGCACGTTTGTCCCTCAGTCATCCGCAGCTGGTAAAACTACCTCCAGAAGAAGAGGGTGTTGATGAGAGACTTCACCACGTACAACTACTCGAGCTTCGACTACAGCATGTCGGAGAAGTCTCATCAAGCACATGGATCACCATCTCATCCGCTAGGTATAAGCGGATCGTACTCACCGTCTGCATCTGGAGTCATCTTCAATCCTACACCTCCATGGTAGTCGGCTTTTCGTCGCATAAGAGAGCATCGATCAATCTTTGCTGGATGAGCACATCTTTCATCCTTGCCTGTCACAAGGAGAAATTGTTTTTCTATCAAACTTGTTGATTTTCATCTTGATTATGCTTGTTTTCTCCATCTTCTATCTCGATCACCACCGTGCAACCTACGCTCTGGCACCACCTCGTTTGATACCAATTGTTGCGCCAGGATCGGTACCACAAGGTGCAGCAGGAAGAAAGAAGAAACAAAACAAGAAACACAATACAAATACATGGATCGGCCTCAAGTCTACCTTCACGGGCTGTAAGCTTCACTATGAGAGAATAAAATAAAATCAATACAAAAGAAACTCACTACTCAACCCTTGTACAAAGTTTCTCAAGAAAAAATCTCAAAATCCTCACAAAAGCTCTCTGAAATCTCTATTGAAGCCTTTCTACACCTCTAGGACATTATCAGCTCTCCAACGCAATAAACGGTTCGTCAATCAGAGCTATATAGGCTCCAAATCATAAAAATATTGTTTCAGTAAGAAACAGAATCCCAATCAAGCCTAGAATCATCCGTGACCGTCCGATCGTGATCGGCTTGCACCAGACCGTCCGATCGTGCAAAACAAACTACAAATCATCTAATCAAATTCGAAATCAATCTCAGCCATCCGATCATGATGGCTGTGATATAAGCGTCAAATCGTGCAAAAAATAATCTGAACGTGCATGGACCGTGTGTTCGGTCCACGTTGTCCCATGGACCGCCCAGCGCCCCGTGGTCCACGGTGGACTGCGTAGGGGCGCTAGGTCGCCCGTGCGCATTTGGCCGGCCCAGCACGTGCCTACGCTGGGCCATGTGCGCCTTGCGCATGCGTCTCCGCCGGCCCGACGGCCACCACCGGCCCACCGGCCTGCCGCCACCTCGTGCACCGTGCCGTCCTTCTTTCGCGTGTATCTTCACCGTTTGGACTGTTCTTGGCTTGTTGGACTCTGTTCGTCGTCCTGGACCTCATTGTGCGCTCAATATGGACCAAATCTTGAGGCGTATCTTCTAACAGTTTGTACCCAGCTAGTATTTCAGCTTCTTCAATGTCTCTTTATGCTTCTTAATACTATAAAAATTACTGTCTTATGCAACTTTTGGAAGTTTATGGGGTGTATTTATGGCTATAATGTATCTTTTTTTCTTCTAAACTTTTTTTGAGAAACTAGAAGTCTCTCTGGATCACAGAGAAACAACAAATCTCTCTGGATCATACTGTGGTGATTGTCTGATGCTGTTTATTCTTCTATTTACTGCTTCATTTTCTATACCTGGTTTCAACTTTGAATGTTTTGGATAAGGGCTTCACTAATCTTGATTGCATTCTGATGCATCAGGACTTTTAGTTCTAGTGCAAGCAATGTAGTCTTGGTGAGACAATTATCAACTCTGCACCTTGGTGACTCACATCGAGGATATCGAATGGAGCTTTGGGTTTTCTTCCATTTCTTTCCTCTATGATAATTAATTATCAAGCCAAAGATTTGGGTTTGAGCCTTTATAATGAAATGAAAGCTTCTCCATTGGTTCATCCTTTTGAGTGTTGAGTGGGCCGACGCCCTGACATGGTGCGAAATGGGATTGAAGCAAAAGGGATATCTTTCCTTTTCTAGTAATATAACCTTTTGGTGAAAGCTCTTCATCTTGAGCATAGTAATGCAGCGGAAGTGTGGTGGGCCTGTAACCCATAGGTCCCAAGGTCTAAATCCGTCTTTGGTTTAGAGTGGCTTCCTTCCTTCCCTCTTTTTTTTTTTTTTTTTTTTGTTTGTTTACCAAAAACTTTATATGGTCCTAGCGCGCAGCCTATGCTGTTTACAAAGGAGCTTCTAATGTAATCTTTCTAACCATTTGAGGCATGGGTTTGATTAATTGTATTTGGCTTGTTCGAACCTAGGTTGACTTAATTAATCTTGTGGATGGACAAAGATGTTGAGTCAATTTTGGTTTTCCATTATGTATTACTTATTTATTTCTCAAAAAATTTGCATAGAGCTTCTAATCTAGTCTCTCTAACCATTTAAAACCTGGGTTTAGTTAATTATTTTTGGCTTGTTCTAATCTAGGTTGACTTAATCAATATTGTGGATGGACAAAGATGTTGAGTCAATTTTAATTTTAATTTTTAATTTTTTATTTATCTCTCAAAAACTTTTGCATGATCCTCGCATAAAACTTTGAACCTGTGCTATTTATATTGAATTTTTTGCATGTATACCCTCTTAAACATTCAAATTTATTCAAATACTCTTTCAAAATTAATATTTACATATATATTCTTATAAAATACTTATTTTATATACATATACGTTCTTTTTTTTTATTCTTTGCATATATATCCACATCATCTAATATCGTTAAAAAATTAATGGTTTAAAATTAAAATGACAAAAATATCCTTATGGACAGATATGCAAAAAGAACAATATATATATATATATATATATATATATATATATATATATATATATATATATATATATATATAATTTTTTTATGAGGGTATTCATATAAATTTGAATGTTTGGAAGGGTATACATGCAAAAAACTCTAAACATAAATATACTTATCTTAATTTGTTAATTTTTTTCTTATTTTAATAGAAAAAATTAACATGCATAATTAAATAATGAATATACTTAATTTATTGACTTATATAGATAAAAATATCTTTTTATCAAATGATAGATCAAAATTATTTTATCTAGAAAATAAATAGATTGCAACCATCTATGTCTTCTCTATTGTATAACAATATACTTCTGAGAAAAATGTCTCAACCTAATATTAGATAGATTGCTTATACATTTACATAGAATGAACATAGTTGTGGTTTAGGTATTATATAACAATAAAAATTTGCAATGTGGGTTTGGGCATTATGCCGAGCAATTGGCGGAGTTTACCTTGTCGAGTGCTTTATTAGAGTTTATCTTGTTGGATGAAGGAAGACTTGGTAGGCCTCTTTCCTCAGCCTCTCCATCCTTCTTGAGCCTTTAGCTTTAATATTTTATGGGCAAATAAAGGTAAATAGTATTGGAAGAGAGCAATGAAACAATTGGGATATTACAGTAGGTTTCTACTTTGAAACATCTTGGAGGTATGAGAAATGCCAACGCCATCATTTTTTGAAGACAAAAAGGGATTATTGGATGATGCGATTAAGCTTGATGGTGGCATGTATGAAATAGATAAAAATTAAATTAATTATATATATATATATATCTTTCTAAATATTCATATCTGTATGAATATCATCATAAAATTACTATTTATATATATACTCTTATAAATATTTTTTGCACATCTATCTATCGTTAATTTTTTAAATGATATTAGATGATGTGCGTACATATGTAAAAAAAAAAAAAGAAGATATACATATAAAATAAGTATTTTATGAGGATATATATGTAAATATTTGTTAGGATTTGACGTCTCGAGATTCAGCCCACATTGAGCCCACAGCGAGGTTCGCGGCGAAAAACGGAGTCCAACGAGACCAAGATCACCTGAAACGGAGCTCGGATGGAGTAGATACGAGCTTTCGAAGTCGGCACGAAAATCGAGGCGGTGGAGGATTGCCGGCGACCGGCGGCGGACGGCAGCGGCGCGGCCGCAGGCGGCGGCGCGCGGGACGCGCGACCCAGGCCCGCGCGTGGGGGGCCCGCGGCCCAGGCGGGCGCGCGGCCCAGCGGCGCGCGGCGCGCGCGGCCCAGCGCACGCGAGCCCGCGCGCAGGCGCGGGGCCGCCCCAGGCCAGCGGGCCTGCTGGCCCTTGCCCCGGTCCACCGTGGACCGGGTGGTCCACGGCGCGGTCTGCGGACCGCGTGGGCATTTCCCACGCGTTTCTCGCGGTCCACGGCCCTATTTCGTGGACCGGAGCGCGATCTAAGGGCCCAGGTGATTCTCGGTCTTGATCCGACGGTCAGGAGGGTTTCTTGGCTTTGTTAAGGAGTCCTAATCCCTTTCTAATCATGCTTTAACCTTTGTTTAAGCCTTTAAAAGGCCTGTGACGAAACAGAGGGTTGGGTTTTCGGTTTTCTCGCCGCCGTACGAACCGTGGAGAGAGAGAGAGGCGCGGGTGTGCTGTGAGAGAAGGAGCAGGAGGCTCCTGAACAGCGGTCGCCAGGCTCTTCAGGGGTTCAGGGGGTCTCCAAGAGAGAGAGAGCTTTTGTGAGGGAAACTTCATGTGAGAGAGAATTGGGTGTACAAGGGTTGAGGGTGAGGTCTCCTCTTGTAAAATTTTCTTTTCATAGTGAAGTTTGCATGCCCGTGGAGGCGAGCCCTTGTGTGGCTGATCTACGTATTTTGATTGTTTTTCCTTTTGTTTTGTTTCTTCTTTCTTCCTGCTGCATCGCGTGGTACTGAAAGGGTCTTGGGAGGTGGTGTCCTGGCCAGACATCCACCCAACAATATTAATTTTGAAAATATATTCATGCAAATTTGAATTTGAATGTTTAGGAGAGTATATACATAAAAAATTCTTTTATATTTGATGGGAGCCGGTGCTTATCATAAAAGAGCTTCCAATCTAGTCTATCTGAACCACCGGAAACTTGGGTTTGATTAATTATATTCGCCTTGTTCTAATCTAGCTTGATTTGATCCAAATTGTGGATGGTATGAGATATTGGGACAATTTTTGGGTTTTGCTGATGGATTTATTGTTGGGTAAGTTTTGTTTTCTATTGATTATTATCCTTGGTTAATTTTAAGTTGATTATTCATCTCTGGATTGGGTGATCAAGTAATCCAATAAATTTGAATGCATTAACCAATCAAATTCAAAGATAATTTTATCTAACAAAAAAGTCCCAAAAAGAAGGGTGAAAACTTATAATAAATTGAAATAGGCTAACAAATAACATATCGATCTCAAATGATGTCATGGATATGCCAAGATAAAGATGATTAACTGTGCAGCTAGTTTTGATAAATCAACATGCTCACAACCTGCTCAAAGCTGTTATGTGTATCACTAGTCCTTTAAGGTATCAACAATCAATTGCTTAATGAATTAGAAGTCTTTTTCTTGATGAGTTATCGAATGTGGTTATACCTCAAAGTTAATGAAGCATGCTCGGTACTCAGTACTGACCTTTTCTATAAAAAAAGTGTTGATGAAAAAAAAAGGGGATTATCTAGGTTAACATTGTTCTATCAAATGCATGGAGCTTCACATTTCTAGGAGACGTATGTGTTGATTTGGGAAATGGAAGTAGCAAACAGAGCACTAGCGCGGTGGCTGTATTTTCTTTTCCATTAGCAAAATTTCTACGGCAGAAAACTAGGGGTTATATATATATAAATATATAATATATATATTATATATATATATATATATATATGGGGGGCGGGGTGGTGGTGAATCCAAAAGGCTCTCTCCTCACTTGAGAATATTCGATTCGGACGTAAGAATAAGCCACTCCCCACCATATTGAGTGAGTACGTCACCTCAGTATCATCGAAGCACCAAAGGATCAATGCCGCTTTCAACACCTGTACCCAGGCCATCAGAAGAGATCGTCCATGCATCATTTTCCTTCAGTATTTACTTGTAATTCGAATCTGGATCACTTGCGTGGAGGCGAAAGTCTGTTCCAACTAAACTACCGCCACGGCAGTAACTAGGGGTTATACTTGACGATTCTTCCTCATATGCGACACTGTCAATTTTTTTTATAAATATTTGTGAAATAGAAACAAATTGTAAAAAATTACGTGTGGATAGCTCCTGACCATGCTACAACCACATCAAATTATGAAAACTCTTCCTGCAATATCTTACAATTTTTTTGAGCAAGATTTTACATCCTTCATTAGCTGGTTGATCCTTTGTATATTATTTCTTCTTTTTTGCCATAGCTTTTTCATAGATTTTTGACACATTGCGAGTGTGTCAGTAAGAAATCAAATTTATCACCCAAACTTCTACCAGAAGAAATGAGCTTGCTTTAGATTGTAATTGTCGATGGCAACTACGTTCTAAACATAAATCATAATATTACATGGTTTTCTAGCTCATCATACACATGATCGCAATCATATAAAATTTGTTTTTAAAAATATTTTGCATGGAACATTGAGGGTGTCATGGTCACAAGATTAATAGTAATATGAACTTTTTTGTTAACATTTGAGACGAGGTATAATGCACCGAATAAAGTAGCTAAGAACTTGCACCAACAGAAAATCTTAGAAAAATGGGGAAGAATGCTCTTTGCTCAGTGGCTTGAGTATGGTCACACGTTTGGCATATAGGAATATCTTGGTAAGTGACAAAGTTGAAATTCGAAATAAAATACAAAATTACCAAATGTTGGGAGAGATTTTATATGATTAAAATTTTAAAAAATATAAGAAGATGAAGAATGTAAGCCTTTTAACATATTTATGCAGTATTCATGTAGAAAAAAAGTAAAGGAACCAAAAACAATTAAGTATATGCAAAAGCCATCACTACTACAGACCACCAACAATAAATACCGTAATTAATCCACAAACAATTAATACTTCCTAAGATGTCAACAATCCGTGAATAATCCATTGTATTCATAAGGGATTGCTTTATTCTTTGCAAGTATGAGTTTAACTACCAAAAGAAAGCTCTACAATTTGTCCCGGGCAAATGTGATTGGACCTGTCCGATCTTTCACTTAAAAAATATCAACACAAAAAGCATATTTCTTCTTTTGATAGTATATTTTTGTATTGGATACCTTTATTATTTTTGTTCTACCTCATTACAATATGCAACATGGAGCACATATATTAGTGAAGACCATTAACCTTCAGCCACTACTCTATGCCTCTTTAGCATAGCATCTTGGATTATTATATCTTTTGTTTTTATCCATTTATTTATTTATTTATTTTAAGAACTAGGATAGGAAGAAGCTCGGCTATAATTAGAGTGAGGTGGAGTTCTCATCTTGGTCACTTTACTAAGCAAGTTCGCACTCTACATTATAGGCTATTGTATATTTTCCATGGCAATTTGAGCGTCAAGGTGACAATAGTGTGGATCTAGCTTATAGATCACAAGTAATACATATGAAAATCTTAGAATTCTTTTTTTTTTTAGTTTGACATGAGACAATAAATACACTCCTAATTTTAATTATTATGTTTCTATTTTCTTTGAGAGTTGCTACGGTACTCTTTAATTATTTTGTAATAGAAAGAGGATGAAACATCCTAACCACCCATTAGACAAGGATAATTAAGAAATTTTCATTTTAGTAGTCACCAAAATCATTAGTTTCATTTATTTTATTATAATTTTTTGAAAGCAGATCAACTCTCCTTATCTTCACCCCTCACCAGCTACCTCTCTATGCTAGCCCCCTCCCCTTGCTACCTCCTCTCACCCACCACCTCCCCTCATACTGTCCACCTCTCCTCGCCAACCCCCTTCTCTATGCATCCATCTCCATTCTGCCACCTCCTCCTCTCATTGTCCATCTTCTCTTATCTCTCTCCTCCCTCGTATCTTAGCTTTATCGCACTGCCCCCTCCTTCTCCTATTGCCTCTCCCTATGCCATCCACCTCCCCGCACTGATCCCCTCCCATTATCCATCCTATCGCGCAAACACAAGCTCCATCCTACCACGTCTCCCATCGCCAACCCCTTCACTCGTCCGCTACTTCTCCCGTATTATACACCTCCTTATGTTGGCCCTCTTCTCTCACCACCACCATCCCCCATACATCAGCTCCATCCTATAGCCCCCTCCCATTGCCGCCTCCTCCCCTTGCTCTCCACTTCTTCTTGCCCCATCCATCTCCTTATGCCGGTCCCTTCCCTTGTCATCCCACTCTCCTATATACCGGCTCTATTTTGCCATCTCTCTCTTTGTCGATGGCAAAATACGAGTTCTATCGCCAAAGAAGAAAGAGAAGAAAAAGATTTTGAAAATACCTCATAAAATTTTTAAAAATTACCATATTAACTATTACTTTCCATCATACATTAGTCATGAGTATTGAAAAGATTATGTGCATTAGTCCTGATCGCAACTGATTACAGATTGAGGCCGATTAAAAAAACCTGAGCATTCTTTGCTAATGGGATGATCAATTTATTTTTAAATAGAAGTAACAATTTTATCTTTTTGAAGCACCACAGTAATTGCCATCTTTTCTATTTTGTAACACTTGCAAACGCACACAGGTGAGATCAGGTGAATCGGCTTGATCAAAAACATGTTTAATGAAAGTGTCCTTAAAAAGATGGATGATAGTCAATGGTCTATTAAAAAGTTTGCTTGTGTCCTTACAAGGATGGACGATAGTCAATGGTCTATTAAAAAGTTTGCTTTATCCTAGGTAAATATTATATTATACGTATACATATATATGAGGTGTGCATATATATATATATATATATATATATATATATATATACACACACACATACATACATACGCACACACAAACATACATACATATGTATGTATGTATATCTGTCTGTGTGTGTGTGAGAGACCACACCCTACACCTGATCTACTTAAATATTATATTATACATGTTGGGGAATACCCACCGACCGACCGACTGACGGACGGAGGGACCGACCGATCGACCGACGGACGGAGGGACCGACCGACCGACCGACCGACGGATGGAGGGACCGACCGACGGGCGCCATCACCGGCCAATTAACGGCCTACAACCGACTGAGGATGTGTCGGCCGGACATGCTTTTTCCGACCGACTGGACCTAGAAGTCTGATGGCCGACTTACGCAAGGCTCGCCGACCAACGGAGGGGCCCGACGCCACTCAGCTGGCCACGACCTAGGGTCGATCGGCTCCTCCAATCGCCGTACAGCCGCCAGGGCTTGTCAGTTCTGACAGCCGCATGCGGCACGGCCACCTAGGGGCATTGTCCCGCCAAGGGCATTGTCAACCCTAGTGATTTGACAGCCCCACGGCGACATGACACTTTCACGGCGACTCATACGGTCTACAGTGAGTTGACAATTCCTCACTTGTCTGCGCCATTAATGACGGCGCCATACCGTGCTCCACTATATAAATCGGGGAAGGCAACAGTGCAAGGGGCTCTCCACTTCTCGACCTCGAGACCACAGGCTCGCACCTCTCTCCCTCCCTCTCTCGATTGAGCTCTCTGCCTTCATTTCACTGTTACCCAGTCACCTCTCTGACTTGACCGTCGGAGGGTCCCCGCCGGAGCCGCCTCCGGTCAGTGTGGACTTCTCATTTTTGCAGGTGCACGCTCCCCGACGATCGGACGACGAGGCGATTGGCCGCAACAGATTGGCGCGCCAGGTAGGGGGAGAGCACGATGACGAAGACAAGAGCCCAACGATCGAGGGTCACCGGGTCGGCGAGGCGTTCTTCCCGCGGGAAGAGGCCTCCCCGCCACCATCGGCGGCGGAGCCTAGCTCTCCACGCCCCGCAGTGACCACGGAGGCGCAGATCGCGGCCATCGTACGGCAGATGACCGTACTGACGGACGCAGTCAAAAGCCTCCAGCAACAACCGGCGGCCCGTCCGATGCCCTCCAGGAGCAGCCGCCGACGACCGCGCCGGTCTCCGTCACCTCCGCGCGAGCGCCCTCAACAGCGATCCCACGGAGAGGAGGAGGGACGGCCATGGCGCGATGACCGACGGTCCCACCAGCCCTCTCCTTCTCTGCTGGAACGGACGAGGAAGGAGAAGCGACCGCGAACGCCGTCCGCCTCCCCTTCGGAATCTTCTGGAGACTCCACTCCTGGGGTCTCCCAGCACCGACGAGCGGACGACTACGAGCGCCGGTTCAAGGAAATCGACCGCCGGCTCGCGCAGTTGCAGATGGACGGCCAGAAGTCTTCGAATGACGTCGACTTCCAGACCGCCCAACCTCTTTCCCGACTAGTCCTCGACGAACCGATTCCCAGTCGGTTCAAGATGCCCCACGTGGAGCCATACGATGGCTCCACCGACCCGATCGACCACCTCGAGAGCTACAAAGCTCTCATGACGATCCAAGGGACGACCGACGCTCTTTTTTGCATCGGCTTCCCCGCCACACTCCGCAAGGCTGCCAGGGCCTGGTACTCCGATCTCCGATCGGAAAGTATCCACTCCTTCGGACAGCTCGAGCACTCGTTCGTGGCCCACTTCAGCACCAGCCGGAAGCCGCCGCGAACGTCGGACAGCCTTTTCTCTCTCAAACAGGGGAAAATGAGACGCTCCGACACTTCGTGGCGCGATTCAACACGGCCACGCTTGAGGTCCGGGACCTCAATGAAGACATGGCTATCTCAGCCATGAAGCGGAGGCTGAGGGCGTCCCGATTCACCTACTCTCTGGACAAGACCCTCCCCCGGACGTACGCCGAGCTACTGGAGCGCGCTTACAAGTATATGCGCGCGGATGAAGGGGCATCCGACCGACGCTTGGCCGAACCCAGAGGCCCGAAGGAGAAGCGGAGGAAAGGTCGGGAACCCGCCGAACCCAGCAGGCCCCCGACCGATAGTCGGGTCTCACCACCCCGACAAATCCAAAAGTCACCCCGGCAACAGATTTCGAGGCAACAGACTCCGAAGCCGGCACGCCCCAGGTATGATTCCTACACTCCTCTCTCCGCTCCTCGTGCACAGATTCTGATGGAGATTGAGGGGGAACAATACCTGCGACGGCCTCCGCCTCTGAAGGCAAAGGGCCTCGACCGACAGAAGTACTGCCGATTTCACCGAGACCACGGCCACAACACCGAGCAGTGCATCCAGCTGAAGGATGAGATCGAAGCTCTCATCCGCGAGGGTATCTCGGCAAATTTCGAAAGGGTCCGCCGACCCAACCCGTTGCCGATCGGCGACCCCAGCCGACTGAAGAAGCGGCGACTAATCAGCCGACGGCCGGAGTCATCAACATGATCTCCAAGCGGCTGGGCCCGGGGACGTCTGCGGGAGGGGAGCCAACGAAAAAGCTACGCCCGGACGACGTGATCACTTTTACGGAGGAAGACGTTCGGGGCATCCAAACTCTCCATGACGATGCCGTTGTTGTGTCGGCAACAATAGCAAATTATGATGTAAAAAGAATTTTTGTTGATAATGGAAGTTCGACAAATGTTTTTTTTACTCGACCTTCTCCCGGATGCGACTGTCAACCGACCGACTTAAGAGGGTCTCCATGCCCTTGATCGGCTTTGCCGGAGAAGCCGTCACGACAGAGGGAGAAATTACCCTGCCCGTGACGGCCGGCACCGAACCATGGCAAAGCACGGTCCACTTAACTTTCGCGGTCATCCAAGTTCCTTCGGCCTACAACGCCATCCTTGGACGACCCGGACTGAACACCCTCAAAGCGATCATCTCGACGTACCATCTCCTCGTTCGATTCCCGACCAAAAATGGAATCGGAGAGATGCGCGGGGATCAACAGCTCGCCGACGGTGCTTCCAGATCTCCGCTCAAAGCGACGAGTCGAAGGGCTCCTTGACAATCGACAAGCTGGACCAACGGGAGGAGGAAGAGCGAGGTTCGCCGGCCGAGCAGCTCGTGGCGATCCCGATAGCGGAAAATCTGGATCGGAGAGTGTGGGTCGGGTCTCAATTGCCCGACCCCGAACGACGACGACTGACGGAGCTGCTGAAGGCCAATGCGACGTATTTGCTTGGTCGGCAGCAGATATGTCGGGCATCCCCCCAGAAACAATAACCCACCGACTCAATATCGACCCGACGATGAGGCCGGTGAGGCAGAAGAAAAGGTTTTTCGCTCCAGAGAGGCAGAGGCCATCGACGAAGAAGTGGACAAGCTACTCGAAGTGGGCTTCATCCGAGAATCCACGTATCCGATTGGCTCACCAATGTTGTCATGGTCAAAAAAGCCAACGGGAAAGTGGAGGATCTGCATCGACTATACCGACCTCAACCGAGCCTGCCCGAAAGACAGCTTCCCACTTCCCAAGATCGACCAGCTGGTGGACGCGACGTCCGGATTTCGACTGCTCAGCTTCATGGACGCCTTCGTCGGATACAACCAGATCCAGATGGCGCCTGAAGACGAGGAGCATACCGCCTTCGTGACCCCCAAGGGCCTCTACTGTTACCGGGTGATGCCCTTCGGACTGAAGAACGCCGGCGCCACCTACCAGCGACTTGTCAATAAGGTCTTTAAAGATCAGATCGGGCGCAACATGGAGGTGTACGTGGACGACATGCTGGTGAAGAGCGCGCAGATCCCGGATCATGTTCGGGATCTCGAGGAAACCTTCCGCACCCTTCGACAACACCGAATGAAGCTCAACCCGACCAAGTGCGCTTTTGGGGTGACCTCAGGGAAGTTCCTCGGATTCCTCATTTCTCAGAGAGGGATTGAGGCCAACCCTGAGAAAATAAAGGCAATCCTCGACATGCGTCATCCGAACACCAAGAAGGAGGTCCAACAGCTGAACGGAAAAATCGTCGCTCTCAGCCGATTCATTTCTCGATCAGCTGAAAGGTGCCTCCCATTTTTCAAAACTTTGCGCCACGCAAATGTTTTTCATGATCGGATGAATGCCAACGGGCCTTCGAAGACCTGAAGAAGTACTTGACTTCCCCATCGCTGCTCGTAAAGCCGCAGGTCGGGGAAACCTTGTATCTCTATTTGGCCACATCTTCCGAGGCGATCAGTTCGGTCCTTGTCCGAGAAAACGAGAACCGAACCCATCAGCCTATCTACTACATCAGCAAGGTGCTCCACGGTGCCGAAGCCAGATATTCGGAGACGGAAAAGATGATCTTCACCCTGACCGTCTTCGCACAACGACTCCGTCCATACTTCCAGGCTCATGCCATAGTGGTGCTCACCGACCAGCCCCTGAGGGTGATATTGCATCGACCGGACACATCTGGACGACTGGCAAAGTGGGCGATGAAGCTCAGCGAGTTCGACATTCAGTACCGACCGCGGCCTGCCTTGAAGGCTCAGGTCTTGGCCGACTTCATCGTCGAGTGCCCGACAACCGATCAAGGGTCGGGAGTTGAAGGCCCGGGACGAGACGCGGTCTCCAAGCCAGACCCGATCTCCACCTGGGTACTGCACATCGACGGGGCTTCAAACGCTCAGGGGAGCGGGGCCGGGCTCCTGCTCACGAATTCGGATGGGGTGGTCACCGAGTACGCCTCCGATTCGACTTCAAGGCCTCCAACAACCAAGCCAAGTACGAGGCACTCCTCGCTGGCTTGAGGATGGCGAGGGAACTGGGCGTCGACAGCCTCCGGGCATTCTCCGACTCTCAGCTGATCGTGGGGTAGGTTAAGGGCGAATTCGAGGCGCGAGATCCGACCATGGTCAAATACCTTCAGAAAGTGAAGGTCCTCGTGGCACGCCTCAGGTATTTTGAAATTTCCCACATCCCTAGATCGGAGAACGCCCGTGCCGACGCACTCTCCAGACTGGCGACTTCGGCCTTCGATTCTTTGGGTCGGACGTTCGTGGAGACCCTCGAGCAGTCGAGCGTCGATCGGGTCAAAGAAGTACAGCAGCTGACGGCCGGACCAAGCTGGATGGACCCGATCGTTCGGTATCTGACCGACGGGATCGGCCCCGAGGATCCCGCGGAGGCCAAGCGACTCGATGGTCGGCCTCTCAATATGTAATCATGGACGGCCGACTCTACAAGAGGTCGTTCTCCCTCCCCTTGCTTAGGTGCTTGGGACCGACCGACGCCGACTACGCTCTCCGATAGGTTCACGAAGGAATTTGCAGGAATCACTTGGGGGGCAAGTCCCTGGCCTACAAAGTCCTGCGACAGGGCTACTACTGGCCTACCATGAGGAAGGACGCGACCGAGTTGGTCCGAAGGTGCGAATCTTGTCAAAAGTACGCCAACATTCAACACCAACCGGCCAGTCAAATTGCTTCCATTATTGCTCCATGGCCCTTCGCTCAGTGGGGGGTCGATATTCTCGGCCCTTTTCCCCCAGCGTCGGGTCAAAGAAGGTTCATAGTTGTCGCCATCGACTACTTCACCAAATGGGTGGAGGTCGAGCCCCTGGCGCAGATCACCGAGCAGAAGATGGAGGACTTCATCCAAAAGTCTATCATCTTCAGGTTCAGGTTGCCGCATACGATCATCACCGACAGTGGACGGCAATTCGACAACCAAGACTTCAAGGACTTCTGCGTCAGGTTCCACATCACACACCGACTGACTTCAGTCGGGCACCCCCAGTCTAACGGCGAAGTCGAGGTGACCAATCGGACCTTGCTCCATGGACTCAAGACCCGATTAAACGAAGCCAAAGGCCTCTGGATCGACGAGCTAGGCTCCGTTCTGTGGGCTTATCGAACGACCCCCCGCGTTCCGATCGGGGAGTCGCCTTTCAGCTTGGCCTACGGGATGGAAGCAATGATCTCGCTCGAGATTGGACTACCATCTTCAAGAGTCGAGCGGTATCAAGAGCCGGACAACTCCGAGAGTCGGAGGGCCAACCTAGACCTCCTCCCTGAACTACGAGATGAGGCTCAAATTTGCATGGCTTCGTACCGACAGAAGGTCGCTCGGTATTACAACGCCAAGGTCAGACCAAAGCTTTTCAGGCCTGGTGACTTAGTCCTGAGAAAAGCAGAGATCTCGAAGCCTCTGGACCAAGGGAAGTTGGCTCCAAACTGGGAAGGGCCCTACAAGGTAGCAGACACTTATGGTCCGAGGGCCTACTGACTGGAGACCCTTGAAGGAAAACCCATTCCCCGAACTTGGAACGCTGACAACTTGAAGTTGTATTACCGATGAACTTTGTAATTGTTCAGTCGAAATACAAATCCCGGTTTGAAATCTCGGAGTTTAACTCTTCGACTAACGAACGGAGCTCACCAAGCCCAACCCCCATGCCGACTTGGACTTGGTACCCGCCTGAAACCGACGACCTTATCGTCGGTAACGCATCGGATTCTCACAAGGACCGATGCACCCATATGAACGGGAGTTGACACTCCTTCGACGACCGACGATGAATCGGACCCTTATCAGGACCGATGTATCCATGTCAACGGGAGTTGCACTCCTTCGACCTTCGACGACACATCGGACCCTTACAAGGACCGGTGCATCTGTACTAACGGGAGTTGACACTCCTTCTACGATCGAACTTTCGGGCCATACCACCGGCTGACATGCCGGTCAAGCCCCGACCAAAGAAAGGCGAAATGCCTACGCGACCGACGTCGCGACTCCCGACCGAGCTACGATCGGTCGAGGGATATTCGGCTTACCACCGTCTATCGCACAATACAACCTCAGTCGTATTCACGATTCACCGACCAGGCTATGGCCGGTCGGAAGATATCCGGCTTACCACCGCATATCGTGAGGCGCAGTACGGATACCCGACGCAAGGGTATCGGGGTTCGACTTATCGGTGCTCCCTCAACCGAGTGCGCCGGACAACATTCGACTAACACGTCAGAAGGGACCCGACTACCGAACCTTTATCACGGTCGGTCGGCTCCCGACTCAACGGACGCGCCCGACTGACGACCTTGACTACCAGAGGCCGATCCAAAGTCGGGACCTACTCTACCTTCGTGGCGGCACGAGTTGCCGAACGTCCTAACCGACCTATGGGGGTTAGCGACTTACATAAGTTAGCGACTCACGAAGACATTCAGCAACACACATGGAAGAAACAGACGAAGGATAAAGTGAAGGAAGCTTTCATTCAAAGTTCAAAGAAAGTTTACAAAGTCGGATCGAAGCCCGATTACAAGTATTCCAAAAATGGAAAAGACAAAGGAAACAAAAGTCGGCGAGGCCCGATCACCCTTCTGAGTCGATCTCCTCGACCGACGGAAGATCGGGGATGACCGGTGTGTCGACCACGATCCGCGCTGGGTCGACGACCGAAGCGGGACCGTCGGTCGGCGGGGGGCTGGCAGTCGGCGCTACTTGCTCCGCGACGGCTCCCTCCGCCACGACGATGCCTCCCGATGGCTGGTCGGCCATCTCCTCGGTGGCTTGCTCCTCGACCCCCGGTGGGACGATGCTGCTGAGGTCCAGCTTCGGGTACAAGGCCTGGACCGTATCCCAACCGTCCTCGTACCCCACCCGGTACGAGGCGAAGTCCGACTCGAGCATCTCCTCCCGATACTGGTCGGAGGCCCGGAAGCCCTCCACCGCCCGACTGGCCGACTCCTTCGCCGACCTTGCCTCTTCTTCCGCCCGGTCGAGCGAGTCCTTCACCGACTCCGCCTCCGCCCTCGCTATGTCGGCGTTGGCCTGGGCGACCGACAAGTCCTCCTCAGCTTTGGCAAGCTTCTCCAAGCTGACCCGAAGCTGCTCGCGCTCGCCTTGGAGTTCGGCGGCAACGCCATCCCGCTCGTGCCGCAGACGACGCACGGCCCGGCCCTTATGTCTGGCCTCCTTCTTGGCCGACCTTAGCTCGGACCCGAGCCGGGAGACTTCGTCTACCAACTTAGCCTCCCGGTCGGCCGACTGCTTCAGGTGGTCGACCAGCATTGTTCGGTCGGCTTCGGCCGCTGCCGACCTCTCCTTCCAAGCCGCGCGGACGGCCCCGAACCTCCGGTAACCGGCTTCAAGCTCCGACATGGTGTAGACCAGCTGCCGACGCAAGTGTTTCGTTAGGAACACATAGTTAGAAAAATTCTAAGGAAAAAGAAGGTGGAACAAGGCTTACCTCGACCATGGTCGGGTAAAACTTGGACAGCATCTCAGTCACTTGTCGAGACCTCAACGACTCTACGTCGGCCGGGAGGAGGATCCCCTGGCACAACCTCCTCGCCAAGTTGTGGTCGGCCAACGCCGACGCCCCTTCGGGGAACTGTGCGCTTGGCGGCGCAGTCTGGACTCCCCGACCTTATTTCGTCCGCGGGGTCCATCGGGGCCTTCCCTCGATCGGCCGCCCCGACCGACGGGACTGGCAGCGAGGGGATGCTCGAGGTCGAACCAGCACCCCCCGTTGCGGCCACAGACGCCGCCGGATGATGTTCGGTTTCCCGAACGCATCCGGCTCCACCGCCGACGGTGAGGCCACCGATGTTCCTTCGACCGCTCCTTCCACCGGCCTCTCCTCCGCGGGCACTGCCGGAGCCGCAAGCGCTATGACGGGCTCCGATTGGTCGGTCACCGACGCTTCGACGGTCGGCGCCACGGGAGCAGGCTTCTTCGGAGGACGCGAAGGTCCTGCCCCCGATGCCGGCCTCTTCCTTGATGCGAATTGCCGAATCTCGACGTCGGACGGCCGCATTCTTGGAGGTGTCCCTGCGATACCGACAAAGTGTTAATCAAAGAACCGGACCAAGGGACCGAATGGAAAGAAGACCGGGGGATCGGGCGATACCTAGTCGGGGGACCAAGCTCAAGCCGACGTCATAGAGAGCTTGTTCGGTAACAAGCTCCCTCT
This sequence comes from Elaeis guineensis, assembly GCF_000442705.2. NCBI lineage: Eukaryota > Viridiplantae > Streptophyta > Magnoliopsida > Arecales > Arecaceae > Elaeis > Elaeis guineensis. The sequence goes on from NC_025999.2 coordinate 85,042,675, forward strand.
GCTTCGGGACCGACATATCTTTGAGTCGGTGGAAGTCCTCCCGGTCGTCCGCCTCCACCCGGCTGTTGTCATTGGCTTCGGTTCGGGGCACGCCCCAGTGGGAAGGAAAGCCCCAAGAAGATGAAGATGATACAAAGAAAAACTGGTTCTTCCATCCATGGATGGACGATGGAAGACCAGTGATGAAGGAAAGGCCCTTCCGGGGGTTGAAGAGCCACCACCCTCGGGCTTTAGGGTGGGTCGGAGCACAAAGAAGGCCCGGAAGAGCGAAATGCGAGGGTTGGTCGGCAAGAGCTGACACAACAGCGCAAAGCTAATTATGAGACGGACGGAGTTCGGCGCCAGTTGCGCCGGACAGAGTCCGTAATAATTCAACAAATTTCGGACGAACTCCCGGAATCGGGAGCCGAAGACCCGCGCGAAGGTCTTCGACATACAACGCCAGTTGGCCGGGCGGAGGGTGTTAACCCGACCGCCGGCCCCTGGGGCGGAGAGTTGAAACTGCTCCGGGATGCAATACTGCTCCCGAAGCCGATCAACGTTCGGCCCCGAAAGCGAGGAAACCTCAACTTTCCGGAGTCGACCGGGAGTCGTCAGTCGGATTTTCCGACCGAGCTCCCCGAGTCGGATTTCCGGCCATTGAACCGGAACCGAACCAGAAGAGGAAGAAGCGAAGAGGAAGAAGAAGAAGAGGAGGGGAAGACCACGAACCGGCACCGAATCCTTCCGGAAGCAGGAGGAAAGGCTCTGCCCGCGACGACTGAGAAATCGCCCGGACAGAGTTTCTGCAGCAAAATGTCAACAATGGGGCCTGGGTCCGGATGGTCCTATATATATAGGGCCGTCCGACGGCCGAGATGTCTCCGCGCCGACCAAAGCCTCACGGATCTGCGACACGTGGCGGCTTCCGGGTGGCCTGATGATTCGGCGCGCCCCATCCCAGGACGGCCACACCGCCCTCATTAAATGCAAGGGGCGCCGGCCCAACCACCTCCGACACGTGGCAAGCGGGGCCGTGATTCTGCATTAAAGCGCCCGCGCCGATTCGCGTTCCCTGATGGGATGCCTGACAGCGCACCACGACGGTCTGCGTTCCCCAGAAGGTGCCGGATATCCGATCGTCTGACACCGAATCGTCCGGCACCCGACCTCCTGACGCCTACGTGACGTCTGACGACGACAAAATGTGACATCTGACACCGACTAGACGTCTGACGCCAGCGAATCGCTCGGCATCCGTGAGACGCCTGACATCGGATCAACTTACGGTACGGTCGGATTTTTGCATACGACGAATCCCACTCCTGTTCGCCAGGGTTGCTGCCCAAATAAAAACATCGGCCAGCTCACCGTCCGACTCAGGAGTGGAGGGGGGCAACTGTTGGAGAATACCCACCGACCCCGCCCGACCCGGACCGGAAGCCGGAGGACCCGACCGACCGACGACGGCGGAGGACCGACCGACCGACGACGACGGACCGACCGACGGGCGCCATCACCGGCCAATTACGGCTACACCGACTGAGGATTGTCGGCGGGCACCTTTCCCGACCGACTGAACCGAGTCTGATGGCCGACTCACGCAAGACTCGCCGACCAACGGAGGGGCCCGACGCCACTCAGCTGGCCACCGACCTAGGGTCGGTCGACTCCTCATCGCCGTACAGCCGCCAGACTTGTCAGTTCTGACAGCCGCATGCGGCACGCCACCTAGGGATTGTCCCGCCAGGGCTTGTCAACCCTATGATTTGACAGCCCCACGGCGACATGACACTTTCACGGCGACTCTGACAGTCTACAGTGAGTTGACAATTCCTCACTTGTCTGCGCCATTAATGACGGCGCCATA